>NC_086333.1:48647397-48965154 GCF_032445375.1 Bacillus rossius redtenbacheri
CGACTAAATGAATCCGCAAAATTTCCGGGTGTCTATTCATGACAAAAGTTGTGCACTTTGCTTAGAATGGTGGCGTGACAAACAGGCTTCGTTGTTTTTCTTCCAGAGCCGCCCAAAATAACTCCCTTCCAGTTCTCGAACGAGCTGCAGAAGGGCATGAGGACGCAAGCGTCATGCAGCATCATGTCCGGGGACTTCCCCATCTCCATATCGTGGAGGAAGGACGGCGCGCCGCTGCCCCAGGTGAGCAAGTGCTGTGCATTCAGTGGCGGGCCCAGGATTGTCTTCAGGTAGTCCGGACCTAGTACAGTACCTGTTTATTACTTCAGAAGTCGTATTATCCCGTGCATATGTTAAACTTGATTCCCTTAATACGTTTCATAACAAGTCCATTTAAATATTTTTAACTTCAAAAAATCTTTTTTTTTTTTTAATGGGGAACCCCCCAGGGGGTCCACCCCGCCAAAAATTTGCTCAACTTTATTTGAGACAGCAAGGTACATGTTTGGTAACACTGGATGAGTATGTTAATTTACAAAGACACGGCACTGGGCCCCTCCCAACTATTGAGTCCTTGGGGGTTGGTGATTGGTGAGTGGTGAGGTTTTTCTTTAAAAGTGTTGGTGGAGTTGATGATGAGGTGGAGGTGTGGCCAGGTCCGTTTGGCTCGGGTCTGGCCTGAAGATCTACTTAAAATCTAAATATTTTATTAAATATATTTTTTGTTGATTCCTATTTGGAAAGAAACTTACGTTGGTTTTGGCATCACCTAAGTTAGCTATATGTTGGCAACTCGTAAATCAATGATGCGCAAAATACAAAAATCTGTCCACACCATCATTCATTAGTCTATGGCAGGGGTCGGCAACCTGCGGCTCGCGAGCCACACGCGGCTCTTTGGATGTGAAGCTGCGGCTCTTTAGTTCCGTACCAGAAATACTGCATCACCAGGTTATTTATACAGAAAATACTTTTTTATTACAAACCAGTAGTAAGCCTGGTTTTTTTTTCCACGCTTGTTATATTTTACTAAACAATATGTCATCAAGCAGTTAAATTATCAATTTAAAGCTATCCATACGCCCGAGGTTTTCGTTTTACTATTAATTACGGCCTCACCCAACAGATAGGCTTATATATGAATAAATTTTTCTTATGAATAAATAGATAATTTTTTTTTTATTAAAAAACTTTATTTATGCAAGTAGGTACTAGTTACTGTTGTCAGGAAAAAAATTTGTGGCTCTTTAAAAACTTTGAAATTTTGTAAATTGTAATTTTTGGCTCTTCCGACTCAAAAGGTTGCCGACCCCTGGTCTATGGTAAATATGAATCTGACAGGGCAATGGATTTAATTTGCATTATCTTTTCTATGTCAATAATTGAAGTCATCTGGATATAAAAACTATTTTTTTTGTTATAATGATATTTAACGCTAATTCCTTGATGAAGTTTTGGGTTATTTTACTCACATCACGACATAATTATTCTTATTGTGTTCTCTTGAAGCTATAAAACAAAATTCTAACATTAGCCTTGATAAATATGCATCTTGCTTTGCTAACCAGTTTAATTCAATTTCAGAACAGACACCACTCTCCATCATGGAGGTAAGAAGCAAGGGAGAAGTTCTTTGCAATGTTGGTTGTGATAAATACTGCAAGTTAAGATGAGAAAGACACCTCAGTTCGATAGCAAAGCAATTTTTGGTTTTAATGGAATTTTAAAGCTAGTTCATCGCATGCCATATAACTCACTACATTAGAACATTTTTATTGTCCTTTCTGGTATGGATTCCTATCACGCGGTTATAATAATAATAAATTTTATACAGCTAAGATTTGTTTTGCTATCCAATTGCTCACAAGTTGACATGAACTTCAGAAAAGGGATAGCCTACAGTTAACAGGGATGAAAGCCACACCACAACCCGAAAGTTTACCAAAATAATACAGGTTAGGTTCGGACAGTGTAATAAATAAGAGTTCTTTATTATTTTTCAGGAGGTTAGGTTAACGTTATTTTAAATACTCTACGACCGTAAAATATAAGTATAAATCCTTGCAATATGGTGTGCGATCGGCCAGTGGCGGATCCAGGATTTTGGTTTTGGGAGGGGCTTGACCCAGCTGAGGCTAGGCTTTATCAAGGTAAACACTAAAACAATAGTGGACCCAGATGCTTTTGGAGGGGGCTTGAGCCCCTTAGCCCCCCCCCCCCCTCGCTCTGGATCCGCTACTGCGATCGGCCAATTTCGGATAATTTCGGGACTGTTCGGGTGAAGCTCTTCTCAGCCCTGTGAACTGCAGGCATCCCTCCGCAACATTGTCGTGTTGTTGTTCTGTGCGCGGCAGGAACCGGACGTGCAGGCCCAGCAGCACGAGTTCGTGAGCAACCTGCTGTTCCGCAACCTGGCGGCGCGCCACTCGGGCCACTACACGTGCATCGCCAGCAACCCCGCCGCCACCGCCAACCACACGGCCAAGCTCGTCGTCAGAGGTGCGGGCTTTGACTGTGTGACTCCGGTCCACGCCGAGTTGCCGCTGGTATCTACCCAACGGCGCGGATGCAGGATTTTTTTTTAAGTTAAATTTTCTTTGGGCGCGATGGGAGCAAAATTTCAAAGCCAAATTTTAATGCAACGTTTTCGATGAACATTGCTGTGAAACGATATTTTTTTCTAACCTAACTAAAAACTAAATGAATTTGGTAGGAATTCGGGTGCCTTAATCGTGCAGGAAGGGTAGCATGCATCGTGTGCTAGGAGGGGATTGGTCAGCCATGGCAGCGATTGGCGCCATGACTAACTCCCCTTACTGACTATTCTAGATTAAAGTTGGGCCCAGGTAGAACCTGCATAGACACCGGGGAAACCTTTGGCACTCCCATGCAGGGTGTAAAATTCATGCATTATGCAAGCAGGTTGGCTACGGGGAAGAATAGTTGGGCAGAGAAGAAAGAGTCAACCATGTGGGTGTTTGGGCGCTCTGACATGATGTCCACATTGGGTTTGGGGGGCACTGGTTGTTTCGGGGGCGACAATCTGTCGTTTACCACCAGGCTGCCATCCAGTCTATACTTAATTTAGGAGGGGGGGGGAATTATTAACCTAACTAACGTTACCGTGTGCGTCCAGCACTCGGCACTGCCAGCCTGAGCATGACACTCGTTGGAAACGACTTATGACGCTAAAAGGGAGGAGAAATAGGATGCGGACGGTGCAGAGAACTCGTCGGACCCCGTTCCCTTGAGCGGTCACCACGTGGTGGCGTGCGGCTCAGGTTGAACCCTGCCATGCTGCAGGGATAGGCGGGTCGCGGCGGTAGGGAGCCGCCTGCGTCTGACGCCACCCAGACTTGCTGGCATCTAGTAGGGCCAGAGGGCAACACAACGGGGTTTTAGCTTACTGTTGTGCACCGCACCAAGGGGTACATTCGCAAGAAAATGGAGTTTTTTCAAATATGTATTATTTTAATTATTTGTGTAAATAAATATTGTCAAACAGTGTTATATAATAATTATTTAGTTGTGTAACTAAATAAGATTTGCTGGTATAATGCTTTTCACGCTTTTGGTTGACAGAGTAATTATTTGTTACAAATTATTATTTGATGAACTACGTAAATCACACACACGTCGTTTTATGATTATGACCCCACGAGTGTGTAAATATTGTTACGATTTACCTGCAGGGTTCGTAAAGGATAGCCCAATTAATAGATTTTATTTCACACACAGTTTTATTTATTACCACTACTTGTCACTTACAATTAATCTTCTAAGATGGCAAATAATTATCTACACTTAAAGAAATGTCGATTCCCCAGTCACTCGTTTCACACACCTCGCTGGGCCACACTTCTGGCGCAACTCTCGCCGCAGCACCCCTCGTGGGTCTCCGCCGCGGGACTCCGTCGCCGCACTCCGCCGCCGCCGTCACACCCTTCGCCGAGATCCCACACGACGACTCTCTCGCAACTTCACTCGGGACTCCGCCGCTCCCGCGACTCTATCGCCCGGAAACTCCCGACTCCACCACTGAACTCACTCACTCCCTGCCCTGGAACCTTCGTCCAAGGTCTTCGCCACTCTGCCGCACCTGCGGCACTATCGCCCGGAAACTCCGCCGCGGGAGAACTCCCCACTGAACTCCTTACTGACTCGAAGGTCGGCCCAACCTCCTTAAATAGCCCTTGGGTTCCCGTCCAGAACAATCGGGCATGTCTCCGAGATATCGCGCGACCTTCGTCGTCGAAATGCCCAGAAACGCATCGTGAGTCCTCGAAGGACGCGGTGGCTGCTCTAAGAACGCCGATAAAGGCGTCTGAGTCATTTTATTCCGCAGTGCGGCCTCTTTTAAGTAACCCGATCTGAGGCAGGTGCGCGCTGCGACGGTCAGGATGTAGCGAGATAGTATGACACGAGATACCAGGGAGATGATGCGGGTGGAAGGGGGCGCAGACAGGCCGAACGAGCGCGGCGATGCCATGCACTGCAGCCAAGCGCGATCGTAACAATATGTTAAGTCCAACTAAGAATATGCTAGTTTAAGAAAAGTTATAAACAATTCTGTGAGTGGAATATTATTTTTTTTATTTTTACTTTAATCGAATTTCTAATAAATACAAAAAATTAGGCTTCTTCAATACTTGAAAAATAAATGAAAGCCAAAAAACCCTTCGCTGTGTTATGTATTTTTATACAATTGTCTTTATCTATCTCTCTCTCTCTCTCTCTCTCTCTCTCTCTCTCTCTCTCTCTCTCTCTCCCTCTCTGCCGTTTTCGCCTTACGACATTCTTACGAGTCGATGTTTGAATTGCCAAATAGGTTTCACTTCTATCACATGTACTGAGCTACACGCACTCATTAATAAAATAACTTATCCGCCCGTGATATACCGGCCAATGATATTGTCGATCGAGGGGGCACGAAATCTGATTACGGAGAAAAAAATTGTTGTGATAAAGCACGTGTTCGCTTCTTCAGACATCGAAATGTATTTCGACTTTTAAGAGAGCAAGTAGCTGAGTCGTTATCCAACTCAATTATTGTCAGCCTAACTTCCGGCAAAGAAAGTAGGCGAGTTTCTTCGCCGAGCTCGTTCGTAATTAATCATAAACACTTCTTTTTTTTTTAAATGTGAGCTAGTCTTTCTGTAATGGCCAGGGATGTGTGAAATCTAACCTCGGTTTACTAGCAAATTCGTGTGTTCTTACGTTGAAAATAAACTTATAATAAGAAATTTTGATAAGAAATTCATCGTAGATTTCTTTGGAATAATTCTGAGCGTGATGACGAATACACACGCATTTTTGTGTTTCAAATCAAATTTCTAGACGCGAATCACACGCAGTTCCCGCAAACGCCGCTGAAATTCATTGCCGAGGCAACTGCGTCGACTATCGCATCATGTTTATGAGCAGAGCGAAAAATTTAAACTACAAAATAAAACGGCCCCGATAAAAGAAAAAGAGACATTGAGAAGTACTAAAGTGCGGCTTTGGGCTTAATTTTTTGACAAGGAATTTTATTCTATATACTGCCCATCTTGTTAAAATTCGTCAAACAGTTGATACTGTAAAGCTTCCTTTTGGCTCTGTGAACTTTGGTTCCGTTTCACCTTTGAATATATATATACTGTATAGAAGTCGCGAGTGGATAGGATTTACTCTACGTTTTTCAGAAGCGTATGATGAGCAGCTTGGGAACTTCATCGCTGCAGGGCGCTGCCGTAACGCCCTGTGTCGTCTTAAGTTGTTATTTACACGTTAGAGCGCAGCACTGTCGCCCGCTGTCATTCCCCTGCACCCCCCCCCCCCCCCCAACCCAACAGTCACTGCAGCTCAAGGTCCTTCAACGGGAGTTTGTGCGTCACAAAACTGTAGGGATGAGAGGTGGGGTAGAGGGTGGGTGGAGGACAACGCATGTTTGAGGGAGGGTGGGGAAGGGTTTGTTTGAAGAGTTCGACACTTGTCCGCTAGGGACCACCACAAGTCGATGCCCTAGAGATGGTGGCGATTGCGGCGGTGAATTAAACCAACTACCTCAAAACCGTATTAGAAATGTTAACCTGGGCTGGCGACTTCTTTACAGTATATGTATTCAAAGGTTTGACGGAATCGCTCGTGCGCCGAGGGGCTGGGGCGTCGCACGGGGAGGAGCGGGATGACGTCACCGGGACGGGCGGCGAGTGGAGCGCGCGGGGTCGTGTTGCAGTGCCCCCGGCGTGGGTGGCGGAGCCCCGGGACGTGTCGGCGCTGTTCCAGCAGCCGGCCAGCCTGCACTGCCAGGCCAGCGGCTACCCCGAGCCCGCCATCTCCTGGATGAAGGCCAGAGGTGGGTGGCCGCGGCGACCATCATCTCCCGTGCTTTCCCTCCTGGGAACCAGTTCCCAATAAACGCAGTGTGTCCATGAAAGAACGCCCCGGCACGTCAATGGCACATCATAACAGACTATTTACAACAAATCATACATCAAACTGAAGGTAAACTAACTTAGATTTTTTTTTCCAACAAACACCCCCCCGACGTAAAGTCCAATAATTCTTCCCACACTTTTGTTAACACGTCCGGAGCATTGGAAGCAATGGCCTTTTCAATCCTGTGTCTCAACTCTGGCAAATAATTACGTAGCGGCGGAAAGAAGACACGATCTTTCATAAAGCCCCAAAAAGGGGGGGGGGGGCTGAATCTCAAGTCGTAACAACAGGTGAACGTGGAGACCATATTTTTGTCGTCTCAACCTTCATGATCAATTCAACGGTCAGGGACTTCGACGTTCAACCACTCCCGTACAAGGAGATTCCAATTGGGAGTGCTGAAATCACAGATTCAATCTTATTAATTGCAGAATAAGAAGCGCTTTACGCTCAGGAGTCACCATTTTGCGTAGGTGGCGCTGCAATGGAGAAAACAACAAAGCAGTACTCGCGCTTAACTGAAACTGTGACCTTGATCCAATACTCTACAACGCTTACAAGTTGATACTATTAAAATATATTTGGGATATTCTTTTATGGATATAATGTAGTTTGTGTTTCTACAAGAAAAATATTTTAACTTTATACAACACTGATTATAGTTATATATATATGAAATGCATTATTCGAGATAATACTAAATATATTTCTTACGAAAATTGGTGCATTATTTTAACTGATGTTTCAATCAAGCACAACCATGGAATAGAAAATCGAATATTCAATAAATTTGACTTTATTTTGTTTTATCTTAATTATTATGTGCGCAGTTAATACTGGAAAGCTATTCAGGGAATGGATTACAATAGCTTTAACTATTGGTAGACTGGGACAACACAAAGCATAAATGCCCGGGTAAGAATCCGAACCCAGTATTACTGCAAACATTATTTGTAGTGATAAAGTTGTTTTCATGTAAATGTACAAGTTTACAAATACCCGTAATTTTACATGAATATTTATGTTCCATTTACAAACAAATTACAGTGTACAGCGTGGCTAGCTGGTTTAAGTAAAATTAGGAGAAAAAATTCAAATAGTGAATTACAGCTAATTGATTATTCTGGAACTGGCTCCTTAGTCAGACGACACGATATGATATTCATCTTCAATAAAGCCATTTCTTACACTTATTTCTACTGTCAGCTAGTGTGCTAGATGTAACAATTCGTTAATTATTTTAACGCCTTCTTGAAAGAAAAACTTATCAATAATTGAAAAGTATTAATATTTATTGGAACTCAACTTATAGAACCAACTGAAATAAGGGAATGAGAATTCACTAGTTCTTAAAAACATATATTTGCAAAATATCTGACGCCAGAATAAAATCATATTTTAGTGTTTAAATTAGGCATCATAAATTTGTTTCCAATTGAACCACATCGACAATATAGTAAATATTTTGTTTAGTTACCTACTGAGCTATAAATGACTGTCAAACAACCCCATAGCTTCAGATTTCAATAAATCAATAATTATATGTTTATTCATCCCGATCCGTAATTGGTTATGTACAGTAAAACTCGTGCTACAAAAAAAATGACTGTCGAACTTTATGTGGCGTGAAGCACGGAATTTTATTGGTAATTGTCCTTAAGCAGTTAAAACTTGAGCAGTTGGTGTTGAAGGCTTTGTTCGTGTGGTCTTTTCCTCCTACAACTACTGCAGCCAAAAGTAGTTAAGCGTCATGGTTATGGAAGTGGTCTACGAATTTCTACAGCCCAATCGTTTTACCTTTGAGTGTAGCTAAATCTTCTGCACCTGGGTGCATTACTTGCTACTTCAACTCAGGGAAGTTGGGTAAAATGTAAAGCAGGTGTAATATAAAAGTGAGGAGAGGGTGGAATTACGAATTTTAATCCTGGGGTTTCGTAATATAATCTATATTGCCACTATAACTATCGCTTTCACAGCTCATTAACAATTATATATTATTAGTTTTGGATGTAATCATTAACCAATAGAACCCCAAAGTCACCCATTTTATCACATGTTGTTAAGAAACAAAAGGTTTTAGATATATTTTACAAATAAAATTACAGTTTTCATATATGTTTTAATTACTTTTTTGAACGCAGTATTTAAATTATTTAAATAAATAATTTAATGAACCAACAAAGATGCGTACAGGTTAAGTATTAACCTTTTTATTCGCTATCTTTAATCTCTATAACGTGCATAAAGCCCACGCAAACTAAGGCCGTGTTTGAATTAATTATAAGTATAGGCAGTAAGAATAATGCATGTAAACGAATCTCTGTACTTGTCGTGTACTTGCATTTATGGAAACATAGCTATTTGAAAAAGAGTCTGCTGAATTTTATCTCAGATTGAACGCTTTAGTAAATAAAATACAGATAAAATATTTTTATTTAATAGTAAATCAGATTAATATATTTAAAAAAATTTAATACTTAAGCAGGTAAACGACAAAGTTTCGAATAATACACGTTCATATAACCGATGTAAATTACGAAACTAAAATAGAAATCTAAGGAGACTGTTGTGATTTCATGTGTTCGTAATTGAGTGTAACTAGACCTCACCAATTCTAGACTAAACATACACCACAAATTTACCACACAACTAATCAACCCCCACCCCACCCCCCACCCCCCACCCCCACCTAAAAAATCAATAACCCCACATACTCATGGCATTCACCTCAAACAACACCTAACAGATAAGCTAGAAAAACAGAAGTTATGTGTAGAGACCGGAAAAATTCGCGGATTCATTTCACGATATGATAGAATCCAAACAACTGTACCTTTATATTGCTTCTCTTATTGGCTCACAGTTTATCTGAAGGACTTTGAGCCAATGGAAAACCTTCAGCCAAAAAAGTATCAAATCGTAAGCGTCCCAGTAGACAGGTGTCACGAGTCAGTAGCCAATGAGCAGGTGGCATTTGCCTGAGTGTGTAGGGGATTGTGGAGTCTAACCTAGAGGTCATCCAAAGCGCGAATTTTTCCAGTCTCTAGTTATGTGTGGCATCCCGCGGCCTTATACTATGCAAAGGCCTCCCAGAGCCAACAAAAGACTGCATAAGGGCAGGGAAGATCAGCCCCAGCCACCCCAGCCAGAATATGGCACGAGGGCAGAGTGGCTCGCAACGGCTATGATGATATTACAGTTGTTGACGCACCATTCGCTGACGGTGCTCTTCGTATAAGTAAATGATACGAACCTAATCAACTGTTGTGAGAATAAATTATTTTTTTAGGATTAAAAACGTTTCAATAATATAGCTGGTGCAAAAATATGTTTATGTTGGGTGTTAAAAGCTTTTTATTAAGGCCAGAAATCACATTTGACTGAACTGCTTCAGTGCAATACACAAGGGTAAGTGAAGTATGCAGGGTCGCTAGCCTACATCTGTTTACTTGAATTTGGTCATGACCTATGTGATTCGTGGTGTAACTGGAGTGTACTGGGCGTAGTTATGCCAAAACTTGCTTGTCCATATGGGGCCTAACCTGCATATAAATACCATAACAGAAGGAAAATAACCCCCGGTCGAGAGGTTTTGAGAGGTGGCAGAAAATCAACAAGAGCATTAATAATAAATCATATACACATGTGCATGTATTTTTTGCTAAGCAATCTGAACGCCCTTCGACTGGAATAAAGTATTTTTTCGCTAGCAGTTTTTTCATTCTGATTGGCGGCCACCTGCAAGAGAAGCCATAGCCTTATTTTGCCGGGCCGTTCAGGATGCTCTTGCATCCGCACACAATCGCTGCGGTGCGTGTGCTGACCGCAAGACACAACCTTGAAAGAAGTTCAACCTATCACAAAACATAGATGATGCTACAATGTTCTTACTCACAGCTATATTCTTCAAAATATTTAATGCAAAAATATATGTCCCTAGACGTGCATATAGCCCATGCCTACTCACTTTTTTTTGTAAATTGAACAAATTTATTTATGTAAAATTATCAGATATATTTTCATTTGTACTTTTAAATATAAATACTGTGTTCGGATACGTACCCGGGCATTTATGTTTTGAGTTGTCCCAGTATCCCTAATAAAAAAAAATTATTTGTAAACTAAACGTCCTGAATAGCTTTACAGTATTTATAACTGCGCACATCATAAGCATGATACAAAAAAAAATGGAGTCGTTAGCGTTGACATTTCAGCTGTTATTTCCATTGTTTTTTTTAAAATATATATTATGCTTTAATGAAACATTCATTAAAATATGAAATTATGTGCTAATTTTCGTAAGAAAATACTCAGTATTGTCTCGAAAAAACGTTTTTTTTTAAATGTATATGCATGTGTGTTGTACAATGTTACAATGTATTTCTTGGCAACTGGATTCCCTCGAAGTAAGCTAATCTCTTGGATTAACTATCACAGAGAAAAAGGTTTGTTTGAATCAAACAAATATTTGATCATATGTGGCGAAACAAATATTTACTTGGTGGAAAAAAAAATACTTTGTTAGCTTAACCAAACTCGGTAAGTAACAAAAATGATTTGTTACACCTAACCAAATATACATTTGAGCAAGGGCGGGGGACAGGGGGGGGCGTGTCCCCCTGAACTTTTTGGGTGGAGGGGACTGTCCCCCCCCCCCCCTACTTTCTAGACCGTGGAGGACCCCCGGACCCCCCGTCTTAGTAACAGTAACAGGGGAATGGGTTTACATGACATCAAAATCATTATTTGTCCCCCCCCCCCCCCAACTTTATGAACACAGCTACGCCAATGCATTTGAGTTGACAAAATCATTTTTGTTGGGTTCAACAGAATCTTTCCTACCACAAAATATATTTGTTTCAATTAACAAAAAAAATATATTTATTTCGCCGAATACAAAACAAATATTTTTGTTGAGGCAAACAAACCTTTCTCTCTTGGATAAAGTACAGTATTATACCCCGTGTCGTGAGATGACTTGTGCGGCATGTCCGACTCGCGCTGGTGCCCCTCCGCAGGCGACGAGAACGGCGACTACGCGCCGCTGGAGGCGGGCCCCGACCTCGTCATCCACGGCAACGGGACCGTGTTCGTGCCCGCCATCGACTCCTCGCACGAGGGCCACTACCGGTGCCGCGCCGACAACGGCATCGGCTCCCCGCTGGCCAAGACGCTGTTCCTGCGCGTGAACGGTGAGTGCGCGGGCACGGGAGAGAGACAAACCCCCCCTTCCCCAGGTCCTCTGGGACACGCGCCGTCGCAGTTTTTTCCGCACCGTCTGTCGTGCTGGGATGGGTCATAGCCAGTGGTGTAGCCAGGATTTGTGTACGGGGGTGTGTTAAGAAGCATGTCCTCCCCCCCCCCCCAACCGTATTAAAGCGGGGTGGTCCGGGGGTCTTCCCCCGGGGAAAATTTGCATTTTAAGGTGTAAAATATAGTGCTATTTTAGCAGTTTTCGGTACTTAAATTTAAATATTGTATAATGGTTAAAAAATTTATTAATTTGTTTGAGTGATGAATAAGAAATTAATTAAAGATTTGGTGGGGGGGGGGGGTTTGAACCCCTAACCCCCCCCCCCCCTCCCCTGGCTACGCCACTGGTCATAGCTGAAGCTCTAACACCTTCCCGATCAAAGGGGAGGAGAAATCCCTTGACACAGTTTAGTCTCAATTTTACCTGCTCTGGAAGTTTTTTTTAGCTGTTCTGTAAGCCAACTCCCGATACACCCTTTAAGGACGCATATTTTGGAGGAAACGGTGGAGGTGCCGGCCTTAAGATTCGGAAACAAGTTGCCTGTCGTCGGAAAAAATAAAGACAGCGCGTTCAAACTCAGTACACGTGACGGATGTGAAACTTCTTGGGGCCATTTAAACCCCGACTCGTAGGTATATCGTAAAGAGTAAAACGGCGGAGAGAGAAAGAAAGAAGATAATTTTCTAAAAAAAAAAAAAAAAAAAAAAATCTTTACACAGTGCGGTTTTTTTTGCTTTCATTTCTTTATTAAGTATTAAAGAATCCTCATTTTTGTATTAATTAGAATTTTGATTAATATAACATTTAAAAAATCAATAAAAATTACTCGCTGTTGAAATACTCACAACATAAAAAAACTTTGCGAGTTATTTTTTCTTTTTCTTCAAACAATTCTGCCATGATTAATACTCCAAATCTCTGAACTAAGCATGAAATTCATGACAGGTAGCGCTATCCATGTGGGAAATTCATGAATTGTCTCGACAGCGCTCTCTACGCTGCTGATCGAACAAGGAGTAACGCGAGCGAGCTGCTATCAAATATAAAATTCAAGGCATTCACAGCTGACTGTGTAGGATACCTATATCTACTATCTGAAACAAGCGTATGCGTACACTATATATCATATTCTTTCGTTTATCTCTCTATGTTATATATATTTATTTATTTGTTTTTGGGCGGTAGACGAATCATCGCACAAAGAGGGGAACGAAAATGAGCCCAAAATATATATAGCATAGTGCTCTCTTTAGATCTCTCTAGCCAAGCAGGGCCGGAACTAGGAGATTCGTTGGGGGGGCAAAGCTTAATTTGCCACCCCCTCCTTACCAACATTATAAAATACCCTTTTTCGTTAGAATCGGTGGTTGAAATGATACCATTCACTAATACATAATTGAGAACTTTTATTTATCAAGTACACTAATTGGAAAACTAATACAATTACATTTTTTATTATAATGAAGTAGACTGTTATCAAACTATTGTTTATTGTTTGCGCAACAGTGAAAATTAATGTCTTACCAATAAGTTTATTAAGTACTAAAATTACATAAGGAACATGTGATTCTGAATTAAGTATAATATTGTATTGATAACCATACAAAGAAATTCAGTTCAAAATTTAATTTTTCGAGCATGATTAGCTGCAAAAGTTTTAATAATATCATCAAAATTGATCAAAGCAGATCGTTTTTGTTCAATAGATATAATACTTAGATTTGTTAATCTCTGCTGGCCCATCGTGCTTCTCAAATAGATTTTAATAAGTTTAAGTTTACTAAAACTTTTTCACCTGACGCAATTGTAACTGGAAGGGTGAAAAACATTCTCAGAGCAGTAGTAATGTTAGGATGTGCCTACTCCAGTTTATTTTTGTAGATAAGGCTCAACATTGTTGATTCTGCAGCATCTTTTAATTCATAGTCTACTGTTAATGCATGGTGCTTAAAACTTTCAATTTAAAATACGAATTCTTCTTTGTTAAGATCGGCACTGTTTTTCCTAATTCTGCTGTTTTGACTTTTGATCTTCTACTTCTATTTTATGAATTTTAACACCACTAAAAAATCCAAACTTATTGTTAATGTTCTCCAAAGCCTTAAACCTGTTACTCAGTTCCATAATTAACATTACTTGATGTAAGTTTTTTTTGGACATACGCCATTGCTAAGCACGTTTTCTGTAGGATAAAACTAAAAAATAAAATAAATGAATAAGTAAAAACAACCAAAAGACAAAAAGCACAAATTAAGCAAAAAATTGCTATTGTCAACAGAATATAAACACCACAAAATATTCCGTAACAGGAATCTGGTCAACAAACAAAGAAAAACAAAGAAAAATGTACTAAGAGAACGAAAAAAAAACACAAATCATGACGACACAAAAATATTGAACCCAAAAAAAATTCAGCACAATGGTTGAAACGAGACAAAAACACGACAAAACGAAAAGACGAAACAAACACAATAGTTTTCCAAAACAGAATAGAACGATAAAAACCCCACAAATGATGACAGCACAAAAATATTGAACCCAAAATAATTCAGCACAATAGTTGAAACGAGACAATAACACGACAAAACGAAAAGACGAAACAAACACAATAGTTTTTCCAAAACAGAAACAAGCGACGTTTCGGGAACTGCTATCTGCTCCCGTCCTCAGGCAGAGACGCACATGGTACGAAAACACAGGAGCGACTGAGTAGGGGCTGGAAAAATGAGGGTATTTATCAGAGAAAGGGCTACATCTTTCTCAGCCAAGTTATCACCCGCGCAACGGGTCCTTGAGATACCAGCTCTCATCGCAGTGGTTTTACTCACTTCAGACCACGAATTATGGTAATACTTGTTTCTTAGAGTGAAGTAACGCATTTGAAGTACGAATATATTTACAAATTATGCATAATCAAGTTAAATAGAATTTCTTAATTTCTTGGCTAACTTATTGATTGCGATATGTACACTTTCAAAACTTTTTTTAATGACTAGTTTCAACTTGTTTTAGTGAACCACTTTTCATATTTTGCCGCCCCCTGATATTTGCCGCCCGGGGCACATGATCCCCATGCCCCCCCTTAGTTCCGGCCCTGTAGCCAAGTACCTGTTCTCTGTCATTTTCGCTTCAGAAAAGTTTCACAAGTTGTCACGAAAACGTTGCATTAAAATTTGGCCTTGACATTTTACTCTCATCCAGCTCAAAGACGTTTGGTTTCACTTAAAAAATTCTAGAATGCAAGATTAAAAAACCTTGGCCAACACAGCGAACAGACGAACCCTACAATGAAACTAAACATATAAACGCACAGGTGAACACAGTCAAACTGTAAATATCCGAAAGCAGAAGAACTCCGTGCAGGGAATTCAGTCGTGAAAATGTAACAGCGCAGACGAACCCAGTGGGCCATGACTAACAGTGCAAAACTGTAATGGCGAATGTCCAAAGAATTGTATTTAATCGAAATCCCTCATTGCACGAATCATTTCAAGAGCGTGTCAGGATATGGCGCGCTGTTTAGTGGCCCAAGTCACTACATCACCAGCGCCACATTGCAACACTCAAAACAATGAGGTTCTTGATCACGCCCAATTAATACCAACAACTCTGAATTAGAATTTCCCGTGGTTAACCAGTCACTACCATAGAGTACAATGTTTTGTGTGTCCCTCAAACGCGGCTCATACCCTCAGCTGGAAAGGTATGTACAGACCACGTGTGAGGCCTGGCGGATGACAATAATCTCCTCTCCTGCGGTTTACACGTGCAATAGAAAAGATACAGAAGGAGTTCGCGAGCGATGACTCCGCGGCACAGAGTTGTGCTGAAACAAAAAAAAACAGCGGGTCTTAATTCCTTTACATCCATTAGGGCAAGTCTAGGAGAAGACGTCATAGAGCGTAACGAAAGGTGGAAACGCTCAGGAGTGAGACGCACAAAGTAGATGGTCAGAAAAATTTATGATTTTTTGTAAGTTTTTCGTTGCCATGTTTGTTACGATTGTGAAACTCTAGTGTGACCTCAATTGTGCAAATGTGGCATCTTGCAATTTGAAATATTTTTACACCCCTAGCAATAAAGCTTCAGTACTAAATAGGGTTTGACATGCATAGTTTTGGCTACCTGTTTAAGTCAACACTTGTGAACTGGTATGATTATCATTATAGTTGTAGTTGCTTACGTGAAAAATTAAGTTATTTCCTCGCGGCGCGTACAGGCCTGTTAATAAATGTGTTGTTGCAACAAGGTATAGAAGGTTTGGGAGAAATTATTTCTGCTTTGACATGACAAAAATTGGGATAAATAGCTAAAAATTAGAATTATAACAAAAAGGAGGGGGGAAAATTGAAGAGGGCTTGGCCTAATCCTCCTGAACTCTTTAGTTACCTGTTCTAAGTGGATTATAGAAATACTACATTGGCGGCCACGCACATTTAAATTAACAAAAAAAAGTGTGTGCGTGAAGTCCGCGCGACAGAAGTGAAATTTCTTGGTTAAATATTATTAGTTGTAGCAGAGGTTTCCAAAGTGTACGCGGTGAGACGCTCCTGTTTTCCCTCCTACGGAAAATTAACTTACTTGCATTCGCAATAAACAATTCAAATCGCGCGCGCTGCACGCACCATTCGCTGCGTTTGCCGGTGCTCTCGCTCCAATAGAGCTCGTCATCCCACGAGACGTGCTGTCCTTTCCCCTTTTCACGGAACACCTTTCAAAGCTCACTGAATGGTTTGAAAAATACTTTGCGGAATATAATGTCGAAAACTTGACTTGGATCCAAGATCCTTTCAATGCTCAACCTCCACAAGAATTCACTTCGAAAGAAGAAGAGTGTCTCGTTGAACTCTCTTGCGACAATATACCTTAAAACCAAATTTGCCTGTTTCGATTTAGTGGAATTTTTGGATAACGGTCAAAAATTAATATTAAAATTCCAAATTCAAAAGCTATGGGGATTCTCATTCCCTTTGCAACATCCTACTTATGCGAAGCCAGATTTTCAGCTGTAGCTGTAATAATGAGGAAAAATTGCTCAAAGATCAACGTGGAGCAAGAAATGAGAGTGGCAGTGTCAGGCCTTATTCCGTGTTTTGAAAAAAAGAAATGTGTGGAGATCACCAACACATTAACTTGACACTGAGGTTTTTAGTACTTTTCTGTAATAATAATAACATATTCTTGTGTGTCTATTTATATATGTAAACCTATGTGAGCCTCATATTGTGGTATGTGAGCCTCAGATTGAAGTTGTTTTCATTTTTGTCCCTAGTGTCATCAAAAATATATTTTTTTATCTTTTTGTCATTTTACACATATTTCAACTAGGTGAGGCGCCGCGAACTGAGGTATAGTAAACATAATTATCTATGGGTGAGATCGCAGATACATAGCAGTATATACAAGCAGGTATACTGTTAAACTTTTAAAGTATGCAAGTGTGAAATTGCGCAATTATGGTGCATCATTTCCACCTCTCCCCTGCTGTCTCCTCCTCTACCGGGTTTCCCCACCTTCACGCGATCGTAACGCTCTGAGTGCATTGGCGTGGCTGTGTTCATAAAGTTGGAGGGGGGGTACAAATAATGATTTTGATGTCATTTAAACCCATTCCCCTCTTACTAAGACGGCGGGCGTCCGGGGGTCCTCCACTGGAAAATTTTGATTTTAAAACTGTGCAAAATAGCGCTTTTTAAGCAGTTTTTCTATCTAACCATTGCATACATCGTTGTTAAAATTATTATCGTTTCCTTTAAAATAAAATTCGATGAGTGAATAAATTACAAATGAAGTTGGGCAGAATAATATTATAAAATTAAAAAAATATCACGGTCTAGAAAGTTGGGAGGGGACAGTCCCCTCCACCCAAAAAGTTCAGGGGAACACGTCCCCCTTGTCCCATATCACGGTCTAGAAAGTTGGGAGGGAACAGTCCCCTCCAGCCAAAACGTTCAGGGGGACACGTCCCCCCTGTCCCATATCACGGTCTAGAAAGTTGGGAGGGGACAGTCCCCTCCACCCAAAACGTTCAGAGGGACACGTCCCCCCTGTCCCATATCACGGTCTAGAAAGTTGGGAGGAAACAGTCCCCTCCAGCCAAAACGTTCAGGGGGACACGTCCCCCCTGTCCCATATCACGGTCTAGAAAGTTGGGAGGGGACAGTCCCCTCCAGCCAAAACGTTCAGGGGGACACGTCCCCCCTGTCCCATATCACGGACTAGAAAGTTGGGAGGGAACAGTCCCCTCCACCCAAAAAGTTCAGAGGAACACGTCCCCCTTGTCCCATATCACGGTCTAGAAAGTTGGGAGGGAACAGTCCCCTCCAGCCAAAACGTTCAGGGGGACACGTCCCCCCTGTCCCATATCACGGTCTAGAAAGTTGGGAGGGAACAGTACCCTCCAGCCAAAACGTTCAGGGGGACACGTCCCCCCTGTCCCATATCACGGTCTAGAAAGTTGGGAGGGGACAGTCCACTCCAGCCAAAACGTTCAGGGGGACACGTCCCCCCTGTCCCATATCACGGTCTAGAAAGTTGGGATGGGACAGTCCCCTCCAGCCAAAACGTTCAGGGGGACACGTCCCCCCTGTTCCATATCACGGTCTAGAAAGTTGGGAGGGGACAGTCCCCTCCAGCCAAAACGTTCAGGGGGACACGTCCCCCTTGTCCCATATCACGGTCTAGAAAGTTTTGAGGGGGGGACAGTCCCCTCCACCCAAAAAGTTCATGGGGACACGTCCCCCCCTGTCCCCTCCTTCCTGGTTCCTACGCCTCTGCCTGAGTGTCACTCGGGAAGGTGTTGGTGTTGTCGGCAGTGCCGGCGCACTTCAGGACGCACGCGGTGAACCAGAGCGGCGTGGCGGGGCAGAGCGCAGTGCTGGTGTGCGAGGCGGAGGGAGACCGCCCGCTGCGCGTGGCCTGGGCGGCGGCGCACGGCGCGCTGGGGGCGGAGGCCTTGCTGTCGGAGCGGCCCACGCCGTCGGGCCTGGCCGCGGAGCTGCGCCTCAGGCGGCTCGACCGCGCCAGTTCGGGCGCCTACCGCTGCGCCGCCTCCAACGACTACGGCCGCGACGAGATGGTCGTCTACCTCACCGTCAAGGGTGAGCGCTACCACCGCCAGCGATCAGGCCCAGTACAGGGCCGGCCGCGTCCGTACAGGCGAACTAGGCGAACCACCTACACAGAGAAAAAGGTTTTTTTTTAATCAAACAAATATTTGTTTATATATGGCGGAAAATAATATTTACTCGGTGGAACAAAATACTTTGTTAGTTAAAACCAAACTCGGTAAGCAAACAAAAAATAATTTATTACACCTAACCAAATATACATTTGATGTTGACAAAATCATTTTTTTTTGGGTCAACAGAATCTTTCCTGCTACAAAATATATATGTTTGAATTGACAAAATATATTATTTTCGTCGTATACAAACAAATATTTTGTTGAGGCAAACAAACCTTTCTCTCAGTGTAGGGCGCCAAGTAGCTGGGGGCGGCGCAGCACGACACACAACAGCTGATATAATATATGTTTAACGATTATTGGAACTAGATGAAAATGAATTTTTTTGTAACAGTTTGGAATGTTTATATTGATATAAGTAATTATTTAAAGTCCACGGTGACCTGTTCATGATTTGTGATAAGTAAAAAAGTAAAAAAAAAACACACAAGCCTGCTTACATTTGATTGTTGACAAAATCTTAGGCTTACGCGATGTATTTTGAGGCAAGGAAAAAAATTTTTGGGTTGTCCGGCCCCGGGGGGGGGGGGTTGGGGGGCATTAAGGTTTTTTCACCTAGGGCGCCAATTTACCTCGCACCGGCCCTGATCAGGCCATTCGCGGAAAATCCCGGGAAGAATCAGAGTGGCGCAGATTTTAAATTAAAATGGGAAACAAATTTTTGAAGTTATACTTCTAATGCGACTTTCAACAAGGTTGCGTTAAACGTTTAACGCTACCATGGAGAAAAAACGCTACCACGGAGAATTATTTGCATGCAATTAAAAACTATTTTTTAATGATGCCAAAGAAGTATAACATCTCTCGCGCGTACCTAAGTACACGCACTCATTTTTTTTCTTCTTATTTTCAAAATATTGTTTCGCAAGTAAAGAAACATTAGCTGCAACCGAAGCAACATTTCGGGATCTGGCAGATGTCAATATTATTTGACTGTCTTGGGCTCCATTCAGCTGCGAGAGTTAATTTATCTCATGCGAAGAAACTTGTTGTAAGTAGTCCCAATTCTTGTCGACAGATGACGCCACGTGTTGCTTGAAGGTAGTTTGTTTTTAATATTTTTATGATGCAGGATGCTCACTAACGATCGCAAAAGAAGGATGGATTCGCTAGACACCAAGGTGAAGGAAGTTCGTCATTCCTGTTAGTGTTTCTCAGATGTCTCAGAGCTTATTATTTGACTGAGTAATGTGTGTTTATTTTTTTTTATTTCCACCTGGTAAAAATATTACCAATGCTGATTTAATAGCAGAAATTCACTAATTAAATGGAATTACTTAAAGAAACCACATAAATAACATGAGCACATGGACGTCATTTACTGTTGTAGCCAATGACTGGTGGAGGTATTGTATCCTAACGTAAAATTAACGATCGCAACCTACTGAGTTGAATGTTCGTGAAAATGTGCGTCCTTTTCGTTAGATGTGCTTACTCTTTGTTGAATGTGGTTCCGATTGTGCTTCCTTTCGTTGAATGCGCTTCCGTTTTGTAGAATTTCCGTCTAAATGTGCTTCCTTTTCATTAAATGCTTGAACTGCGTGAATGTTGTGTAGTCATTGCGTGTACATTGCGTGTATTGCGCGTCAATCAGGTGAACATTGCGTGTTCGTTTCGTTTACTGTGTGTACTGTGTGCTCATTCTGATTCATGTGCGTCAATTGCGTGAACATTGCGTGTTGGAGCAAATGGAGCGTTGGAGCTCTTGGAGCGCTTGAAGCTAATGGGCATTTGGAGCATTGGAGCCAAATGTAGATGGTTCTGATGGCACGAATTGGAGCTTGGAGCTGTTGGAGCTTTGGAGCATTTGGAGCTTTGGTGCTGTTGGAGCTTTGGAGCTTTGGAACCTTGGAGCTTATGGAGTTTTTTGGGCAAATGGAGCTTTGGAGCTGTTGAAGCTTTGAGCTTTGGAGCATTTGGAGATGACGGATCTTTAGTAGGTGTGTACATTGCGTGTTCATTCCGTTTCCTGTGTGTACTGTGTGTTCATTCGGTTTCCTGTGTTTACTGTGAAAAAGGTTATACTGGGTGTTTTCGAGGACATTTTTAGGTATGAAAAAGGTCAACACCCAGTATTGTGAGTGGCATAGGGATGTGAAGTGAGACTTTATCTGTAATTTTTCATCATAATTATACAGGATCGCCGCTACATGTCTCATAGAGGCGCGTTAGCACCGCGAACATTTCAGACCAGTTCTGTGCCTGGCGCGTAGAGGCGAGGAGGCGTGTGACGCGCGAGTCAGTGTCGCCCTTAGCGTAATGAATATTGTCACGGGGGGAGGGCGTGTCTGCCTAGGAACCCATTGTAATCGAGGAATTCTCTGCTGTTCTGTCTTTAAATTTAATATTATAAATCGTATTATTTGGGCTAGTTTTCTATATGTTTGTGTATTAATTTTTATTTATCCGTTATACGGGTCTTCTCTATGACAGTAAGTGCAAATTAGCAATGTGGTCCGTCCAAAATAATAATTTAAGTAAAAACAGACTGTTACGTATATACATTGTAATAAACTGCTTTATAAAAATATATCATGTTCTTGTTTTTCGAAAAAATGTTACGGAAATATGCATGTGAAATGGAAAATGTAACCCGCTAATAATCATGAAACTCTGAGCGAACTAAAAATGCAGCGAGCGCAGATATAGCTTGGTGACCAAGGTCAACAGTCGGAATTCCATCGGAAAAAAATACGTTCAACACGAGAGGCTCGATAAGTGCCCGATTACTGAATATCTATAATTATATTATGAAGGATTAAATATTATTCACTGTCTTTGGCGGCCGTCAGCAAAATAAGCAATTGCCTCATATTAGGGAGGCATGCACCTGATACAAACTCATCCAATCACGAAACACAGACGATGCTACTGTGTTTCAACTCCTAGCTTTCCTGTAAATATTTTCACGAAAAAATTACATGGCACTAGAAATGAAATGAAGCTGGGTCTTAGATTAAGGTTTGTCTCCGCGCACCATATAAGTTACCTATTTCGCTTCCTTGTCATTGCCGTTATTTAACGGCTCTTCCTGTTTATGTTTCGTCTCAAAAATTTAAAACATATATTTCCAAAATATTATCTTATAGCAGTGTTAATTAACGCAAATGTTCATAATTACGATTACTCGCATGAATATTATTTTGGATTAAAGATAACTTTAAGTAAATTCCTGGTGATAAATTTTTCTACCCAAAATATGAAAGAGGGTTTTATAAATACATTTACATGAAAATCGTTCAATCTTGTATTATAAGGGGCATGTATGTTCCGCGAAAACGTATTATGAGCGCTCAACAGAGTGCAAAAAGCTATGCCCGTGCTAGAGATTGTTTCCTTGCAATGGCGGCCGTCTGCCAGAGAATCCATTAGCCTATTTGGTCAATCAGGACGTGTTTGCTTCCGCACTGGCTGGCTATGATTGGTGTGCTGACACTACGCATGTATGTGAAATAAATCCAGCCAACAAGAATACACAGGCAATGCTACAAAGTCTAAACACACAGCTAAAAATGCATGGCCCTTTGGGTTAATATTGACAAGAAAGTTAAACAAACAACAACTCGTCGTGTAAGAGAGTCGTATCGTATCGTATCGTCGACATTGTGTTTAAGAGAGAAGATGAAAGGTGACGAGATGCCGCCAGACCAATGAGAGAATGGGTGGGTTAGGGGCACACGGAAGTGCCACGGGAAAATATCCACAGGTGTAGGACAAAGTCAGCCTCGATTTTCCATTGGCGTAAAATCCGTGTTGGACCCCACCGGGTATCGAACCCGGATCCACTCGACTAAGTAGTTTAGTTTGGTGAGTCCTAGAACAGCTTTCAGTAGCAGTTAGAGACTCGGGAGTCAACCACCCGTCTTGAATTTAGGTGATCTCAACTTCGTCCGCCATCTTGGACACGTAAACGATTTACTCTTTTGACAAACATCATGAACTACCGAAAGAGAATTAAATAGTGTTTTTTTTCTAGAAGAAATACATTACAGCTCAACGGCAGCATAAATGTAATGTAAATAATTATATTATGTATACAGTAGTTTGTTTTTAGCCCAGTTGGAAAAAAAATATTTATAACCAAATTCTAGTCGCCTCCACAAAATTGAGAACAATATCGAAGCACCTGAAGATGACAAGACGGAAGACTGTGACGAAGTATTTTAAGTTCTGAGACCAAAACGATTTTAAAAACGTGTTAAAATAAATTATCATGGTCAGTCTAATGAAAATGATGATCGCTGGGATTTTGACGATTTTAATGTCGATGAGGCTAGCGTTAAAACAGAAGACCATCGAAATGTTCAAAAAATTTACAGTTACTCAACAGTGTTAATCATTACTCGGACTTGAGAGCTGAAACGACCAAGACAGCTGTGCCATCAGCAACTGAAGGTTCCCTGGCCTAGTCCGTTACTCTTGTAGCAGTATCGGCAAGGAAAAAAGGAAAAACTTTAAAACAGTTAAACATTTATTATTTACTGAGTAAATGCTCATTAACCCCCATTTTGTTTTTCAAAAATCGCCCATTTAAAAGACATAAATATACAAAAAATATACAAAAATATCAAAGACCCTACACAACAGACACATAAAAAAAATCATTTCAAATCATGTCTACTATTCTTTTTTTCTCGCTTTTGACAAATTTGTACTTTCGTTCTAAAATATGAAAAAGTAGAAATGCTGTTAGTAGTCAATTATCTTATTAGAATGCACCAGTAAGTATATATTTAATTTTCGCAAGGAAAATTTTTTAACTTTTGGACCAGAAAATATATGATAGGTAGCAAAACAAAATAAATTCCAAATAAAAATTTTTATTTATCAATTTTTCCTTCACTAAATAAATATACATAAATATAAATAAATATGCACACACCAATAAATAATTACAAAAATATTTTAAATGTCAGTAAAGATGCCTTTATACGCAGAGTAAAGAAACATTGCCAAGCTCGCCGTCCACGTACACCGGCGAGTGTGTCTGCGCCTGGAGGCCTTCCTCGCAGCAACCCGCCATGCTCCTGTACCTTCACGCCGTGCTTCAGTTGCCGACGTGAGCAGAGGATATAGGCAGGTGGCGGCTAGTGGGTGACGCAGGCGCAGCCCAGGGGGAAGACACCAGCCAGCTCACCGTCCACGTACACCGGCGAGTGTATCTGCGCCTGGAGTCCTTCCTCGCAGCAACCCGCCATGCTCCTGCACCTTCACGCCGTGCTTCAGTTGCCGACGTGAGCAGAGGATACAGGCAGGTGGCGGCTAGTGGGTGACGCAGGCGCAGCCCAGGGGGAAGACACCAGCCAGCTCACCGTCCACGTACACCGGCGAGTGTATCTGCGCCTGGAGGCCTTCCTCGCAGCAACCCGCCATGCTCCTGCACCTTCACGCCGTGCTTCAGTTGTCGACGTGAGCAGAGGATACAGGCAGGTGGCGGCTAGTGGGTGACGCAGGCGCAGCCCAGGGGGAAGACACCAGCCAGCTCACCGTCCACGTACACCGGCGAGTGTATCTGCGCCTGGAGGCCTTCCTCGCAGCAACCCGCCATGCTCCTGTACCTTCACGCCGTGCTTCAGTTGTCGACGTGAGCAGAGGATACAGGCAGGTGGCGGCTAGTGGGTGACGCAGGCGCAGCCCAGGGGGAAGACACCAGCCAGCTCACCGTCCACGTACACCGGCGAGTGTATCTGCGCCTGGAGGCCTTCCTCGCAGCAACCCGCCATGCTCCTGCACCTTCACGCCGTGCTTCAGTTGTCGACGTGAGCAGAGGATATAGGCAGGTGGCGGCTAGTGGGTGACGCAGGCGCAGCCCAGGGGGAAGACACCAGCCAGCTCGCCGTCCACGTACACCGGCGAGTGTATCTGCGCCTGGAGTCCTTCCTCGCAGCAACCCGCCATGCTCCTGCACCTTCACGCCGTGCTTCAGTTGTCGACGTGAGCAGAGGATACAGGCAGGTGGCGGCTAGTGGGTGACGCAGGCGCAGCCCAGGGGGAAGACACCAGCCAGCTCACCGTCCACGTACACCGGCGAGTGTATCTGCGCCTGGAGGCCTTCCTCGCAGCAACCCGCCATGCTCCTGCACCTTCACGCCGTGCTTGAGTTGCCGACGTGAGCAGAGGATACGGGCAGGTGGCGGCTAGTGGGTGACGCAGGCGCAGCCCAGGGGGAAGACACCAGCCAGCTCGCCGTCCATGTACACGGGCGAGTGTATCTGCGCCTGGAGGCCTTCCTCGCAGCAACCCGCCATGCTCCTGCACCTTCACGCCGTGCTTCAGTTGCCGACGTGAGCAGAGGATACAGGCAGGTGGCGGCTAGTGGGTGACGCAGGCGCAGCCCAGGGGGAAGACACCAGCCAGCTCGCCGTCCATGTACACGGGCGAGTGTATCTGCGCCTGGAGGCCTTCCTAGCAGCAACCCGCCATGCTCCTGCACCTTCACGCCGTGCTTCAGTTGCCGACGTGAGCAGAGGATACAGGCAGGTGGCGGCTAGTGGGTGACGCAGGCGCAGCCCAGGGGGAAGACACCAGCCAGCTCGCCGTCGATGTACACGGGCGAGTGTATCTGCGCCTGGAGGCCTTCCTCGCAGCAACCCGCCATGCTCCTGCACCTTCACGCCGTGCTTCAGTTGCCGACGTGAGCAGAGGATACAGGCAGGTGGCGGCTAGTGGGTGACGCAGGCGCAGCCCAGGGGGAAGACACCAGCCAGCTCGCCGTCCATGTACACGGGCGAGTGTATCTGCGCCTGGAGGCCTTCCTCGCAGCAACCCGCCATGCTCCTGCACCTTCACGCCGTGCTTCAGTTGCCGACGTGAGCAGAGGATACAGGCAGGTGGCGGCTAGTGGGTGACGCAGGCGCAGCCCAGGGGGAAGACACCAGCCAGCTCGCCGTCCATGTACACGGGCGAGTGTATCTGCGCCTGGAGGCCTTCCTCGCAGCAACCCGCCATGCTCCTGCACCTTCACGCCGTGCTTGAGTTGCCGACGTGAGCAGAGGATACGGGCAGGTGGCGGCTAGTGGGTGACGCAGGCGCACCCCAGGGGGAAGACACCAGCCAGCTCGCCGTCCACGTACACCGGCGAGTGAATCTGCGCCTGGAGTCTTACCTCGCAGCAACCCGCCATGCTCCTGTACCTTCACGCCGTGCTTCAGTTGTCGACGTGAGCAGAGGATACAGGCAGGTGGCGGCTAGTGGGTGACGCAGGCGCAGCCCAGGGGGAAGACACCAGCCAGCTCACCGTCCACGTACACCGGCGAGTGTATCTGCGCCTGGAGGCCTTCCTCGCAGCAACCCGCCATGCTCCTGCACCTTCACGCCGTGCTTGAGTTGCCGACGTGAGCAGAGGATACGGGCAGGTGGCGGCTAGTGGGTGACGCAGGCGCAGCCCAGGGGGAAGACACCAGCCAGCTCGCCGTCCACGTACACCGGCGAGTGAATCTGCGCCTGGAGTCTTTCCTCGCAGCAACCCGCCATGCTCCTGCACCTTCACGCCGTGCTTCAGTTGCCGACGTGAGCAGAGGATACAGGCAGGTGGCGGCTAGTGGGTGACGCAGGCGCAGCCCAGGGGGAAGACACCAGCCAGCTCACCGTCCACGTACACCGGCGAGTGTATCTGCGCCTGGAGGCCTTCCTCGCAGCAACCCGCCATGCTCCTGCACCTTTACGCCGTGCTTGAGTTGCCGACGTGAGCAGAGGATACGGGCAGGTGGCGGCTAGTGGGTGACGCAGGCGCAGCCCAGGGGGAAGACACCAGCCAGCTCGCCGTCCATGTACACGGGCGAGTGTATCTGCGCCTGGAGGCCTTCCTCGCAGCAACCCGCCATGCTCCTGCACCTTCACGCCGTGCTTGAGTTGCCGACGTGAGCAGAGGATACGGGCAGGTGGCGGCTAGTGGGTGACGCAGGCGCACCCCAGGGGGAAGACACCAGCCAGCTCGCCGTCCACGTACACCGGCGAGTGAATCTGCGCCTGGAGTCTTTCCTCGCAGCAACCCGCCATGCTCCTGTACCTTCACGCCGTGCTTCAGTTGTCGACGTGAGCAGAGGATACAGGCAGGTGGCGGCTAGTGGGTGACGCAGGCGCAGCCCAGGGGGAAGACACCAGCCAGCTCGCCGTCCACGTACACCGGCGAGTGAATCTGCGCCTGGAGTCTTTCCTCGCAGCAACCCGCCATGCTCCTGTACCTTCACGCCGTGCTTCAGTTGTCGACGTGAGCAGAGGATACAGGCAGGTGGCGGCTAGTGGGTGACGCAGGCGCACCCCAGGGGGAAGACACCAGCCAGCTCGCCGTCCACGTACACCGGCGAGTGAATCTGCGCCTGGAGTCTTTCCTCGCAGCAACCCGCCATGCTCCTGTACCTTCACGCCGTGCTTCAGTTGTCGACGTGAGCAGAGGATACAGGCAGGTGGCGGCTAGTGGGTGACGCAGGCGCACCCCAGGGGGAAGACACCAGCCAGCTCGCCGTCCACGTACACCGGCGAGTGTATCTGCGCCTGCAGGCCTTCCTCGCAGCAACCCGCCATGCTCCTGCACCTTCACGCCGTGCTTCAGTTGCCGACGTGAGCAGAGGATACAGGCAGGTGGCGGCTAGTGGGTGACGCAGGCGCACCCCAGGGGGAAGACACCAGCCAGCTCGCCGTCCACGTACACCGGCGAGTGTATCTGCGCCTGCAGGCCTTCCTCGCAGCAACCCGCCATGCTCCTGCACCTTCACGCCGTGCTTCAGTTGCCGACGTGAGCAGAGGATACAGGCAGGTGGCGGCTAGTGGGTGACGCAGGTGCAGCCCAGGGGGAAGACACCAGCCAGCTCGCCGTCCACGTACACCGGCGAGTGAATCTGCGCCTGGAGTCTTTCCTCGCAGCAACCCGCCATGCTCCTGTACCTTCACGCCGTGCTTCAGTTGTCGACGTGAGCAGAGGATACAGGCAGGTGGCGGCTAGTGGGTGACGCAGGCGCAGCCCAGGGGGAAGACACCAGCCAGCTCGCCGTCCACGTACACCGGCGAGTGAATCTGCGCCTGGAGTCTTTCCTCGCAGCAACCCGCCATGCTCCTGTACCTTCACGCCGTGCTTCAGTTGCCGACGTGAGCAGAGGATACAGGCAGGTGGCGGCTAGTGGGTGACGCAGGCGCAGCCCAGGGGGAAGACACCAGCCAGCTCGCCGTCCACGTACACCGGCGAGTGTATCTGCGCCTGCAGGCCTTCCTCGCAGCAACCCGCCATGCTACTGCACCTTCACGCCGTGCTTCAGTTGCCGACGTGAGCAGAGGATACAGGCAGGTGGCGGCTAGTGGGTGACGCAGGCGCAGCCCAGGGGGAAGACACCAGCCAGCTCACCGTCCACGTACACCGGCGAGTGTATCTGCGCCTGGAGGCCTTCCTCGCAGCAACCCGCCATGCTCCTACACCGCCGCGTCTGCACCTTCACGCCGTACTTCAAGGTCAGCGGCTCGCCCATCTCGACGCATGATTCCCTCCGCAGCGGTTGAGCCTGCAGCAGAGATGAGCTCTCGTAGCTGGTGGCGGGCGCTGCGTCTAGCTGGACCAGGCACACGCACGCCAGCAGAGTCAGCTTGAGGATGGCAGACATGGCGATGTGATGACTGAGGATGCAGTGGTGCCTTGGGTACGAGGACCATTTGGTTTTATATCCGCTCTGTGTGGCCTGCGTCTCGGCAGTGGGCGAGCTCCTAGTGCCAGGGGGGTGGTAGGGGGAGGGTATTCACAGGTCCTGCTCCCACGCCGGCCTCCGCCATGGAAACTTGTGAATCCCAGCATCGCTGCGCCTGGCGACACTCCCTTCACCGCAGAGCAGTGGTTCCTCGGCCGCTCTGCGGAAACGTCGGTGATAACGAGCGGCGTACGAGGAAAACTGCTGAAGTCCACGCTAACTTTAAAATACCATATTAGGCATACTAGGTAACTTTTTATGTCAACTTACTTTTGTAGTACAGTGAGATTAAGGCCCCGGTTCAAACTGCAAGCCGGGGGTTACTACATTGCACGCCATTGCTATTGTGAATTTTTTTTTGTAAATATTCTAGTAAATCTATAACCACACGTGTGAATTGCTGACCGACTCATTCAGTGATCTTCTGACTGTATCACTCAGTAATCTGTTTTTAATAAACTAACCCTTTTTACATGAGCTAGAAAATTAACATTTTTCCAACTCATTAATCTCAGGAAATTTTCAAAAAATTGTATTTTGAAATTTTTAGTTTACAAAACTGAAAATTGCAGAAAAATTTATATTTGGTGCAGATCTTTATTTGGGGATCCAATCATACTAATTTGCAGACGTCAAAAAAAATTCTACACCCCTAAAGATGTTTTGGTAGTATCTCAGATATTTTTTGTTTACGTTTTGTCGTATATATGCTAGTTATAACTTAAGTTTAACTAAACTGATAGCTAAGGTGCATATTTTACGGTTTTTTCCCCAAATTTTTTTTTCAGCATTAAACTTAGAGCTGTAGTCTTCAAAAATGGCAAGCATATGCTAGTTAAATAGAGATCGGATATGTTGTTCATATGGTGTTTTTTTGTTCTTCCATCGTCAAACTTAGCTATAAATTTTTTATCCTGCATTTTTACCAATTTGTTAAAGATTTTCTCCACTTATTTCGCAGCTATAATTATCAAATGTTTTACGATTGCGACAGTTGTGTCAGTGTGAATGCTAAATTACATTAATGTTGCTGACAATTTAATATAAAAAATATTTATCTATGTACCTATCTCTATATTTATATATATATATATATATATATAACTTCATGTCTGAGTTTAGGCCATGTCCTTTGTCCTTTCAACGGAATGTTTGAGGAGGAATTTGGTTTTTGGAGGCGAAGCCCGTAACGGATGAAAAGGCTTCCAGTTTTTAGAATTTTTTTTAGCAAAGCATGTTATCTTAAGGGGCCCGCCTCGTCAGGGGTGTATGTGTGTTAGTGAGGCGGGATGATAAGCGCGACGCTCGATGGTATTTCTAGCGCGGTATCGCCTCTAAACGCAAGGCTGTGAACTGGCGCGCAGTCTACTCGTCGACACATGATAACTGTGAAATTTGTGCGGTGACCGTATTTTTATATTACGGGGAAATGAAGATAAAGGTGTAATGCAAGTCCCTTAAGTGCTTTCAAGAATCTGTACCACTTGTTTTACACCTAAAAATTACTCTGAAAACATGCGTTTCAGCCATTTTAACTCTTCTAGAAATACAGTTTTAAAATCATGATCCAAAATTATAAGTACTTTTCGGGCCTCAGCGAACTCTTAAATGCTTTTCGTAGACATACCCCACTCGCATATCTTGAGTAGTTTTGAAATCGCGTTGTTTTTCCTGAAGCGCTGCACGCCGTGTGTGTGACCAGGTAGGCGGGTCCCTTAAGGCTTAGCACTCTACAGTAATTGCCGCCAAAGCTTATAAGTTTAAGGGTGAAGTACTTCCTATGAGATTTAAGGGGCGAAGCCTCCACTAGGAAACAACCCCTAGGTAAAATTTTGGAGCGAAGTCACCAACGAGTATGTGTTTGTAACTAAGTCCCCTCCGAAAGTAAATTTGGAGGCAAATTACATTTGGGGGTGTGGGTGGTTTTGGGGCGAAGTCCACCACCAGTGAAGCTATGTGTGAAGTACTGCCTAGAAGATGTTACCGTTTAACGCCCCCAGCGAGGAAATGTAGCCCACGAAGATTTGACGTTTATGGGCGAAGCAAATGTTGGGGTGGTTCCTTATCACAGGAACATTACACTTTTTTGAGGGCAAAATAAAAATTCCGAGGACCTGACTCATGTGACTTCATATGAAATATTTTTCAAATAACTAATAAATACAGTATATGGAATGGGGTTAAGAAAAGAAACAAATAATTCTCTTAAAAAAGTATATAGTATTTACAAACAAGAAAAAAACTTTAAATTTAATAATAAAAATAACGTAAAAAATTTATTTTAAAAATATAAATGATATTTTTTTTTTTTTTAATATTTTGGAAGGAACTTTAGGGCTTCCCAAAAGTGCCTACTAACAACGTGTTTTACATATGTGCTAGCAAAGACGGCTAATACGCGGCAGTATACACTGATAATAAATCAATGTAAAATAAATAATTTACATGGGCCACGTGAAACGATGTTGTGTTAGTAATTCATTACTCATTTGAAACACTGCCTACTCCTTCCCCAATTTCGCTGACTAGTTGTTTATATTCTGTGTTTTCGCCGATGGATAATGCATGCATAAAAGTTGATATAGAGTACTCTAAAGTCTCATTATTTTTTTATTTTAATATAACTTCATGGAAATCTGTAATTATTAAAAAATAAAAATAAAATATCCAACATGACCGATGAGTTGATTTGATACGGTATTTTCCCCGCCCACGCGATCGTAGATCAACCTTTTTTCGAGTTGGGAAACGAGGCAGACGTTTCCGTGAGCCAGTAGGTTTTCTCAGGCTGTTCTCGCTTCCCTCGAACATGCATTCCCGTCAACGCCTCATTATCATGTAATCACCCTTCACCGTCTCCTGTGACGCCGATGTCTAGAAGACGTTGAAGCTCGGTTTCATAAGCCATTATGTTTATTTCATTTTCTGGTCATTGATATTATTCAAGGTTTTTTTTTACATAAATTTATTTAATTAAAAAAAAAATTGCAACGTAGTATAGAAAAGTACTATCGAGGACTGGCTTCCGGCTATAGTGCGTGGTGCCGACAGACCTCTGACGTCACGGCGGCCATCTTGGATGACTTTAATTTTGACCTTTGACCTTGATTGTAAAAATTGGCCAAAAACGAATCGAAATTTTCCAAAATTTGTCCAAAATTCGCCCAAATCCGCCAAAGTTTCACTTGTTTTTTTAATTCCGCCAAAAAATCTCAAAAAAAAATTCTCTACTTCGAGGGGAAAAAATCCCTTTTTATTTCTCAAAAGTTCACAAATCCAGATTACGAATAACATCAAAAGACTTTTGCCTTAGAAAGAACCAAAATTCCGCAAATAGACTCAAAGTCCGCATCTACAAGCCTCCAATAGGCCTTTGATGGCCATCTTGGATCACCTTGACCTTGACACTGACCTTGACCGTAGAATTCAAATTCTTTAATTTTTGACCAAAAATTCCGACAAAATAAAAAAATAAAAAATCGCCTACTTCAAATGTTTAGTTAATTAACCGATTACGGTCATTGGTTGTTAATGACCTGGTCTCGTGGTCCAAAGACACGGCTTATACGTACGTATAGCATTACACATGAACTAGTTGGATTGTGTTTCATGCTCCAGAAAAAATAGTCTGCCATGTTAGACAACTCGACAACATATATGTATAATTCGTCGTACATGAATCTTGTCTAGTGTTTTTCCGTAGATTGAATGATTAATAAACTCCATGAAAGGTAATGGGAAACAGAATTTCAAATTTATTTTTCGTTGGTTACTCTTATCACTCACCAAAAATCAAACGAAACACGGAAGTAATTTCCGTCAATCATTATTTTAATAATTTTTTTTTAATTTTGTAATTTTTTTCCGAGTTTATAGCTAAATATCTGTCATATCGGTTTACAAGAGGCTGGAATATGAGGAACTTAAGCTGATTTTATGATTTTGAACATGATTGATTAAATAAGTATTATCTTTGTCTAATTTTTTTTCGTTGATAAGTATCGAACCAAGGACGGGATTAGATCGAATCAATCAGTATATTAATAAGTGATTTTTTTGATTAATTTTGGAGTTTTTTCGAATTTATAGCTAAATAATAACGAATTTCCAAGATGGCGGAAATATTGGCTTACTGGAGGCTGGTATATGAGGAACTTAAGCTGCTTTTATGATTTTGTACATGATTTATTAAATAAGTATTTTATGTATAAAAGTATTATTTTTTAATTGATCAAGTATCGAACCAAGAACCGGAATCGATCGAATCAATCATTATATTAATGAGTGATTTTTTCGATGAATTTTGGAATTCTTCCCGATATAGGCCTACTAAAGTCAAAAAATACTAATTTCCAAGATGGTGTCCAAATTTAAAGACGGCAGGCGTAACAATAAAAGCGAAATTTTTAGAATTGGTGATTGTGTCAGTTACTCAATGTTCAATAAATAATAATAATTTTTAAAAATATTATTAAAGAATTTATATAAATTTTAAATTTTTTCCTAATTTTCTAGATAATAATTGCATATTTTCAAGATGGCGGTCGTGATGTTATAATCCAATATGACTGAGTGTTTATATATGTATTAAGTTTTTATCAATTTTTATTTTTTTTCCTATTTTCTAGCTTAAATATTATGGAATTTTTCAAGATGTTGGCCGTAACGATAATTGCTATGGTTACGTCATAATTTGAGATGGCGGGTCTGACGTAAGCAATTTTTATTAATTAATAAATTTCTATTGATATTTTTATTTTTATTAATAATTTACATGTTTATTCTTTGCCGGGAATCGAACCAATGACCGAAATCAGTTAATTAACTAAACATTTTAAGTAGGCCTTTTAAATTTTTTTATCTCTTCGAAATTTCTTGGTCAAAAGTTAAGAATGAATTATACGGTCAAGGTCAATGTAGGGGTCAAGGTCATCCAAGATGGCCGCCAGAGGCTTATTGGAGGCTTGTAAATGAGGACTTTAAACCTATTTTTGGAATTTTGGTTCTTTCTAAGGCAAAAAGTCTTTGGATTTTATTCGAATTCCGAATTTTTTAATCTTAGCGATATAAAACGGGAAATTTTCCCTCAAAAACGGATTTTTATCCCTTCGAAGTAGAGAAAATGTTTTGAGTTTTTTTTTTGGCGGAATTAAAAAAAAACAGGAATTTTTGAGCATATTTTGGCAACTTTTGAAGGTCAATGTGAAAATCAAGGTTATCAAAAGATAGCCGCCGTGACGTCAATTGTCGGTCGGCACCGCGCACCACAGCCGGAAGCCAGTCCCCGATAATACTTTCGTATACTACTGTGCAAAAAATTCACCACAATGTTCATACATAGTGACGTCCCTCTGCTTTAGGTCCCTGATTCCCCGTTTACGTAATTGTCCTGTTGTGCCCGTACTGCTCTCGTCGGTGAGGTGTGGGCCGCGACCGGGAAATACGGGACCTGGAGGGAGAGTTAGGTGAGGAGGAAGAATGGTAGGCAGTTCCAAGGATAACTCGGTGTTGACAGTTCCACGAGCCCCTTTTATTGTCGTTTTGAGAGCCTGCCGCAGCCTGGCGGATCCGTCGCGGAACGAGCGCCCTTCCCGCGACGACCCGGACTCCCGGAAGACCGTCCCGTCCGTTAACACGTTCCGACACAAACTGGGAATCTTCCCACGTAACAATGGCCCCGATTAAGGTTGCTCCGCAAAGATGCGCAACACGTGCGCGGTCCGTTACGTAAAAAGTCTCGTACTGACGGCGCTTTGTTCGGCGGTGCGTGACTGCGCGTACGCGTTCTGGAACGTTCGACTGGTGACGTAACTCGCAAGACTCGTAAAACTCGGCAGGGTGAGCGATTCGACGGATGCAGCTCAGCTGCCGTGACAACCCGTGAAGTTACACTGTCGACGCGCCTCACGAGCAGCGCGGGGCGGCGTGCATGTCTGTCTGCGATCGCGCCCTGGACCCCACTGCCCTTCCCCGCCCGCCAGCGGACCGTGGCCCGCGGGCCGCGGAGGAGGGGAGGGGAAATCGGCCGGCGTGGGAGAGGCCCCAAACCCGCGACGCGCCAGGCTGCGGTTACATAAGGATCGTCCATTAATCACGTGAGGCTCGACAGGTGGGGGGGGGGGGGGGGGGGGTTCGGGAAAAATCACGAAATATCACAAAGGCGGGGGGGGGGGGGTGTAGAGAGATATCGCGTGTATTTATTTTTTCGCACGATTTCTACTAAATTGAAAAGCGACGCGTGATCTTGACTCGCCGTAGCCAGGCAACAATATCCCCGCCCGGCTCGGCTTGCCAGTCGCCAGTAAGACTGTGATTTTGGCGCCGAATACATGCTGTGCTTAATTTTCCAGAATTAAATTAGATTAGACCTATATTTAAAGATAATATTCTGAAATTTTTAAAAAATATTTTATACCAAAAAAATTCACGTGATTTTAGGGGGGGGGGGGGGGTAGTCTAAAACCTCACCACAAATCACTAGGGGGGGAGGGGGGGTTAAAAATTTGCTAAAAAAAACATCACGTGATTAATGGACGACCCCATACTTGCACGGCGAAACACTTGAGAAAATCACAGAATATTTACACAACTTAGCGAGACATTAATCAAAAGCAAATTTACACAAGAATTAATCAATTACGATTACATTATGTACACACTTATTGAGGCTCGCGACCATTTAAAAAAATACATAAAGCAGAATTGTTTGTAACACTAAAGAAGCTCACCGGCATCTTTGAATATATATACTGTATAGAAGTCGCGAGTGGATAGGATTTACTCTACGTTTTTCAGAAGCGCATGATGAGCAGCTTGCGAACTTCACCGCATGCAGTGCGCTGCCGTAACGTCCTGTATCGTCTTAGTTGTTATTTACACGTTAGAGCGCAGCGCTGTCGCCCGCTGTCATTCCCCGCACCCCTCATCCATCATTCACTGCAGCTCAACGTCGTTCAACGGGAGCGGGAAGGGGTGTTTGAAGAGTTCGACACTTGTCCGCTAGGGACCACCACAAGTCGATGCCCTAGAGATGGTGGCGATTGCGGCGGTGAATTAACCAACTACCTCAAAACCGTATTATAAATTTTAACCTGGGCTGGCGACTTCTATACAGTATATATATTCAAAGCTGGCATGCTAGGGCGCACGCGGGTGCGTCCCTGGCCGTCGCACTTCACCGATGGTGCACTGGGGGGACAAAACTCCCTCAGGCCCACGTCGGTGGCCAGGTACGGCCTCTGCATCTGGGAGGGTACGACGACTGTCGTCAATAGGATCGCCTGCATTCACTTCTAAAAATAAAATAAAAAAACATTTAGTAAATATCCGGTGAAGAAGTATATGAGGCCCGACATCAAATGCAAAAAAAAAAAAGGGGGGTAAAATACCAGAAAGTCGCTTCATTAATGATAGTGAATAGAAAATGAAATAATCAACTCGACGATTGAGACCGAGACACGAGTCGATATTGTTTGTCTCCAAACGTCTTGAAGGTTCGCGTCTCTTAGTGACTAACTATCTCCCCCCCCCCCCCCCCTGGCACAACCAGCATGGCGTGACGATCCAGGTCTGGTCCAGCCACGCCTATACACAATAATGCCTGCAGGATACCAGCCATCCTGCAAACATTAGGCGCCTAACTACTAACTTTAACATTTTTTTTACATCTTCTTTATAAGTTTCTATCACAATTCTGGTGCATTTTTAAGGCTACGATTTCATCGTTGCCGCAAGTCGGGAAATTGAAAAATAAATAAATTAAATTGTTTTGTTTTTGCGCCAAAAGGAAATTCGGTTACGCACTTCTGTTTGCCGAGTCTTCTTGAACTAACAGTCTCTATTGAAGAAGCGTCTATCTCACTAATTTAATCTGTCTGCGATTACTACTAGAATACTATTTGTTTCGTCGCGGTGTGTCATATCAGTCTACTGCCCGGGCGGATCTCGCTCTAACGTGGGTGTCCGGTAAAACTGGTTGATAATCAAAGTTTCCAACCCTACACATAAAAACTATTCCTTTGGAAACCAGTCGCCAAAAAATAGTTTGAAAAACTACAAAAATATATATTGTAACTTTGTGCAACACATGGCTATGGTTATTGATGCAATGCGTTTATCGACATAATAATGATTATTTTTTTACGAAAATTGGCACAATTTATTATATTTGAATTTATATTTCATTCAATCATAGTTTTCTTAAACCATGGAAAAATTAGTCGTTTATTCAGCATTCGGACTTTATTTCGTTCTATTATGCTTGCTAATGTGCGCATTTGATACTGGAAAGCTATTTAGGGTAACGGTTTACTAATAACTTTAAATATTGGAGGTACTGAGACAAAACAAGAATAAATGCTCGAGTAAGAATCCGAACCCAGTATTTTTGCGAACATATACAGTTGTTTCCATGTAAATGTACAAACTTACAAAAGTCTGTAAGTTTGCATGAATATTTTTGTTCCACTTAAAAAAATAAATTGCTAAGTGTAGTTAGTTGTTCAGTCACTCAACTACAATATTCACAACAGCCTAACGCTACAGCAAATCGATGACTGCAGACAGCGCAACTTACCAATTGGTCCATCTTACATTTTATATTAAATCATTCACACGGAAATTGGAAATTTATCAGAACAATATTATGTAAAATATAAAAATACTAAAATTATTAGGCTTTAATGTTTTTATATATTTGGCAATAATTCATTCAATTAAACAGGAAATTTAGCACTCACAAAAGCAAGTTTGCGTGTGAGTGCATCTAGTCACTTTAATCTATGTGCGGTATTTTGACTAATGTGAACATTTTAAAAATTGTAACAACTGAGAAAAATAATAAACAATAACTTAAGAAAACTTACATTAGTATTTATAAAGTTGGTAGTTAAATGAGCAATTATTTAAAATACAAGATAAAGTATAACATTGTTTCAGAAATTATATAAAAAAGTTAAAAAAATTATATTTAATGGAAAAAGTACAAATAGCTACATAAATTACAAAAATTTATAAAATGTGTGTCAAATATTATAGAAATCTCTTTAATATTCATCTTTTCTAATCTTCATATTCAACTTCGTATTAGCATCCATAATCTCTTCATTGGTTAAATTATTCATCCAAAGATTGACATAGTTTTTAGTTTCAAAATAATACAAAAGGTTTTGGGTTCCTACAACTTCTAAATTTTAACTGTGCATGACTTTTTAAAATGGTTTGGACGTTCGTAACTTTTCAATAGTGAAGACCTTATTTGGAGAAACCAATATATATATATATATATATATATATATATATATAATTATATATATATAATATATATATATATTAAACGGCACAAAACATTGTGATAGTACGTGGCCAGCCGGTTTTCTTCAACTACTGCTTCTCGCAACCCTTGTGGAGAGTTTCTTCCTCACCTCAACGCACCAACCTTGAGGGTAATTGTTCCATATCACGTATCCAAGTTTATGTCTTGATCCCTGATGGAATGTTCGTACGTAAATTGATCCTGTGGTACACGATGCTTGCCGTTTAAATTAGGTAAGTCGAAAGATCCCGGCCAAACTAAAACACTTATATCACAATACAAACAAACAATGTCAGTTCTTAACATATAGGTAATCATAATAAATAGTTATCACAGGGTTTTTTATATGTCCAGTGTCTTATGTCGTACTAAATTAAAACAGCAAGCATCAATGCATACAAGATGAAAGATTAAACTGTGATGTGTAGCTTTTACCACGTTAAGGGGATATGTCCCGTTCCAGGTCATTCATTATCTTGTTTCTATGATAAACACAATTAAATCTGTATATACAACCGAACTTCAACAAATTTTTTTATAGTGCATAATTTTGCATAATTAGCTGGCAAAGGTGATTTTTTCACATTTTTGTATAGTCTGGATTAGGAGAACCAAATGTTATAAATAACTTAATTTTGTTTTTTTAACAAATGCTGGTGTATCTGGGTGGTATGGCATTAATTTATTTTAGCAAATTTATTTGATTTTATTCAGCCTTTTAAAAAAATTAATAAAAATTCTTATGATTAAAAAAAAACAGAGAAAATAAAATATTTATTTATTTTATTCGAAATAAATAAAACCATATCACGTATCAGCCAGTGAAATTGAATTTAAACGTAAAAATGTTTCAGTTTTTATTTTTCAATTAATTCTCATTGTCCATACTGCAGAAAAACGTAAAAAAAATTATATTTTGCCAGCTAATTGTGAGAAATAGTATGCGATATAATATGTGTGTGAGTTGTGTGTGTTGTGTGTACGTTGTGTGCGTGTTTTGTGTGTGTTGTGTGTGTGTTGAGTGGATGTTGTGTGTGAATGTGTGTATGTTGTGTGTATGTTGTGTGTGTTGTGTGTGTGTTGTGTGTGTTGTGTGTACGTTGTGTGTGTGTTGTGTGTATGTTGTGCGTATGTTGTGTGTGTTGTGTGTATGTTGTGTCTATGTTGTGTATGTGTTGTGTGTATGTTGCGTGTGTTGTGTGTATGTTGTGTGTATGTTGTGTGTGTTGTGTGTATGGTGTGTGTATGTTGAGTGTATGTTGTGTTTATGTTGTGTATGTTGTGTGTGTTGTGTGTATGTTGTGTGTGTGTTGTGTGTTGTGTGTGTGTGTATGTTGTGTGAAAGAGCGGTGTGCCCGCAGAGCCGCCCGAGCCGCCGGGCCCGCCCGAGGTGCTGGAGCTGGGCAGCCGCTGGCTGGAGCTGGGCTGGGCCGAGCCCTACTCGGGCCGCTCCCCCGTGCTGCGCTACGTGGTGCAGGCGCGCTCCGGCGCAGTAAGCGACTGGCTCAACTCCACCGCCGAGAGGCCGCGCGCGCGCCTGCAGGGCCTGCGACCCGCCACGCAGTACACCGTGCGCGTGCTGGCCGTCAACGAGGTGGGCGCCGGCCCGCCCAGCCGCCCCGTCATGGCCGTCACGCTGCAGGAAGGTCAGACCATGCACGCATCAGAGCACCATTCAATATCATTGCAAGGTCTCCGAGCAGTTGGTAATAACATGAATCCAACACCAGACACAAGGGGGGGGGGGGGGAAACATTTTCAGGTAGTCTCTGGAATGATAGACCAGACTCTTTTGGCAGAGCTCGTCCAACGTTGCTTTCAAAACACGTTATCTCGCACTGTTTTCACAAAAAAAAACCGTTAGTCCCTAACAAAAGATAATTCACGTAATGCGGTATAATGTATACATAGATGCATTCTCTTGAGTAGGCGTTTTTTTTTCTTTCAAAACTGATTTAATTTGTTTATCTAACGGTTTTGCGTTATTAGTACTTTTTTTTTATGTGTTTGCATCTTGGCTCGTCAGTATTGTACGTGCGGCCTTTTCGTACGAATAATTTCGTGGACGGAAAGGAAGTCGGTTGAACGGACAAGTTTTAACCACGGTGCCGAAGTCGTCAAGATGCCGGACCTTCTATTCGCAACATAAACCCGTATGTAGTCTCTTTCGTAAACATTAGGGGACTCACCGGACGTATTGGTGTGCCGAATGAAACTTTATGATTGTGAAACTATCCGGGAATGTATTTGATAAACTAAAATAGCCATAGTAAAACATTACAATTTGAAAAATACTAAGATAATTGGTATTGCAATGAAGATAATATATATATATATATATATTTGCATAATCTCAATCAGCTCGGTAGCACAGCGGAAGAGCGCGCGGTTTTCACACTCAAGGGCCAATTTTTAATGTGGTTCAATCTTCCTCACTGGAAAAAAATTAAACTTCTTTAATGACATAATGATATAATGTTATGTAATAATAAATTGATTCAGCTCAATAATATTAAAATTTGTTTGTAAAAATAGGTATTTACAGATTGATTTCAGTAGTTTGAAAAAATGTATACAAACATTTAGGCCTACTTAGTGTTATGTGTTTTAAAATATTTTTAGTAATGCCATTGAAATATAACTTCCAGCAAAAAATTTGAAGTAAATACTGTTCAGTAAATATTAACAAGATTGGTAATATTTTAATAAAATTCCTTGTTGAAAATCAGGTCCAAAACCGAGTTTTAGGATTTATCGGAGCCGTTTATAATAGTTTAAAATTTTCTTCTGTTTCGTGCTGCTATCTGCGAGTGGATGTTGTCAAGAAACGTTTGTGATTCCGGCAGCAAATTCTAGGGGCGGTTGCTTAAAGTATGTGTGTGGTTCGCATCCAGAAATCTTGATGTGTATTTGAAAAGTTATTATTTTATTTATCAGTATATTTATACTTCTCTGCATTATAAATATGAATTCTGAATTAAATTTCATGTCCGATTTTCGTATAAAAAGTTTATTTGCAACACGAATAACATGGCAACACATGAAGTTGCTCGTTACTGATGTTAGATGTTTACACATCATTAGCAAGTACTGAAAATCTCGCTCACTTTTTTTTTATTCATTAAATTTATCTAATGTTATATAGCCCGGTTTAAATGTTTATTTAAACTGATATTTTAATATTTGTACTATGTGCTAACTGGCCTAATGCTGAATTTTGTTTGTGTAAAAATATATAAAATAAAATAAAAACATAATCGTTTAGAAAGCATGCCAGTCGCAAAATGTCACCAACCGTAGAACTTAAACTGTAAACAGTAGAAAAAAAATTCCTACTCCGGGCTTCTTTTGATGATTCATATTTATCGTGAAAACCAAATTAATTTTTAATGATTTATTTAAATGTATTTTATTTCACTGTGTGAATGTTGGACAAGTGGAAACATGATGTATATAATGAAAATAACGTCCATCGCAGGCTTCTGCGCACATAACGTCTGCGTCTCTAAACGTTTCTGGAACACTGCGTAACAATCATGCCTGGCTACAATTTATTGTTTGTTGCACTAACACAAACACTTGAAGAATTCCTCAACGCCTGTTTCAGGTAGTGGGGTGTAAAATCCTGTTAACAGTTACGTTTTTTTTTTTTTCCAAAACTGTTAATCTTTGCATTTAGATAAAAAGAGTTGGAACCGAACCTTTATATAAGTTCTTCTTACGACGACAAACTTACATATTCTTTATAACTTAGGTCCGGCAGAAAACACTTTCAACGTACGTTATCACAGTCCTGTGACAACGAAATAATGTCCTTAGCAACTCCGTCTTCTAGGTACTAAAATACACGGGAAATAAATACCGGTGGACCAGCAAACCACCCGGGCCTACGCTGCACGTCTGGGGCTTAGAATTTCTAAATAAAGCGTCCGAGAATTGATGAAAATACGAAGGTTGATACGTAACTGAGGCATGGCCCCGGCGCCCAGACGTGAAATTGTCTGCCTCTAAGTTCTCATAATATATTATTTATGAGCCGCCACCCCCGCATGTCCTTTCGGCACAGTACTTGTACAACAATTGAGGAGGTTGCTGCAATAAGGACCTATGAGTCCATGGGCCCTTTTTGGGGAGGATACAAAAATGAATTCTACATATCTTAATCTCTCTGGTCACCAAATATTATCCAGAAATTTTAATTTGTTGTGTCAGTATGAAAGGTTTTGTGTGATGATGTTATGAGCCCTTTTTGAATAGAACCTTTTTAATTGTTTAAAGTTTTCAGATAAATATTACATAATATTATTATGTGTTTCTGTATTAAAAGTTGTACTTAAAATGAGTGAAAGTATTTTAAGTGAACGAAGAACTATTCTGGATTTAGTAATAAAAAAAAAAGGAGCTAATCATAAGTGTGTTGATCACCAAGAAAACTTTGCACCTTGATATCTCATAACATTGTTTTGGAGCAACCTCCTAAATTGACGAAAACAAAGCACATTACAAAGCTCACAGAAAAAAATTCACTGATCTCGGGACTTCCCCGAAAATGCTACTTTCCTGTTGGCGACAACACTTATGCTTGCAACTACTATTCAGTGATTCCCCTCTCAGAGGGCTTTCCGTAGTTCTCTCACACATCTCTGTCACTTTCTAACCTAAAGACACAATTATGTGATTCCCCGGTGAGATAGCCGGCCCGCGGACCTAGCGAAAGTCTCTGCCTCTCTTTTACACAGGATTCGATGAATAATCGTCTTATCATTTCGGCGGCTGTGGGTCGCCACACGTCTTCCTTTATTTCAACACAATACTCACTGTTCTGAAACCACTATGAAATACGTAATTATAATTTAAAAAAAAAAAACACTCAAATGCAATAGACTACAGAAATTCACACTTAACAACCTAGCCGGGTCAAGTGAAAGCCAGTAAAATTCTAGTTAAGAGAATTTCTAAATAAAAATAAATTTAATATCAAAATTATTACAAGAATATTACTAATATAATAATTACAAGTAATTTCTAAATAAAAATAAATTTAATAACAAAATTATTACAAGAATATTACTAATATAATAATTACAAGTAATTTCTAAATAAAAATAAATTTAATATCAAAATTATTACAAGAATATTACTAATATAATAATTACTAGTAAGTATATAAAAACTAGGTCACTATGACCTTGAACCACTTAATAAGCCATTCATCATCTCGCCTTACTGGTAGAACAACAGCCTGTCTTAAAAATGCTCTGCAAAACCGGGGATGGCACGGTATGCCAATGTTTAATAACTTCTCTTCAAATATGGCAGTCTAAAACGCAAGCCAAAATGCAATAAAGGTGGTCTCCGTGACAGTTCCGGAGTTCCGAGAGTTCCGCGAGCGAAAGGAAGTGCGACATCGGCTAAGACGGTGAGACAAACACCCCCTCCCCCCCCCCCCATAACCCATCCACAAGAGTGGCGCGACGCGGAGTTCTACTGGATCGCGAGAGTGCGGTGACTGAGTGGCGCGAGACTGTGTGTGCGGACAGGCACGAGGTAATGGGGCGAACCACTGTTGAGCATAGCTCCAGTGAGGGGTGCGAACTGTGGAACTTGACAGACATTAAGTGACTTGAGATCATTTTTAAGTGCTAGTGATTTGTGATCGGACATTTTGAAGTAGAATTATTAATTATTAGTTTAAATATTACTAATTAATAAAACTGTGAAAAAAAAAACCTAAATTGACTATCCCTTACGAACCCAGTTTTCCCAAATGATTCGTGATAGGTTTTTTCTTGAAATTCAAGTCTGGTTCCGTTCTAATTTTATGTTCTATCCAATAAATAAGAAACATCGTATATAACTTGTCTTAACGTAATCATTTAAGGGGAACAACACATTAGATTATATATTTATATATATGCTATGGTGTATCTACCACATTTTCTTTCCTTCGTGGTTTAATACGTCTTTAAAACGTTTGTATTATTTTAAGTTTATTTGTTTCTTTGTTGTTTTTTATGACGATTTTTGTAATTTTTTTTTAATCGTTTTAACTCTTCGGGTTTTTCGCTCATTTTTAATTCTTATTGGCCGACAGGCGCTGGCAGAAGGCATGGCTTCCAGAGGGTTATAGTGCGTTCAAATAAATATGGTTGTATTTTATATAAAATATTGTTAATAATTTTTATAAAGTAATTTTTTGAATTATTAAGTCTCAATATTGCCTGATATAATTTAAATGGACTTTAAACTTTAGGCCTCAGTGAGAGATAAATTTGTGGCAAGTCCTTTAGTTGAGGATGTGCCGTGAGAGGGCGTGACGTATGCATAGTTCACCGACTGGGGTTTTCACGGCGTGACCGGGAAACTGACGTCATCGGCTCACGCAGAGCGGCGCGTTTCGGCAGTTGTGTCGGGCACCGGGACGTATAATTTTGCTGCTTTAACCACCAAAGAGTTTACGTTACTTTGCGCCGAGACGCATAACCTTTACGTGTGAAGAGAAAAAAAAAGTGTTGTCTGTAAACTCGGTTTACGGAAGATAATTTTACGTGATAACGTCATAAGATTAAATTGCTGCTTTTAAAAAGCCCGCCTTAACCTGTTTGTTATTATAGAAGATTTTCTCGCACGCTGGTTGGCCGGTTCTTGCACACTCGGCTCAGGTGGAACGTGGCAATGAGTCATGCTTTTTCTTGCGTGCAGCCGGCGTTCATCGATTTATAAGACGTTATCACGTCAATAACTGTGATGAATCTGACTGACTGATAACTTCTGCGGCTGCACAGCGGGAGTATTGCGCAGCTTATGCGTGCAACACGTTGTTACGTTGATCAGCCTTAGGACGGAGCACGTTAAGAGGAAGAATGCTGTACACGTTCTGTGGTAAGAGGCGGAAGGAATATTTACAAGTTAGTGGTCACGGAAATTCGTTCTTTACGTCCCACAGTATCCTGGCGTTGGTTGGTGTGTATGATGAGACAGATAATCTAGTGAAATTTTGCGTCCCGAATTACCTTTATAAACGGTGGCGATTTTTGGTACCGGCTCACACGTAAGAAGTTTAGCTGCCTATCGTAAAGACGTGTAATTCAAGATATGAGAATTACTTTTACATTGGAACTGCTAAGTTAAAGAACTATGCTAGACATGTCGCGCCTTTTTAGATAGCTTGGTAGTGTACATAGCGGGCATAAATATATTTCCCGGGCAAAGGACTGTAATGGATTTTAGACCGCTTCATTTACGCAATTTTCTTTAGATTTTTTTACATACAGTTTGTAACAAGGCGTCTGGCTCTAGAATATACGGGTACTCGAATTTTAATTTGGTAAATTGTAATTATAACCGTTTCATACATATATACCTGATAATTGTATCTTATATTATTTTATTGTATATTTTTAAGACTATATCTGAACGTGGTAAAGAGTACAGTAGGAATTCGCGTGAATTTACAATAATATGCGTGATATAGTTACAAGTTATTTTAAGGATATACATTTTAATTAATTTTTTTATTGGTAAGTACAGTTAAATGGATTCCTAATTCAAGACCACTTTTTTAGATGTTTGAAAATGATACCGTTAAATGAGAATATAGTTTGTCTGGAAACAAATGAAGTTCAAAATAAAGTTGCAAAAAAAGTTATTTAATTAGTTTGAACTGCTACTTCAAATCCTACCTTTATTTTTTATTGAAAACATTTTAATCAATTTTTAATTGTTCGTCCGTGTTTTTTTTTAGTTTTGCCTGCACCTTTAATGAAGAGTTTAAATATGTGCGTCAGGTAATTTGCACAAGTTGAAGTTAAATAAAAATTTGTATTTATTATGTTTTGGAAATCAGATTCAGCAATCACAGAAGATATTAAGCGTTGTGTTGTGTAATATATTTATTGTCCCAACTTAGAAAGACTGTATGGTTTTAGTATTTTTTTTTTAATCTGGCTAAGTTAAAACTATAATGAATTTGTGGGTGGAAACTTTTGATATAAAATTTCAGACACAGGAGACTTTATCCATTATAATTTTATTGGAATTTAATTTTTAATTTTAATAAATGAGTTGATACGAATAACGTGTCCTTTAAGTTTCATTTTTAATTCCATACGCATGTCGTCAGAAAGGGACATCGAGTTTAGAAATTGTTACTAAAGTTTTAGTGACACGCAATAGCGATGACAATGAGTGACCAAGCGCGCTGGACAGTGGAGACACTTCCGGCAGTTTTCCAACTTTATTAAAGCGTCCTTTCCTCATAGCCTTCGTAAGAGCCAGCGCTCTGTTGACACGAAGGGTAGACGGGAGATTAATGATATTTTGCAGAAAAACCTTTTGTAGCTCAACGCTCTCTCTTTCTCTCTCTCTCTCTCTCTCTCTCTCTCTCTCTCTCGCTCGGTCAGTAAATAAGACAATGCGTTTTGATTAGCTTCACTGATTCGTCACGTCTTTTATTTGGGATAGTAATTCAGCTAATTTCTGTCTGCGAATGTTCATATTTATTTCCAGAAATAAGAATTGCAGAAGAAACGTAACAGTAACGCAAGTTCCCCAGAAATGAAAGAGGTAACTTGTAAAAAAATTTCTAAAACTGAATTTTTGTGCAATGATATAGCCGACAATGCTCAACTACGTCTTGATTTTACCGCGTTTTTATACTGCGTCACAAGTCCTAGATGACGGCGTCTTAAGTGTTTCATTAAATGCTTTCCATTAACACAGTTACCATTGTAGACTCTATATAAAACCACCAAAATATTAAATAAACGCTAGTGTAAACAACCGTGTTGATAATATCCCAAAGATTATTATTAAATATGAAATATAAATTGATAAATTTGAAGTGTACTACTCGCACCCAGTACCTCCAGACTCGCTCGACGATTAAACGGCAGATAAAGAGACAAACCTTGTTCTGTTACAAGGAAGCAAAATAAAGGATGTTAATTAGTGAAATTTCATCTTTTTAGCTGGAATGAAAACATAGGTAATCAGAGCAAACAACATGGAAAGGCTACATAACAAGAACAAAATAGCTCAAAAAGGTTGAACATGTTTTAAGTATATGATAGATACATTAACGCAAAGAAGAGCCACATTAAAGTGGAATATAATATAACATTACGATATAGAACATGTTCAGGGGTAAAACGGCGCAAGAGTAATAATTGCGATTGCATTACAAGTTTAAGCGTTAAACTATAATTAAATATAAGTAATAATCTCATCATAGGAATAGATAAAATCAGAGGGGTACAAACCCACCAGTAGGATACGATAATACATACTTGACTACGCGCATTTAACGAAAAGAACGTACATTTTCACGAACATTCAACTCAGTAGGATGCGATCGCCATTTTACGGTAAGCTACAATACCTCCAACTGTCTTTGGCTCCAAAATGTCTTTGGCTTCAACAAATCCAGTGACATATGTTTACAATATCACAAGGCTACGTGGCTACATGAATAAAGGGCTACTAGGCTAATTGGTTACAATGTTACAAGACAACGTGGCTACGAAGCTACAAGGATACGAGGCTACTAGACTACGAAGCTGCAAGTCTACGAGGCTTCAATTGGCTACAATTCAGCAACGAGAGTTAATTGATCTCATGCAAAATAATTTGTTGCAAGTAGTCCCGATTCTTGCCAACAGATGTCGCCACATATTGTTTTGAGGTTAATATCATTTAATTTTTTATTTAGGATGTGGGATACTCACTGACGATTGCAAGAGAAGGAGGGCTCCGCTAGATCTCAAGGGAAATAAAAAATCGCCAAGCATGTCAATGTTTTTATAGCTGGTAATGGGTTTTTTAATTCCACCTGATAAAAATTATTGTTAGTGCTGATTTGGTAACAGGAATTCACTAATCAACCGAAACTCTGAATAAAATTTCTTATCTCATAACAAAAAATAGTACATGCAGGGATTGTTTTCTCAGGAATAACCAGAAGTACATACTAGCAGAATATCAACAGAAGTCTCGTCAGAAATAACCAAGAGCACACGGAGAAAACCAACAAAATATTGACAGAAATTATCAGGAGCACGCGGAGAAAACTAACAAAATAATGACAGCAATAATCAGGAGCACATGGAGGAAATCAACGTACGTCTTGCCAAATAAAGCTCAGTGAATCACGAAAAATTTAATTTAAAAATTTACAAAACAACTTCTGTTTGCTTGTACGCTTATCCTTTGTTCAGCAGGGATGTAGTTCTAGCTTAAGCCATAATCCTTTTTTTTACTGATTGGCCCGTGTGACCCACTCAGGTCATGCGTGTGTGGGCGATGGTCCGAATCTTTCCGAATACATTACAAACTTGAACTTTTTCTCCCAAGCTGTATCCTTTGGTGGCATAGACGAATGAACACTATAGATATTTGTTGTTTATGGTCCCTGTTCACAAATGTAAACAGAAAAAAACGGACATTTATTAGCATTTACTTTTGCCTTACAGAATATAAATATATATTATTGATCTCCCACAAATTTCACAAGTCAACTAAATATTCAAAACTTAGCTGCGTACACAATCACAAAGCATGAAAATTTGAAACAAACAAAAATCTAAAAACAATTATTTTGGTGCTCTATATTTACTGCGCTCTGTTAACTACTTTATAAATCGGTAGATTCGGACATCGGATATTGCAATTGTAGACAGGGCAGTTTTGCGTTTGACAATGTGACTTCATTCTTAATAGGATAAGGACACTGACCGATCACAAGCTCTTATTGTTGTAGGCAAAACTTTAAAAGGTTTGCGGTGATGTCTTTTGGTAAAAATGTAACAATAGTCTGTTGCTTAGCTAGCAAACTGCTACTTAAACCTTATAGTGGGATAAATAAAAAAATACACAGGAAAAAAATTTATGTAGTTTAAAAACGATTCCTTTGGAAACCAGTTGCCAAGAAATAGTTTGTAATGCTGCATTAAATAAATTGTATCTTTGTGGAAAATTTGGCTGTTGTTATTTTTGTATATATAAAATACTTTATTCGAGATAATGCTCAGTATACCTATCTTACAAAAATTGGCGCATATTTTTTTTTATATTTCATTTGAACATATTTTTAAAAAAAACATAGAAAAGATAATCGAATATTCAATAATTTTATTTCATTTTGTTTTATTATGCTTATTAATGAGCACAGTTAATTCTGAAAAGATATTTCGTAGACAGTTTATGAATAACTTTAACAATTGGAGTTACTGGTACAAAACAAATCATATATTTCCGAGTAAGAAATCGAACCCAGTATTACCGGGAACACTATTTATTCTGCAATGATACAGATGTTTTCATATAAATGTACAAATTTACAAGTATCTGTCATTTTACTTGAATGTTCCATTTACAAAAAATAAATTAGAGTGTAGACTCCATTTTTCTTTCGATCATTTTTAGTATATATTTTTTTGTGTTGTTAAATATTTAAACTTGGCCTTCTTTTAAGCATATATCACATACTATTAACAAGTTCAAACAGACTATAAAAAGGTGTCAGTGAACAGTGTTGTTATAGTTGTGCATCATTGTGGAAAATTTCCTTCCTGGTTTTAGGACTGGATGTCTTGTCGTCTCTTCGCCTCCAGACCGCGGAAGACAATGGAGAACTATTGCAGATTCATACAGCTTAATATCCCCCGCTGTCTTGGCCATTTTCTCATAGTGATGACGTGGGTGGGGGGGATGTTGTGTCCGTTCAACCCACCATAATCATCATTACAACCACCACACCACCATCATCATAATCATGATCGTAATGCTCGTACTGTTTGTCCAAAACCTAATTGTATTCCGGGTCAACATGATGCATCAAACACGATGCCTAGCGCAGATACATTGTTCGCCTCGTGACCCTTCTCTGCACCTTCCACAGCTCCGAGCGGCCCGCCGACTGACGTCACTGTCCAAGCAACGAGCTCGCAGACGGTTCACGTCCAGTGGAAGGTAAACTGACTTTGGGGTGTGGCTGTAGTAACTTAGAAACACACATCTTAGAAATACACAGCTTAGAAATACACAACTTATAAATGCACAACTTAGAAATACACAACTTAGTAATACACAACTTAGAAACACACAACTTAGAAAAACACAATATATAGGGGCAGGAAATTTTCGCGAAAAAATCTGAACGCCTACTAGACTGCAACAAGGTATACCCACACCAGCGGTTTCTTCCTTGTGATTGGCGGCCGTCTGCGAGAGAAGTCGTTGCCTTGTTTGCACGAGCCACTGAGGACGAGTTTGCTTCCACACTGAATTAGTGTGATTGGTTGTTGTAACAATCGACATGCACCTCAAAGTAACTCACCCAATCACGAAACACAGACGACGCTACATTGTTTTAACTTCCAGCTACTCTCGGGATCTTTTCGCAAAATTTTCATGGCCCTAACAATATATAGTTGTCAAAGTTATACTTGTTCTAAGTTGCGAGTTTCTAAGTTATGACGATTCTAAATTGTGTGGTTTATATTGTGTTTCTAAGTTACGTGTTTCTAAGCTATGGCGGTTCTAAGTTAGGTGTTTATAAGTTGATATTATTTTAAGTTATGATTTTATAAGTTACAGAGTTTATAATTAGTGTGCTTTTAAGTAATGTTTTTTCTCAGTTATGATCGTTATGTGGATTCTTCGAGAATTTTAAGTTATGACTGTTCCAAGTTGTGTGAGTTGTGTGTTTCTAATTTATGTGTGGATCCAGACTTTTTACGGTTTTGCTGGTTACAATGCACGTAAGATACTGGAAAAGTTCGCGGCTTAATTTCTCAATAGGCTAAAATTCGTAATACTTGTTTATAACTTTGGTCACTGCTTTCCATTCGCTCACAGTTTATTTGGATGACTGGTAAAATTGGAAAACCCTTAACCAATGAAGATACGAATAAAGTGCAAACAACGTTATATAAATTATTCTTGCCTTCAAAAAGATTTTATTTTAAATAACTCTATTGACATATGCCTTTGATGGTTTGTCCTGGCTGTCATTAAAAAAACTTCAAGAATGGACAGTAGAGATCAATACACAAACACACGGAGAAAAGTACAATATCATATTTTGTCAAATGATGCATGTCTGCACAAAACAGATATTCCATAGAAGGTTTTTTGTCAGAAAATATTACAGCACAGACGAACACAGGTAGCTGACCACGACGAATAATGTTCAACTAGAACAGTAAATAAAAAAAAACTACCATTTTAGACAACACACACAGACGCACAGATGAACCCCAACTGAGACATCTCACAATTCCGAATATGGAAAGGACTGCACAGAAGAAAATTCCTTTGGAAACCATTTGCCAAGAAATACTTGTTTATACTACAATAAAGATATTGCAACTTTATAAAACACATTCCTATAGTTTTTTTTTGTATATATGAAATACGTTTTTCGAGATAAATCTGAGTTTTTCTTATGAAAATTGGCGCCAAATTTTATATATTAATTGAAGATTCAGTCAAGCATAATTTATTAAACCATGGTTAAGATAATCGAATATTCATTAATTTCACTTTATTTTGTTGTATCATGCTTATAATTAGGGGCAGGCATTTTTCGCGAATAAACCTGAACGCCTGAGTGTAACAATCGACATGGTCCTGAAAGAAACTCACCCAATCACGACACACAGGCGATGCTACAGTATTTTAATTTTTAGCTAGTCTCGGAATGTTTTCACGAAATATGCATGCCTTTACTTATTATGTGCGTAGTTAATACTCTAAAACTATTTAGGGAACAGTTTACAAATAACTTTAACTTTTGGAGGTACCGGGGCGACACAAAGCGTAATCACAGTAATTCAGTGTGGAAGCAAATGCGTCCTGAGTGGCTCGGTGAAATAAGGCACCAACTTCTCTCGCAGACGGCCGCCAATCACAAGGAAGAAACCGCTGGTGCGGGTATATACCTTGTTGCAGTCTACTAGGCGTTCAGGTTTATTCGCGAAAAATGCCTACCCCTATAAGTGCCCGGATAAGAGTCCAAACCCAGTATAACTGCGAACGCTTTTTTTTAGTGACACTGTTGTTTTCATGTAAAGGTCCAAATTTTCAAACATCTGTAATTTTACATGAATATTTCTGTTCCATTTACAAAAATAATGTACAGTATGGGGAGTACATCCTGGATGATATTGGACCCTAAAATATTTCCTGTCCCCCACAAATAATGTTTTTAATTGTCATGATGTCAGTACCACGCGTAAAATGTCATACTTTTGAACAGTCACAGTCTCACTACGTAACTGGTAACTGTTTTAATGTTTAACGGTAAGCTTAGCTTAATTACTTACATGTATGTAAGTGGTGCATTATGGAAGACCCTGTTGCCTTCACCTCTGCCCCCGATATTTCCGTCAATTGTCCACTATCATCTCATTGGGTGACAGCAGAATCATTCACGTCGTGAACCGTTGATGCTCTAACTATAATATTGAGAACTAATTAACGTCATGCAAAGACATACATCCCAATTTAATTAATCGTTACTTATGCACGTCACAGTCCATACCTCAGAGGTAAAATGAAAACGGAATCGCTTATTTCTCTACCGACCCAACAATAAAGCTAAGCCGAGGTGTGTATATATATTTTTTTCCTGAATTAAATATTTGTAGTCATAAACGATAATTTTGATCAATTCCTCTACGGTCTACGAGTATGAGAACAACGGACATTATGAACTGAATTATATGAACTCTTGTTAGAGACACATGTGTGCAACGTACTTCCTGTTTGTTTTAAATACATAATTTTATACCACTTGCCAACCCAGAATTTTCAGCATTATTGTTTTATTAAATACTCATAGTTAACTATATTTATTGTATTATTATTAAATCTCGTGTGTGTGTTTAGTAAACCTATGTAAACTGAGCTAAGTAAACATGGTTCGGGATGAGACTCCGGCGGCGGGACAGGGCCTCCAGAGCAGTGCGTGTGTCGGCAGCCGCCGCTGGCCGCGCACGCGCACGGAGACGTGCTGGGCTACCAGGTGACGTACCGCGACCAGGCGGGCGGCTCGCAGCAGGCGCGCACTGTCAGGGGCCACGCGCGGCGAGAGGTGTCGCTCTCCGGCCTGCGCCAGTTCGCCGCCTACGAGGTGGCCGTCAGCGCCTTCAACCTGGTGGGCGCCGGCCCCGCCTCGCCGCCGCTGCTCGTCACCACACTGGAGGGTGGTAGGTAAATATGTGCGCCGCCTGACACCGCTGCCGCGTTCTCCGGCAAGCGTCTTTCAAACTAGAAGGGAGGGAAACAATTGTCTACGAACATGTTTAAAAAAAAAATTGGCTCTTTTAATTCACAGACATGTAACCAAGGAAATATTAAATGAATGAGTGTGTTGGTGTGTGAGAGAATGGCAGTATCGTAATAGGTAGAGACCTGCAAAATTCGCGGATTCATTCGGTGATAGGCTAGAATTCAAACACATATACCTCTTAGAAAATTTTGCTATTGGCTTACTGTGCATTTGGACGAATCTCAACCAGTTATAAACCCTCAACCAAAAAAGGATGGAATCACAGACAAACCAGCTGAGACGACTTACAAGTCGGCAGCCAATGAACTTGCGTTTTTTGCCCGAGTTTACAGGGGTATGTAGTGTCTATCCTGAAGGTCATCGAAACCGCGAATTTTGCAGGTCTCTAGTAATAGGAAGTTTAATTATATTTTAGTATTTTGTATATCTAATACAATTTTTTTTACTTGGTTTATGTTAGTACTAAAGTTGGGTGTTGAATTGGTATATGATTCATCAGTAATTTTTGTTAGTATGTTATTTCAAGTTTGATTCCTACATATAACTCATTATATACGTTGTTTATGTATCATGGTTCAGAGTAAGAGAAGGCGTACAACACGCCTTAACTGCACTAAAACAAAAGTTAAAAAAATTGATATGTAAAAATAGCTGTTTTGACCATATATACATAAAATCTTACAAATATCAATTATTATAGATATTGAAAATTTCGCGGATTAATTTAGTCGCAAGCTAGAATGCAAACATTCACACTCTCGGACTGTGTTCATGATTGGCACGCAGTTGTTTGGACACGCCCGTCTACGACCGTGAGCCAATGATGCCCAGCTAGGAGAGAAGTAAGCGAATCAGGTAGTGCCAAATAACAAGGCTAAAAATGTTCTCGCTAAGAAATCAACCAATGGGAAAGTAAACATGGGTCTAGCACACCTATAACTTTGAAGTATATCCTGAGGCCAGAATAATCCGCGAAATTTCCGGGTCTCTAGTTATACAGGATGGAGAGCTAGGAGAGGTTTGGATAGGACCTCCACCAGGACCACGGGTCCACTGGTGATCGAGGGATCCAAGTGTGCTGTGGTACAACGGGGTAGGCGCCAACGATGCTGATAACGTCTAAAAGCTCACGACGCAGCCAATTGTCTGGTTAGCTGAGCGAGACGGGGGGTGAAGGCGGTGTCTAAGCTGGGATGGGTAGCCTCAGCCTCTGGACATAGCTGGATCTCTATCACCTCTCCTGTATCCGTATCCACGCTAGTGGGGGCCCCGGAACGGAAAGGGCTCACGCTAAGAGGGCTGGGTCAACAAAACAAAAGGGGGAAAAAATCCCTTAAGCAGTCGTTGTTATACAAAATGTCCATTAAAGAATGTCCCCGTTTCAATGGTAAATTACAACTAGGGGCATGCATGTTTCGCGAAAAGATTCCGGGACTAGCTGAAAGTTAAAAACACTGTAGGATCGTCTGTGTTTCGCGATTGGGCGCGATTTTTTTTTCAGGTACATGTAGATTTTTACAACAATCATATAATCCAACGCGGAAGCAGACGCGACCTGAGTGGCTCGTAGACGGCCGCTAATCACGGCTCGTGCAAGTATACCTTGTAGTCTAATAGGCCTTCAGATTTTTTTCGCGAAAAATGTCTGACCATTGAAATCATGCTATATTCGTGTGTCTACCCACGTATATTTATATAAGTATAATGGCTATGTATTTATCACTTATTACTGGAAACGAAAATATCGCTTCAGAAATTGCTTTACTCATTTCAACTATTTTCATTGTGGTATTTCTTTGTGGGAAAGTGTATATGTTTTTTGAAGTGAAAATTTCTTTAGCTGCGTTGACCGATTTTTGGTAGGGGCAAAACTTATGGGTTCGCGTCACCGACATGTTAGTGATATAATACCATAATCATTTTCTTACGTACATTTTGCGTAGAAATGATGTCATATTTAACATTTTAAAATACAGTTTTAAGTTTTCACTTCTTTCGACAGGACCATGACTGCATTTTCGTTTTTTTTTTTTTTTATTTGGTAATGATTTTAGGACTCGTTTCACGGTGGGGCAAAATTCTAATACCCATAGCTTCGTGCAGTGTCTTGTATTGGCGTTCTGTGTCTGCTATTGGCGTTCTGTATCTGCTATTGGCGTGCAGTGTCTGGTATTGGCTCAAAGTTTAATTGGAGGACTCAGGGTCAGTGAGGAACCCTCTACCAAAAAAGTATCGGATCCACAGGTCGTCCAGCCAACGAAAGGTATACATTTTATCGGGTTTGCAGAGATTATTTTATCTGTTCTGGAGGTTGTTTAACCCACAATTTTTTTTCTACCCCTTTATATATAATTTATCTGAAACACTGTTCAAATTGTGGCAGTGAAAAATATATGTATATATTAATTCATTTTGAGGGAAAAGACGTTCAATATTAAGGTCACGACTTAACCAGTGCCTAGCATGAGCGTACGGTGTGTATCTACTATTTATTAAGACACCTGTAGTTCACGAAACAGTAATTAAATTAAGTCCTATAACCACCGTAAAACTTATTGTCACTGTCTTAAAATGATATGATTTAAATAATTTGAAGCGGTGCCATTATTTTTCATGCATTTATCTGACGCGTTATTACCCCTGATTAATTTTTAACAAAATCATTTCACTACAGCAATTAAATATTATCCAGTTGCAGAGTGTTCTATCTTAAATACTTTCTGTGTTGCATGCGTTAAAAAAAAAAGTTCATACTTCGACTTTGTGGCGTATACCAGCCTTGAGAGGTACTTTAAGCCCGAAGTCGTGCATATGCTGGAATTATTTCTTTCATGAACCTAACGAAGAAGTTTGTCGGTCGCATTCTGACTCGCTCTGTGTAGTTGTGCCTCGATGGCTGAGTGGTCAGATCACTTGGCGTGGCGGTGTCGAGCGAGGATTCTGTCGCTAGTGGGGAACGTGGCGGACGTTTCCGGGAGCCAGTGGGTTTCCTCGGGATGCCCTCGTTATCCACACTCATTCATTTCGTCAGTGCCTCGATCTCATCTCATCTCATCACCGCCCGTGGTTTCTAGTGATCTCGATCTAGACGAGATGATAAACCTTTAATTCATCCATAGTAATCATAAATACACACAGGCTGCAAAATAACTCGCGAATAAATTTTGCGATAAGTTAGCTTTCAAGTCTGTTCAAATTCATGTAGCTTTCACCATGGGCACACAGATTACTTGAAGAACTCTAAGCCAATGAGAATCCCACCGCCAAAAATTTATCCAAACGCAGGCTAACATTTTTTTTTTTTTTTAAGTTCAATAAAATATTTTTTGGAGGCAATCAAACCTTTATCTCGCTGTACAATTACAAGTGATTGTGGAGTCTACCCTATAGTTATTCACTGTAATAATTCGCTAATCAATTTCACGATAGTCTGAGATTAAAATTCTTGTACCTCAGTGCTGCTTCTGATATTGGCTGGGAGTCTATATATGGAGGACCCTGAGCCAATGAGAAAACTTCCACCAAATAAGCATCAAATCACAGGCTACGCGGTTGAGACGTCTCACAAGTCAGCAGCCAATGAATGGATGGCTACTGTTATTTTCTGATACCAGCCTAGAACACACAAATGTGTACACAATAATCTTGATGCTTAGGGGCATGTATTTTTCGAGAAAATTGTTCTACTCTACCTGAGAATTGAAACACTGTAGCATCGACTGTGTTTCTGTGATTGGTCGAGTCTCTTTCAGGTTCGTGTCTAGTGTCACAATAGGTCAGTGAGGAAACAAACTTATCTTGAATGGTTCTACCAAGTAAGGCAATGGCTTCTCTTGCAGAAGGCCGCCAATCACAAGGAATAAACCACTGGCACGTAATACTTATTGAAGTCCAATGGGCGTTCAGATGTTTTCGCTGAAAAATGCCTGCCCTTTATTGATGCCATGTGATCATTGCCTGCTGTCATTTTTCACATTCTGTTCGGGCGCCCGTGATTCAATCAAACGTTTTTCTGGGTTTGTTTCTTTGGCTTCTAGTTTGTCAGGACTTTTTATAAATCCCGCGATCCAATAATCTAGAAACGTTCAAGCGTACAAACATTTAGATTCTAAATTGTCACCAAATAATAACACGAATTTTGAAGGTTTCTGCGAATGACTAGAGGCCGGGAAAATGTCGAGGATTCATACAAAAATGTTTAACTTCATGCTGTTACAGTGACTGGACAACACCTTATCTGAAAGATTCTAAGCCAATGGAAAACCATTTGACAAGTTTCACGAGTTAGTAAGTATCCAATGCGCAAGTGGCCTTAGCCAGAGCTCGTAGAGGTTCTTGCACTATATCCTAGAAGTCAATGAAACCGCGAATTTTTCCTGTGCCTACGGATGACATTTTCTGGAGTGCGCAGAAAATTTTGGAGTGTATTCTTGAGCAGCGGTTCCCAATTTTTTTTTTTTTTGGCCAAGGAACCCCTATGACCAACTTTACTTTTGGCAGAACCCATCTCCTTCAAAGAAATTTATTTGACAATAATTGTGTCTGTTTTATACGTAGGGACTGGAAAAATTCGCGGTTTCAATTACCTTTAGGATAGACTCCACGTTCCTCCATGTACTTATGCAAATTACACTTGTTGATTGGCTACTAATCCGTGGCACCTGTCAACTGGCATGCTTGTGATTCGCTGTTGTTTTTTTGTTGAGTATTCTTCATTGGCTTAGGGTCGTTCAGGTAAACTGTGGTGCGATCACTGAAGCAGCATGAAGTTGAACTAGTTTGGATTCTAGCCTGTCGCGAAATGAATCCGGGAATTTTTCCGGTCTCTAAACTCTAAAAAAAAATTTGTACTTTTACAAGGGAAATTCTTGGAAACCCAGTTGCCAAGGATATTACTTGTAAAACTACAAGGCAGAGCCTTGCAAAATCGCACATGGTACAAAGCTCTGCCTTGTAGTTTTACAAGTAATATCCTTGGCAACAGGGTTCCCAAGGATTTTCCTTGTAAAATATACAAAAATTTCTTTCAGTGTATTCATACGACATTCGTCCCGACTCACGGAACCCCTTTGTGACCCTGCCACGGGACCCCAGGGTTCCGCGGAACACCTTCTGGGAACCGCTGAACTAGAGGTCGGTGGTACCACCCAAGAGTCCTCGGACGCGACAGTTGGAGGTTGTGTTTGCCGCAGTTCCCGACATGGCGCCCCAGGAGCTGCAGTGCGCGGCTCTGTCCTCCCAGAGTCTCCGCGTGCGCTGGGAGCCTCCGGCGACAGACCACCACAACGGCGTCATCCAGGGCTACAAGGTCCTCTACAAGCGCGCCAGTCCCAGGCAAGGTCAGTGGCTCTCCGGTCAGCGCTGGGGGTCACTGGGGTCGCGAATGGTGGTGGCTCTGTGCCGCTATACACTATAAAAAAAAAAATTGTACTTTTACAAGGGAAATTCTTGTAGACCCTGTTGCCAAGGACATTTCTTGCAAAACTACAAGGCAGAGAGCCTTGCAAAATCGCACATGGTACAAAGCTCTGCCTTGTAGTTTTACAAGTAATATCCTTGGCAACAGGGTTTCCAAAGATTTTCCTCGTAAAATATACAAAAATTTCTTTCAGTGTACCGCTACGCCGCTACACGAAACCCAGACGATGCCGCAGTGTTGTAACTCTTACAGATGGTCCCAAAATACTTTCACGTAAAATACATTCCATTAATATATCTCTACCCCTTGAGCTAATGAGCAAAACCGTGCTTCTTCTTTTTTTATAAGTGTGTGAGTGGTCTTTCATTACTTTTCCAGAGATACGTAACATCTAGCCTGGGAAATGAGCAAATTCATGTTTTCTCATTTTGCAAATCAGCTTACGATACGAAACTCGGACATGAAATTTGACGTTAAATTCTTTTAAAATAATGCCGAGCGTGATAAATATAATTCGTTGCATGTGAAACCGAATCATTAAATTTGCAGAGCGGAAAGTTTAAACTATACAATGAGAAGGCTCTGATAAAAGCGAATATGACTTGGAAAAAAAACACCTAAATCTGGTATTGGACCTGATTTTTGACAAGGAATTTTTATTAAAATACTTCCTAACTTTTTAAAATTTCCCAAAAACAGTTAATACTATTAAGTTTCCCTTTGGCTTTGCGAACTTCTGTTCACGCCATCCGCAACAGGCGACTTCCGTTCCGTCCACGGAATTGCTCCTACCGAGTGCCGTGTATCTAATGACTAGCTGCAGTACCCAGCGTTTCCCGGGCTGAACACAGGGTGAAGGGGAACTGTTTAGAGATCAGATGTAGTTAGTAATTGTCTTCTTAATGTGAATGTCAAGTGTGCAAAATAATTTATATCACTTTCAGATCCCGACAGACGTTGTTCTGCCAGTTTATAGTTATTTACCTGGTCTGTATGTAATCTAGACTCTATAAAGCAATATAGAAAATAAACTGAAAAATAAGGGATTACTAATATTGAAAAGATTCCATTATCTAGCTAATGCTCAACATGCATTGCAATGCCTAATTCAGTTTTGTTTTGTTATATGTTTGAAGTAGTTACACATATACAAATAATCCATCCATGTCTCTAAATATATATTTATCTCTATCTACATATATCCTATATATCTATGTATCTCTCTATCTGTATTTATCTCTTTATATATACATATATACCTCACACTATCTCTATGTATTCTAAATGAGGGTACTGATTGCTTCGTTGTTAACATCACACGGGTGTTTTTTTACTTGTATGGGAAAATTAAGAATGATAAGGCATCTGGTGCGTGGCAACAATGTTAATAGGCAATCGGAAATAAACTTCTAGTACCTGCAGCATTGTAAACACACACTTCGTACGTGTACTGCATGTTGTATCTAACCCCCTCCAACGCATTTCATTCTAAATTGGACTTTTAGTAAGGATCCCTAATGTTATTGATAGTATAATACAGCCTATAGCCTTCCTCGATAAATGTACTATCCAACACTGAAAGAATTTTTCAAATCGGACCAGTGGTTCCTGAGATTAACGCGTTCAAACAAACAAACAACCAAACAACCAAACTCTTCAGCTTTATAATATTAGTATAGATAGTGTTGGCGCAGAGAGATGACGTTAACAGCATGGTCGTGTCGCGGCAGGCGAGCTGGCCAGCGCGGAGGTGAAGAAGACCACCAACCTGGAGACTAACCTGCACGGGCTGGCCAAGTACACCAACTACAGCGTGCGGGTGCTCGCCTTCACGTCGGCGGGAGAGGGCGTGCGGTCCAGCCCCGTCCACTGCGCCACGGAGCAAGACGGTGAGGCCCCGCCGATATCCCTCTGGCCTAGCTGCTCGCATTCAGGCCCCACCAGCTCGGATATTTTTTGACGTGACAACGTCTAATAAATCGATGAACGCCGACTGCACGCACGAAAAAGTGTCCCGTTACGCACATTGTCCCGTTAAGCTGTGTCCCGTTACGCTCATTGTCCCGTTACGTACATTGTCCCGTTACGTACATTGTCCCGTTACGCTGTGTCCCGTTACGCTCATTGTACACTTGAGCCGCATCTATCTCTCTTCCACTCGATTGGAACAACCATCGATTTGACTTTTTTCTAGGCACATTAAACTTGAAACACTCCCATTCGTTTTCCTACTTTTCCTATCATCGTCCTATCCTTAACAGAATAACACGGATTGGAAGAAGTCAAATAGCAAACATGTATAAAAGTTATAGTTAAAATAATCTGTTCGTTAAAGGAAATAATCATATTTGAATTAATGAGTGTAAATAAAAGTAAATTTTATGAATTAAATTGTAGATTTCATTTCACTCATTCTTTGTATCCATACAAAATAGTGATAGTTCAATAAAAATGATTCAATTTTATTCATAAAAGTATGCAATCATTTCATAGATGTTTTGTTTTGACGTTGTCACGTTAAACTATCGTCCGTAACCGACTTTACAGACAACCAATTTTTATTTTACTTTATTTTTTGCTACAATTCTAATTTTTAACTATTTATACCCAATTTTTTTGGCATGTCAAGGTACAAATCGTTTCTCCCAGACACTCTATACCTTGAAGGAACTACCACAGGCTATATATAGTCTATAAGCGCCGTGATGGTTACTACAATCATCAAGATAATAACACCACTTCACAAGTGTTGACTTCAAAAAGTGGTCAAATCCAAGTCCTATGCCATATCAAACCAAAACAAAAAAGCACAGAAGCTCTATTGCAAGTGGTGCCAAAATATTTTTAATGCGAATACCACTGGCTAAACATTCTCCTGGGACCTTCGCCACACATAAACACATACACACATCTCCGTGAATTCACAGATGCTGAATACGGATACACATACCTTTATAACAACTTCGTGTCAAAGAGGTCAAGGCTGTACCGGGATCGGCGCTAATACACTACTGTAAGGACTTTATCTTGTGACATAAAAAGTATTTTAAAAAATATAAAGTGGCAAATTAATAAAGTTTCAATGCTGATAAAACCCACGCGCATTTGCACACTTTTTTCAAAAAGACTAAGAAAGGCACGAAAATTTGATTACACTTCGATTGAAAACTACTGACTTAGCTTGTAATAAATAGCTCAAAATTAGAATTATAGCAACAATTTCTAGTAAAGCGTAGACTGTTGAATACTTATTAATAGAAAAAAATGAGTACAGTATTAAAAAATCAGGTCAAACACTGCTTTGTTTACAGAATACAAATAATATGCACAAAAAAAGAACATGTTACAAAAATTGATGACAAATAAATATTAAAGTTCCTTATTACTTCAATAAGAGGAAGCAGTAAATAAAAAAACTTAAAAACGAACAAAAAATATTATTACGTTCTTTGAATGATTCTTGCAATGAGGTAGATTGATGCAAATCATTATTTTGGACATACGCCGTAGTGTTTGTGTATTCATCTTCTTTGCCCGTTCTTCAGGTTTACTGTGACATACGATGCAAACTAGCAATTCAACCTACACAGAGGTCAAGCCAGTATCAGCTGATGGAGAATCGACTTGTCATTTGACAACAGCTTTTGCTGGTCTGTAATTGTTCTCCGTGTGTCTTTTGTTTATGCTTGAGATTTTTATATGGCATCCGGTGTGAGCCAAGCAATGGAGTATCTCCATTGAGATTTTTCAACTCAAAATTCCACATTAAAAGAACATTCTTAGACCGTAGTACAGGACGTCCATTCTTTGAAAATGAACCCACAAGGATCATTTCAGGGTATTAGAAGGGGGAAAAAAACTATTCAAATTTTGCAAACCCACAAGTTACGCACTCTTTCACCATTCGTTGGTTTGAGGAGCGGTCTTCTTTTCGTTTGTAATTCTGTTCATTCAGTGTAATTTTCTAACAGTGTACTTGCAGCTGCACAAACAGTCATTCAAAATTTCTGACAAGAGTTTTTCCAAGTCAGTAACAAATAATTAAGACTGTGGCATCTAAATATTTCGTAAGATAATCAGTTACAGGTTACAGCAGGTTACAGCATATACGTAAGTAATAAATAAAAGTGTGAGCGTGACGTCCACGTGTGACAGAAGTGTAACTTCTTGCTTATTAGGTATTGATAAAGATAAATTATTAGTATTATTTATTTAAGAAGAGATAATAATTGAGAGTAGTAAGTATGCGGTTATGATCTCAAATAAAATAATTCGAATTGTTAAATATTCTGTTATCTTTTCCATGGTTTAAAAAATTATGCTTCAATGAAGAAATCCTCAGTATTAACTCGAAAAACGTATGGCATATATGCAAAAATAACCATAGCCATGTGCTGTACAACTATTTTTTTGGCAATTGGTTTCCAAAGGAATTTTTATAAATGTACAGATTTTTTTTTGTGTCTAGTCCATGGTGGATACAAACTACCCTTCTAGCATATTTTTTTACATCTGTATCACAAATCTTTATTTTAAAGGAAACAATAAAACTAACCGAAGCTAGATTGTGTGTGAGTGTTACTTTGTTAACTTCATGTACACGTGCGGTATTAATACTAGCTATATAATTTATAAAAAATCACATAAAAATACCCTTGATTAATTATTGGGTGTGTGAAAATGCAAATTTTTGTATAAGCTGAGAAAAATATATTTACTGAAATAAATTTCGAGAAAAAATTAAAATTATTATTATTAAAAAAAATTGCATAATATATCAGATGAAAGAGTACCTACTCTACTGAAATATTAGCTAAATCTCATTATCAGATAAATTATACTGCCACAGATCATAAGATTATATTTAGTTTTTTTTTTTCCTTTTCGAGAATATTAGTTACAGTTTGTGGACGCGTAAATCAAACTGTCGCCGAGCACATGAACAGTCATGTATTTTTCTCAGTGGAAAATGAAGTTTGTTGGTGGTCCGGCTCTGACCCCCAGTGCCCGGTGCTCCCGAGATGGTGAAGGCGCTGGCGATGACGTCAGACAGCATCCTGGTGGCGTGGACGCGACCTGCTGAGCCGAACGGCATCATCGTCAAGTACTACGTGCACACGCGCTACATGCAGGTCCGGAACAAGGTCAGCGGACAGCAGCAGACGGGAATAAATACTGCAGGGACTCCGTTGCACGCACGGATCTGAGTGTTTGTTTGTTTGTTCGCCCCCAGGGCCGGCGCGTCCATGTAGGCGAACTAGGCAACCGCCTAGGGGCGCCAAGTAGCTGGGGGCGGCGCAGCACGACACATAACAGCTCATATAATATGTTTAACGATTATTGAAACTAGATGAAAATGGATTTTTGTAACAGTTTGAAATGTTTATATCGATATAAGTAATTATTTAGAGTCCACGGTGACCTGTTTATTATTTGTAATAAGTAAAAAAGTAAAAAAAAAAACACAAGCCTGCTTACATTTGATTGTTGACAAAATCTTAGGCTTACGTGATGTATTTTGAGGCAAGGAAATTTTTTTTGGAGTGGTCCGGCTGGGGGGGCGGGGGGGAGGGCATTAAGGTTTTTCGCTTAGGGCGCCAATTTACCTTGCACCGACCCTGTTCGCCCCGCGCGCGTTTGTACGCCACTCATCCACTTCCGATTCCATTTCTGTGAGGAGTTGTTCGCACGCCCACGAAGATTTGTTGAAGAAGTACATCCATCCATTTTACAATAGGTGGCGCGCGGGTCGATCCAACAAAAATGTCAGTATTTCATGTATTTTAGCAGCAGTTCGTGTGTTTTCCGTGTATGAGTTCGCACGCAATACATAATTTAAATGAATAAAAAACAAATCCCTCTGAGTGGCATTGCAATTCATGCCGGGTACTCGATAGTTATGTGTACCTATATATAAGCTGAGTCAGAATTTTACCGAAAAACTTAGGCTGCAAGTTCATACTGAAAAAAAAAAAAAAACTACGTTTAAAAATCCCATAATACGACTCACATATCTAAAGTGATTCCCAAGGCTACTGTACACTTTTTCAATTTGGAGCTGAACATTTTTTTTTATCGCAGACAATAAAGAAAGTATTTAAGATATGACGCTGAGCGTCTGGCGAATGTTAAATTATAAAAATTTCTTTAACCACCTCAAAATTTTGCATTGTCGGGCATAATTCCTTTGAAATAGTTCCAATGACGTTAGATCATAAATATGAGAGTAGTGGCGTTACCGCTAATTGTATCAGTGAAATCATTTTATGACTGTGACAAGTTTTGCGATTGTTGCAGAACTTTGTTTGACTAAACATCTGACCATACGCTTAGAGTTCGATCTGAAATACTAACAATTTTATTCACTTTAAACCAGCCAGGTTAATAAATTTATATAATAAGCTATAAATATGTTTTCAGTGGGGTTTTTTTCGTGATAAACCAGGAGCCGAAGTTTGTTTGATGTATAACTCAACCGTCACACGTGTGGGCGGGACTACGTCTAGGCTCTATATTCAGTAACTTCAAAAAAAATTAGGGACCACTTGGATTGGACAGATCACCAGTCTTCCACCAAGACCATCCGGGTTCAATTCCCAGTATTTCTTTTTTCGAAAGGAAATCACGTGCTAACGAAAGTGGAATTTTCTAGAGGTACTCTCGCTTCTCAATACCATTCATTTCGTAAACGCGCCACTAACATATTATCAACTTTCATCTCTAATGTCCGCAATGTCAACTTTTTTTTTTCATTTTTTTTTCATAAATAGTCACTAAAGACCTCACAAAACGTTTCTGCAGCTGTAAAAGTAATATTTGTTAATGACTGCAAAATATATATTTGTCAGGTGGTAATTCAAAGAATATTTCTGACACTATGACAATAACTAAAACAAAATTGTTTATTTATATTCCTAAACATGCTACAATTTGTCAGATTAAAAATTGGCATATTAGTTTAAGTTTATTAGTTAAATTTGTAAAAAAAAATACATTTTATTTTAATATTATACAACTTATATTAAAATAAGTATAATCATTTAAACCTAAAATTATTTTATTCATAACGTAGTACCATTTTACCATTAATCACGTGTGCTTATTGTAACCTTTCATTCACTAAAATGGTTCTTCATTAAATTTGTGGAAAATTTCAAACTAGAAATTTATTTAAAATATTAACTAGTGGTAACTTCATTGAAATTTTGTCTCCTCATATTTATAGCTACTTTTTAGTTTACATATTCTTTTGCAACCATTGCTTCTTATTCATGATTATGAGAATATTTGTTTTTGTAATACTAAATGTAATTTTTTATAAAAAAAAATATTTTATGAGTTTCTGCATTGGTATGTGATTCGCCACTTACAAGGAAAATGATATTTAAGCCTTTTCATTTATAATTAGCAAATTTTAAACATTTATTTATTTGCCAAAAATAGAATGATGTGAATTGGATGTTTATTAAAACATTTAATATATATTTAACATGATAGTGAAATTTTGTGACGACCATTTTAAATCATTAAAACAAGTTTAATATTTTCCCCTACAAATGAAGACGTGTGATTTGTTTAAGTGTTTAAATATTGTACCGTAACAAAATATATGTTATATGTGACTGCTAATATTACTCTCATATAACTTGGCTATCTTAGACTTGAGAACAATGATTAAACAAGAAATATAATAGTATCACACTTGATCAGCAAATCTATGTGTATTTAAATAGATTAAAGTAATATAGTTCTTTGAGGGGAAAAGCAACATATATGTTCAAATAAGAAAAATGGAACAAAACCGATACCGTGAAATTATTTATACTTAGGTCCTTGTTGAAAACATACAATAAATTACACAGTTTTAGTAATAATGAACATACCAATCCTTTGCTGTAAAAGCGTATGACTAAAGATTTATTTTAAACACTTTATGTAAGTTGCTTTCAATGTAATAAATTTACATAATTAGCTTTATACACAATACCAAAACAATAATTATTATATGGCTGAACGACTATTTTTGTATATAAAATGCCGGATATAGGTCGGACACATTTAAATAACAAACTTTCATACAATTTTGGTAATTTTATAAGCCTTCGAAAAATAACCATACACTGTTAATAGTTTACTGATAGTTTTAAGTAATGGGGTTCGCTTCGGCTAGCTGAGGCTCAGTGGTAGTCACAAGAAACTTTCAATAGGACCACTGAATGTGTGTAAGAACCTAAAATTACAAATAATGTCCAGTCTCAACATTTGTTGTTTCACTCATAAAATATACGTGTTAGATAAGTCTTATTGCTGATAGTCACGTTTTAACAGTGTTTTATGATCGCGAGAAACTCATACACAACCAATATTCTTTACTTAACAAGTGCCACTTATGTGGATCATTGAGTCGAAATGTGCAGAACAATGTACTCACAGAAATTCCCCCTCACTTACAGTATCACAGATAATCACAATGTTTTATTTATCAAAACACTAAGTAACTTTACTAAAAACACTTCGATATTGTTGCTAATAGTCAAAATCCTAGTTTTCACATAAAATTCAGTGGATTAAACATCACATAATGCAGTAGCACTACTCCATATTGGACGTTAAATGATCTTTTTTAATAATTTAAAATGTTCTTTAATTAACAAAATGCTACTTCCTACCTCACGGCTGGAAAGCCATGAGATTAAACGTTTTCCCAAATCAATATAACAATATAAAGTGTCAACAATTATGAGATAAGTGTAAAATAACCCATATTTAAAATCAAAGCATAATTAAAGTGTTACATTACATAATATAAAACTATTTCAGTTACACATATAATAACAAATAGTCCTGAGAGGGGTCTGTGCATTGCGTTGACATTCGAAAAACAATAGTCATAGAGTTCTTGGTTTCGTATATATGGTCTACATTTCAAAACCAAATACTGTTTATAAAATCATAATTATTAAAATCAGGAAATAAAAATTAAATATTTAAATAACATCTGTGTAGATGTAAACTTTGAGTATAAAAAAAGAAGCTTGATCAGCAGTTAAAATGTTACAACCGTATGTTAAATGGGTGAAAATGTAATTAAGTATTATAAATAATACTGTCAACGTTTGCAAATCATCTCGCCAGTCATGTTTATATATTTATTTATTAAATTATGTACGGATAGGTTTGAAATTTATTATATATTTTATATTGTTTGAATTAAATCAATGAACAAAACTAATGTTACTTGAAATGGAAAGTTATTAAAATGTTTTAGTTTCCTATAGGCATTTAAATAACGTAGATGAATTACTTGAAATTAACATATAATTTCCTTTTATAATATGGACGATGATAACAATAATAAACGTTCCCAAAAATTGTGTTGTTATCATTAGCATTCAAATTGTGTTATTATTCTATTCGGGGGAAAAAATTGTTCTTGAAAACACTTCTGCGTGGTGTCGAAATAATGGCACAGCCAACAATTCTAACTTACAGTTAAACATTGTTGGTATTAAATACAGGTACATTTGATTTACCTGTACCGTAATAACATCCGTGGGTCGTTCTTGTCGTGATAGTTGAAAATGTTTATGTTTTTGTTTTCTCTGTTAAAAACGACACTGGTGTTTATTAAAACATATTACCTGGTTTGTAGAGAGCTGTCAAATTTGCGTTATTATTTGAAGGCAAACTAGAAAGTATAGCATTACGCTTGGCTGCCATTTACATTGGTTCGTGAGTAGTTTGACAAGCCTTGAAAGGCAATAAAAGTAAGAAGAATATACATCAGTTGATTTCATCCCACCTTACGTAATCCGGACAAAAGGGCAAAAAATGAAGTAGCAGTGAATGAAAAAAAAAAAAAATCGTTTTTTGTGCATGCAGTCTATCCTGGTGTCAGATAGCTAATAGCTATAACCGATTAATTTGCAAGTCTCTATTTATTGCACTGTTAAAAAAATTTGCCGCACATTTACGAAGAATACTGAATAGAAATAATCCAGGAATCTTCGTAAATTTACGGATATCTTCTAAAATTTACAAGTTATCAGTTTACTTACGTTTTCGGCTAGATAAAAAAGAACACTCTAATCTTTCCACGTGACGTGCCTGTTCGCCCTGAATATAATACATTTGTAGAGGAATCTTTGAAAGTCGGAATACGACGTAGTTTCCGCGAATATCCAGTTATTTGACAGTTTATTTTTGACGTGACAACGTCTAATAAATCGATGAACGCCGGCTGCACGCACGAAAAAGTGTCCCGTAACGCACATTGTCCCGTTACGATGTGTCCCGTTACGCTCATTGTACGCTTGCGCCGCATCTATCTCTCTTCCACTAGATTGGAACAACCATCGATTTGACTTTTTCGAGGCACATTAAACTTGAAACACTCCCATTCGTTTCCTACTTTTCCTATCATCGTCATATCCTTAACAGAATAACACAGATTGGAAGAAGTTAAAAAGCAAACATGTATAAAAGTTATTGTTAAAATAGTCTGTTCGTTAAAGTAATAAACATATTTGAATTAATTAGTGCAAATAAAAGTAAATTAATCAATTAAATTGTTAATATCATTTCACCCCTTCTTTGTATCCATACAAAATAGTGATAGTTCAATTAATTTGATTCAATTTTATTCATAAAAGTAAGCAATCATTTCATCAATGTTTTGTTATGACGTTGTCACGTTAAACTATCGTCCGTAAACCGACTTTACAGACAACCAATTTTTTTTTTAAGATCGCGAGGAACTCATACACAAGCAATATTGTTTACTTAACTATTAGTGCAACGTACGTGAGTAATTGAGGCGAATTACGCAGAGCAACGTACTCACGGAAATTGACGCCCACTTTAACAGTATCAAAACACAGTCGCACCTGTGTTTTCGTACGATGTGCGTCTCTGCCTGAGGACGGGAGCAGATAGCATTTCCCGAAACGTAGCTTGTTTCAGTTTTGGAAAAATATTGTGTTTGTTTCGTCTTTTCGTTTTTTCGTGTTTTTGTCTCGTTTCAACTGTTGTGCTGAATTTTTTTGGGTTAAATATTTTTTGTGCTGTCATCATTTGTGGTTTTTTTTTTTATTTCGTTCTGTTCTGTTTTGAAAAACTATTGTGTTTGTTTCGTCTTTTCGTTTCGTTGTGTTTTTGTCTCTTTTCAACTGTTGTGCTGAAATTTTTGGTTAAATATTTTTGTGCTGTCATCATTTGTGTTTTTTTTTTTCGTTCTGTTAGTCCATTTTCAGTACCGGATCCAGAGGGGGGGGGCTAAGGGGCTCAAGCCCCCTCCAAAAGCATCTGGGTCCACTAGTGTTTTAGTGTTTGCCTTGATAAAGCCTAGCCTCAGCTGGGTCAAGCCCCTCCCAAACCAAAATCCTGGATCCGCCGCTGTCCATTTTTCTTAGTCAGGAATCGTCGTCCGCACGTAGTTTCCGCAGGAACCTGACTTGCAGGAGGTGCAGAAGGACACCGTGGCTGAGGACTCGGAGCTGGTGCACGAGGCGCGGCAGCTGAAGGAGTTCCAGCGGTACGAGTTCTGGGTGACGGCGGCGACGGCGGTCGGCGAAGGCCCCAGCAGCCCCCGGGTGTCTCAGTCGCCGATATCGCGAGGTGCGGCCCCGCTCCTCACGCCTCTCGGGACTCAGGGATACCTCCTTTTCACTCACGACAGAACCGAACGCCCAGGGGGCAGGCATTTTTCTGCGAGAAAAGATTTGAACGTCCACTAGACTGCAACAAAGGAACACCCGCACCGGCGGGTTTCTTCCTCGTGATTGGCGGGCCGTCTGCGAGAGAAGCCCGTTGCCTTGTTTGACCCGGGCCACTCAGGACGCGTTTGAATCCGCACTGAATCTCACCGTGATTGGTCAACTAACAGTGGACGCGTACCTGAAAGAAACAAACGCCCCATCACGAAACACAGATTAATGCTACAGTGTTTTAACTTTCGGCAAGTCTCGGAATCTTTTCGCGAAATCTGCACGCCCCCTACAAATGCCCAATCGTGCATCTTCGGGGTTTTTTTTTTGTTCATTGTAAATAAATATTGCGGTGTTGATAAAAGGATACTAATGGTCAATTAGGTTAGGTTAGCTACATTATAAATACTTTAAAACATTGTGGGCGGTTGATTTGGTTAGGATAGCTACATTAAAGATACGGAGGAAAAAAAAGCGAGCATGAACTTCGGGTAACTTCGGGTGTGGCTCTCTCGTCTGTGAAATGAAGGCTTCCCCTCGGGACCATGGTCTTGTGACGAAGATACCAACACGCCTTTGAAATACGAACATTTTAAAAAAATCCTAACTGACCGTAAATAAGCGTGAATGTGTGACAATGTTTATTAAAGAATGTTTCCATTAACGTTTATAAAATTTACTGTGATAAAATATGTATTCTCTTTGGTAAATATGTAGAGTAGCGGTATTTGTGAGAAAAAAAATGTTAAAAATCCTAAAATACTTTTATTATATGCTCTTTCACTTCCTCTTTTCATTAAACCTGGCGGAGATAAGAAATTCCAAATACTTTAGGAGATATCGCCGTTTTTATTTTGCAATACAAGACCTGTGCTATCATTCGGCCGTCGCATTTTTTTATTTTGCCGTGTGTTCGTGAATGCCTTATTAATTAAAATGGTCGATTAGGTCAGGTCAGTTACATTATAAATACTTTCAAACTAAGCGGACATTAAAAATAATATGAATTAATTTTAATGGTTGTTTAGTTTTAAAGTATTTATAATGTAACTGACCTGACCTAACAAACCGGGACAAAGGATGAACAGTAGGAACTCACGTAATTTTTTTTTTACTTATTACTTACGCAACAATATCAAAATAACAAATAAAACATTAAAATTTGAAACGTTAAAAACTCACCTAAGTTAGAGGCGGGTAAACAATGGTGAACGCCGCAAGAAAATTAAAATTGTCATACTCGTAAACAAGAAACAATGTTAAAAGCCGCATGAATGCACAGGTATTGTGATGAAAATTAAAAAATTCGATATCTCCTAAAGTATTTTGAATTTATTATCTCCGCCGGGTTTAATGAAAAGAGGAAGTTAAAGAGCATAGAATAAAAGTGTTTTCGGAATTTTTTTAATTTGTTTTAAAAAATATCGCCCAACTATGAAAATTAAAAAAAAATCGATATCTCCTAAAGTATTTGGAATTTCTTATCTCCGCCGGGTTTAATGAAAAGAGGAAGTGAAAGAGCATATAATAAAAGTATTTTCGGATTAATACTGGAAAATTATTCAGGGATCGGTTTGTAAATAACTTGTGTACAAATGTACAATTGTCTGTAATTTCTGTTCCGTTTGCAAAACGAAACGTTGGTCGAGAACTGGGGGCAGACGGGGGTTGACGCGAGATGTGCGTGCGGCAGCCCCGGCGCGCGTGGCCTCCTTCTCCCGGCGCGTGGTCGCGCTGTCGGGCGCCGCGCTCACGCTGCCCTGCCGCGCCGTGGGGCTGCCGGCGCCCTCCAGGTCGTGGCGCGGTCCGGGCCCCAGCCTGGCGCCGCGCCACCGCCTGCTGCCCGACCACGCGCTGCACCTGGCGCAGCTGCGGCCCGACGACGCCGGCAACTACACCTGCCTGGCCGAGAACGTGTTCGGCCGCGACGAGGTGACCTACACGCTGGCCGTGCTCGTCGCCCCGGGCTCCCCCGTGCTCGGCGTGGCCGGCGCTTCATCGCGGAGCCTCGACCTCGCCTGGAGGGCGCCCGACGACGGCGGCAGCCCCATCACAGGTGAACCCCCGCGCTGCGCTCGTGCAGACGGCGCCCAGTCTCCGGCCCGTAGGGGGCGTGCAAGTATTACCTTTGAATATATATATATATACTGTATAGAAGTCGCCAGCCCAGGTTAAAAATTTCCAATACGGTTTTGAGGTAGTTGGTTAACTCACCTGCCGCAATCGCCACCATCTCTAGGGCATCGACTTGTGGTGGTCCCTGGCGGACAAGTGTCCAACTCTTCAAACACCCCTTCCCCCTCCTGTTGAACGACGTTGAGCTGCAGTGAATGATTGATGAGGGGTGCGGGGAATGACAGCGGACGACAGCGCTGCGCTCTAACGTGTAAATAACAACTAAGACGATACAGGGCTTTACGGCAGCGCACTGCAGCGGTGAAGTTCCCAAGCTGCTCATCATACGCTTCTGAAAAACGTAGAGTAAATCCTATCCACTCGCGACTTCTATACAGTATATATATTCAAAGGTATTACGCAACGCAATTTGGGGGGAAGGTGGGTCTTGTAAAATGTTACGATGCGTTACAAGGGCGGGAGAGGGTATCCAACAACGCGTTAGGTTACATTTTTTTTATTTAAATAAAAAAAACTAGGCAATTAAAATTTCTCCAAGTTCGCAACCCTTTTTCGTTTATGTTTCGTATCTGTTTCTAATTGCATTGCCAAATGTTAAGATAAACAAGTTCATTTTATTTTAAGAGTTCATTAGTAGAAAAAATGTAAAATAGGAGAATGCATGAAAATAACAATGCTGGATGAAGCAAAAAATGTATGTAAGGACAGGGCCTGGTTAGGAAAACGGCGTAATTAAATATAAGATTAGTAGTAAAAGTTTGTTAGGACAAATTTGAGCCCATTTTAACGTATTTTGAACATCAGAAAATGTTTATTCCATGATGTGTGGTTGTTTATTAAATAACAATATAAATAAAATAAACAATATACGCATGTATTACGAGTTATAAATCGCTTTTTTTTCTATTGCTACTGCAAACGCGATTAAAACAATAACAAAGGTATTTTAGCGACTTTACGGTACTTTGCGCAACATAATTATGACTTTAAGGTAAAAATGGTCACTTGGGTGTTACGTAACGTTTAAGGATGGTGAGGGGGTACAGAAAAATGTTACGGCGCGTTACATGGAGGGGAGAGAGGGTCAAAAATCTTTAAAAATTGCGTTACGTAATACTTTAACGCCCCCATAGCCCTCCAAGGTACGCGAAATGAATCCGCGAATCATAGATTTTTGGCGAATAATCAAACGTCACTGTATAACTAAAGGAATGTAAAGGATGGGTCTTTTAAAAAGAGGCCTCGGCCAAAAAAAAGAAGACCATCATTGGCCACCTCGTTTCACACCGATTTATGTTCCTAGTGATCAGGGATGTGTACCGAGAGCCTCGTCACCCTAAAATCCTTAAAAAAGTATATAATTATTACCAACGTTATGAAAGAAATTTAAAGCAAACAACTATTCGCAGTGGTTTTTCTCCCCCTTCCTTCCCTCCTTCCACACACGCTAGAATGATTTCCCGAACTCAACAGGTTTACTCACTTATTCTTTACACACATGTTCCACGTGACATTTTTTTTCTTTAAGATTCGGTATTTTTCGTGAAAATATCTTTGAGACTAGCTGTGTACCAACACACTGTACCGTCATCTGTGTTTCGCGATTGGTTTAGTTTCTTTTAGGTAAGTGTTTACAGTCAACAGGCAAATTATAGCAATTTTTTTTCTTTCCAAAAGCAGACGCACTCTGAATTTCCTGGCTGAACAAGACAATGGCTTCTCTTGCAGACGACCGCCTATCACAAGTAAGAAACCACTTGTGCCGGCATAGTCATTAGTGAGCGTCCAGATTTAAAAATATTATATGCATGTTTTTAAAAAAATAAATAAATAATGGGATTTTAAAGTAGTTTTCATAAACTGTTTTATAGGGAGAAAAAATTACAAATGAGCGTTGGTCTTCAAAAAATCATCACAACATACTCTTGAAATGCGAGATGTGAGATGCAACCCGCTGTAAAAAAAAAAAAAAGAAGGAAACACTGTACTAAAATTAAAACCAACAGTAACAAAAAAGGCTGCGTGGTGACGCATCCTGGCAGCCAAGGTCAACAGGCGGAACACGCCGAAAATTTCTGAACGCGACCACAGATTGCCAGATTGCAGGATGTGGCAATTCTTAGAATGCCAGATTGAATTTTTTTTCACTGTACACAGCAAAAAAAAATTATCTACATTTATAAAACATTCCTTTGGAAACCAGTTGTCAAGATATAGTAACAATATAAAAAAATGTTGTAACTTTGTACAAAACATTTCTACGGTAATTTTTGCTTGTGTGAAATACATTTTTCGAGATAGAACTGAGTATTTCTTACAAAACTTAGCGCATTATTTTATAATTTTAATTGATTTTTCATTCAAGCATCATTTTTTTGAAACCATGGATGAGATAATTGAATACTCAAAAATATTACTTTTTTATTATTCTTATTAATGTTTACAGTTAATAATGGAAAGCTATTCAGGGAACGTGTCCTTGGCGAATAATTCACCGGCGTTTCGGTTGACATTGCAGTCACCATCATCAGGGAGCAGTTACTTACTATAGGTAACTACTCCCTGATGATGGCGACTGCGATGTCAACCGAAACGTCGGTAACTGCTCCCTTGTGATGGCGACTGCAATTTCGACCGAAACGTCGGTGAATTATTCGCCAAGGACACGGCTACAACCCAGAAGCCAAGCTACTTCAGACAATTGCCGTGAAAGCCTGCGAACATTATTATTCAGGGAACGATTTACAAATAACTGGGTAAGAATCCGAACTCAATATTACTGCGAACACTATTGTTTAGTGATACAGTTGTTTTCATGTAAATGTACAAAGTTACAAATAACTGTAAATTTACACTAATTTATGTGTTCCATCTACAACGCCATTTACTTTACCTTTTATGGCGTTTTTGGTGGTTTTTGCGAAAATATTTGTACGCTCATTTATACCGAAATAAGGTGTGAACACGCCAGCGCCTTCTTTCTTGCGATTGGTGTCCCTCTGTTAAATTAGCTGCTGCCATATTTCTCCGTTCCAATCAGGACGCGTTTGCTTCAGGACAAAATTTATCTGGTTAGTGTGAACCTGAAACGAAAGGAACTCAGCCAGACAGGAAACACAGCCCTCACTACACAACTACTGTTACAACTGGTTGTTTATTATTATTATTATTTATTTGATTTTGATTTGACTTGTTACTGCTACCAAATTATAATGAAATAAATATTGATATTATAAAATTATTTGTTTATGTAAGTAAAATGTGACTGGAAACGTGTCAGGGTTAACCAGTTTCACAACAGAATACACCTTATCAATTATAATTACGTAAGTCCAGAGGAACTTAGTTTAGTAAATGACAACTACATACGTATCTTCATCTATTAGTGGTGATATATTTAGTTAGAAAATACATTTAAACTAAACAAAAAACAATGACTCATCTGAAGAGGTAAACAAAAGTCATAAAATTATCATTAAAATGGAATATTTGTTATCAATAGTAAACCTAGGGTGCACCCAAATTACAGGCTAATAATGTTAAAAATTACTTTATATTAGTTATTTAGTTTTTCTAATAAATTTAAATATCATGTTATATCCATAATTAGGATTTTACTAATTGAGTCTATAACTTTACATGTAGATTAGAAACTTCTTCAGGAACAAAACAAAACATATTACAAAAATACTTCATTTAAGTAATTAAAGTCCTTTTTTGGAAACATTAGGTAATTAAAATCTTTTGCCCAACATTAGGCGACGAAAGTCTTTTTCTTTTGTAAGCGTTAGGTGACGAAACGTTTAGACGACAAACAATAATAATAATTCATTAAAAAAAGAACGGACTTAGCTGAAGATGATAAATATCCGTGACATGTTCAAGACGAGAACATGTACAGCAGCCGGCGCAGAACCATGCTTCCCGGGCCGACAGGACGTAGATTCAATACAAAATGTTTGAAGGTAGGTTAAAGAATAACCCAAACGTAAAGAACTTGAAGAGGGTCCAAAACGTTAACCTCCTGCAACATAAGGTTGCCGAGAAACAAAAATTAAATAAAAAAAAGGCAACAACAAAAAATACTCTCACTCTCTCTCATGCTTTCTCGTGACTTACCGAAATCGGAGGCTGAAGAAATTTACACTGACTTTACGTCATCTTTTAAAACCAAATAAAAACACCACTTCTAAGTGAGATGTCTACCAAAAAAAAAACTATGGTGCGAAAAGGTACATTAATCAACCACCATCACTGACCGGAGCCATCTTGACGAATGCCGAGAACAACGGACGAAACGTGTAAGTAATTCTAAAACAATGGAGCATCGGAAGCTTACCGAACTGCCACCAGGTTGCGTGGACGGTACTAAAAAAAATGCTCTAGAAAAAAAAATGGTCTAGAGTACAGATTTTTTATATGAAATCACGTGAAGAAGCGAGGAGAAACTGCAAGCAACTGCTGACAATCACGTGGACAGCACGCCGGGACACGGCGGACAGGCGGGCGTTACTAAAAACTCTTAGGCTAGCACAGAACATCCGGCGAACAAATGGAAGGCTTTGACTGAAGCCAAACGAAAAATAGAATTGTGTGCTTAATGGAATATAATACAAAATTTAAAGTAAATATCATTAATAAAATTAAATTAAAAAAAAACTAAATTAGGTTTAAAATGTAATTAAACACAAGTAAACATTATAAGACTCAATATAAAATAATTATTAGGTACAGAAAACAAAAATATTTTTACTATTTTATGAGTGCCGAAACATGAAACGGCACACACTCCTCCCCTCAAAACAGACGCTACCGTCTTAAAAAAAATTTTTAGATGTTGCCATTAAAAACATTTCAATTTACCCAAAAAAAAAGTGACATAAGAATTAATGATGTCAAAAAAAAAGACTATATTAAATATAGAAATCAAAAATTAAATCATTATACTGCTGAAATAACAAACAGCACAAACACGAGCATAAAACCCCTATATATTTACTGAGAAACAACAGAATATTATCCTTATAAACTCAATACTCAATGAGGAATATACACCTCTTCATACAATAATCAAAACAAAATGGGGACTACTCACCCCTGCATCATAAAAAAAAACTTAAATGCTCGCTCAAGAAAATTATAGAACACTTGGTCTCGACATCAACATCAATTAGCTGAACGTAGGATGCTCACATACCTGCGAGAGAAAAATCTCAAAGCTAAAGTGTAAATTAATCGAAGATCAGACTACCAAAACACCGAAACTTTTTTTTTTATGTGTGATTGTAGAACAAACAGGACAGAATGGTGGTACAAGTACCCAGGACAACCAGTTACATATATTTAAAAGAGGACTATACCTCATAAAAAATGCCCGTCGGCTTATTCAGAATAGTGGGGACTGCTTACCCCTACTTATTCAGCTAAATGGGGGGTCTTCTACCTCCTCCATATTAACAAAATTGGGGATTCTCTACCCCTTGCTTATTACAAAAAAAATTGGGGATTCTCTACCCCTACTTAAATCCTGGTCACTAAAATCCTGGTCTTATGATACCGCTCTGAAGACTGCAGCTCAAACAACATGAAGATAAACATGAGCCCAAACAAAAGGAAAACAAAAATCTTCAAAATGCTTATTCAGCGACAACACAAAATTGAAAATAAAAACAAAGAAAACGGTCGTCCAAAGGTGAATGACTAAGTCCCATACCTTAGACACTCAAGAGATAATTTAGCACCTGCAAAAGCAAGCTTGACCACTAACACAAAATATAACATGAATAAAGTTACGATTCAGCCAAGGTGAAGTGAATAAAAAAAGAACTGCTTGCAATGTATTAAAAGGAAAAATTTTTGAGAAGAAATCAAAGTTGAAACCATACCTTAGAATGAAGAATGTGTCACTATACGACAATCCCACCCAGCAGAACTCCACTACACGAAATTCACCAGAGATGGCTGTAACGGTGAGTCGCAGCAACACCGAGCCGAAGCTGCAACCACCCTAGCAAACTCCATGCAGCAGACACCCCACCGGAGAGATGTCATACAGCAACAACCCTAGTACACAAAATCAAAAAGGAAAAGTACCTAAGTTCAAAAAAGTTAAACACAATTTAAAAATTATTAAAATTGATGACACTACACTGTGTAATGTGTAGAAAACATGTGAAATAGCTGTGTCGTGTGGAAGATGTGTAAACACACAACGCACCACATCCCCACATGAACTAACACACACATAACCTACAAAGCAGAAATTTCAAAAAGTATATATTTTGGATGACAAGACAAAAAACAAAACGGATATATTCAAATGTTATTTTAAAAGATGACACTAGCAAGACAAACAACAGAATAGCAATGAATCAAAGTTAGCACTCAAAAAAATTAATTATTATTTAAAAACAAATAAAATCACAAAATATATTAATCTAAATTTAAACTATTATTAAAAATGAGTGATTGGATCTTCCATGGCAGATATATGGTTTGATAAAAAAAATGACTGAGGCCTGCAAAAAAAATGGAAAGTGCTGGTGAAGCCTAAACACTTCTCAACAGGACTTGGCACTGGCTCACTGGCTCTGGCTCAGAGGACCTGCCTAAAATAAAAAGTTTGCTCTCTGGCTAAACTTGACCAAAGTCGACAACACAATTATAACACAACCCAAATATCGTCTGGAAGTCTCTTACTCCCACAGTACAAAATTGTATACATACATAGTATCAAAACTATAAAACTTTATAAGTGCTTAAAAAAAAATTAAAAAGAGAAACGACAAAATTCTAACAAGACAACCACTGACCTTTTACTGCATCTCACTGAAACAAAATAATTAAAACAAAACAAAACAAAATAATGAAAATAAAAATAAAAAAATTAATAGGCTCAAGAAAAAAATTCAAATGAAGATCAAACACAACCTGAAAAAATAATTACTCAAATACTTGATTCAAAGATAAGTTTACTGGAAATTAAATACTTATAAGACAACTTCATTACCTCAATTATTAACTTGTGCAATGAAAAGCACTAGAACACACATTAAATGAACATATTAGGAAAACGGCAAAATGTCTCTGAAAAGAAATTAGATAAAATACATACCCAAGATGACCTACAACAAAACATGGGCAAGGAAACAACATAAGAGATTATTAAAACAACCTGCTATAAAAAGAACTTATTAAATGATGGCAACAAGACAAGAAAATATACCTATCATGGTTAGATTATGAAAAACGTGCCCCAAATGATGATACACAAAAGTAAACAAACATTACATCAATTAAATATTACTGAAGAAACCACAGACTTTTCAACATATGGCAATCTGCAAAAAAAAATCAGAAACATGGAAATATTATGAAAACGAGAAATAATATGCAAACAATTCTCTCACGAACAAAACCTGCAATCTTATAAAATTGAAATATCATTTAGAATTATATTAATAAAGAATATGCAAATTATGTAATTAAAACCACGACAATTTTATAGGTTAAAAGGAATATAAATTTTAAAACTCTCAAACAACTTGCGACAAATTAAACGACAATTACCAAACATAACCTCAATCTTACATGATTAACTAAAACAGAAAAAATCAGTGTTGATATTAATCTAGTTGATACACCAAACCCTAAATTATGTGAAATGGACACAAAAAAAAAACTCATGAAAACCAAACATGAAGATGATAACAAAATAACTTGTACGAAAATACATACCCCAAATACCAACTAATAACCACATGATTACTTGAACATAAAAATTCAAACTAAGAAAACCCTATAACCAAACTTGTTCCCCAGAAATAATATTTAAAAAAAATTAAATGTTGCAACAACTTAAAAACTAGTACCATGGTTTTTTATTTATTTATGACTCGAGTACAAAAGTTACGAGGGACTCAAAGACTAGGACACGTGGGTGATCAGTCCACGATCAACTGAGTCAAGGACCCTAAAGACACTAATTCGCTAACAGTGGACCCGAATGGTGGACCTTCAACTGAAAGCAGGAATAAGTGTTTAAAAAAATAACTCTCCACACCTTAACACCAAAATAACATACTAGGTAACTACAAATATAAAACCCTCCAAAAAAATACATATACTCATGATTTACTAAAACACAAAAAGAAGAACCACTATTTTAACAAAATGCCTAACCTGGACATCAAAGTCAAGCCAAAAAAAAAATAATGAAAATGACAAATAAGAGTCGAGAACTACTAATGTCAGAAGTAAACACACCACAACATTGGGTCAGTATGAAAGTACTACATTCAAAGTTGGCAGCACTGTGCTGCGAAAGACTCCATCTTGGCTGGGAATTTTTTTTTTATAAACAAACTGCAGGAGTTCAAACAACGAAAGTAAAATTCATATTGAACGAAGACAAAATCACACATTAACTTAATATTAGCTATTAAATAATTATAGTTCCCCTATTAAATAAATGGCTTACTGTAAACAAAACGACGTATCAAGTCTGATAAAAAAAATGACAACTCCCAAAATATCCACTAGAGAGAAAAATAAGAGGCTCTACCATACCTTGTAATTCTTTTAAAAAAACAATATTATAATCCACATAATAGTTGGGAATAACACCGATACAATAAGTCACGAGAGAAGCACTAGGAAAAATCTGTTATATTACTGTGTTAAACGCAAGATACAAACAATCGTTCTAAAACTCATAATTTAAATAATGAACGTACTCGATCAACTCATTACATTAGCGACTGAAACGCAACATAGACTGACAAGAATAAAAAAAAAAGACGTGTGCGAAGACATGACGCGACCTTGGCGACGCCTCAAGATAAACACCTGCACCATAGCACTTCAACATGCAAGACAAAGCACTCGTACCACATACTACTGAATTAATTAAAACATCATTAACGAGTCGTTTCGTCACCTTAACACGAATATATATATTTTGAAAACAATAACTTAAAAAAACTCATTTAAGCTTCAATTATCAATAAAAATAAAGTCAATATATATTATAATGAATTTTTGCTTGTAGGCTAATAGAACATATCAAACATTAAAAAAACAATTAACTCACATCATAAAACTTATTTCTTTCAAAATAATAATATTATCTATAGACTCGTAGAAAGTAACCACGCTCTGCTACCATCTTTTTACAACTGGTTGTTTATTATTATTATTATTTATTTGATTTTGATTTGACTTGTTACTGCTACCAAATTATAATGAAATAAATATTGATATTATAAAATTATTTGTTTATGTAAGCAAAATGTGACTGGAAACGTGTCAGGGTAAACCAGTTTCACAACAGAATACACCTTATCAATTATAATTACGTAAGTCCAGAGGAACTTAGTTTAGTAAATGACAACTACATACGTATCTTCATCTATTAGTGGTGATATATTTAGTTAGAAAATACATTTAAACTAAACAAAAAACAATGACTCATCTGAAGAGGTAAACAAAAGTCATAAAATTATCATTAAAATGGAATATTTGTTATCAATAGTAAACCTAGGGTGCACCCAAATTACAGGCTAATAATGTTAAAAATTACTTTATATTAGTTATTTAGTTTTTCTAATAAATTTAAATATCATGTTATATCCATAATTAGGATTTTACTAATTGAGTCTATAACTTTACATGTAGATTAGAAACTTCTTCAGGAACAAAACAAAACATATTACAAAAATACTTCATTTAAGTAATTAAAGTCCTTTTTTGGAAACATTAGGTAATTAAAATCTTTTGCCCAACATTAGGCGACGAAAGTCTTTTTCTTTTGTAAGCGTTAGGTGACGAAACGTTTAGACGACAAACAATAATAATAATTCATTAAAAAAAGAACGGACTTAGCTGAAGATGATAAATATCCGTGACATGTTCAAGACGAGAACATGTACAGCAGCCGGCGCAGAACCATGCTTCCCGGGCCGACAGGACGTAGATTCAATACAAAATGTTTGAAGGTAGGTTAAAGAATAACCCAAACGTAAAGAACTTGAAGAGGGTCCAAAACGTTAACCTCCTGCAACATAAGGTTGCCGAGAAACAAAAATTAAATAAAAAAAAAAGCAACAACAAAAAATACTCTCACTCTCTCTCATGCTTTCTCGTGACTTACCGAAATCGGAGGCTGAAGAAATTTACACTGACTTTACGTCATCTTTTAAAACCAAATAAAAACACCACTTCTAAGTGAGATGTCTACCAAAAAAAAAACTATGGTGCGAAAAGGTACATTAATCAACCACCATCACTGACCGGAGCCATCTTGACGAATGCCGAGAACAACGGACGAAACGTGTAAGTAATTCTAAAACAATGGAGCATCGGAAGCTTACCGAACTGCCACCAGGTTGCGTGGACGGTACTAAAAAAAAATGCTCTAGAAAAAAAATGGTCTAGAGTACAGATTTTTTATATGAAATCACCTGAAGAAGCGAGGAGAAACTGCAAGCAACTGCTGACAATCACGTGGACAGCACGCCGGGACACGGCGGACAGGCGGGCGTTACTAAAAACTCTTAGGCTAGCACAGAACATCCGGCGAACAAATGAAAGGCTTTGACTGAAGCCAAACGAAAAATAGAATTGTGTGCTTAATGGAATATAATACAAAATTTAAAGTAAATATCATTAATAAAATTAAATTAAAAAAAACTAAATTAGGTTTAAAATGTAATTAAACACAAGTAAACATTATAAGACTCAATATAAAATAATTATTAGGTACAGAAAACAAAAATATTTTTACTATTTTATGAGTGCCGAAACATGAAACGGCACACTACACACAACTATTCTCGAAATGTTTTCGCAAAATATAGAAGCCACAGTAATGGGTAGGGGCATGCATGTTTCGCTAAAAGATTCCGAGACCAGCTGAAAGTTAAAACACTGTAGCATCGTCTGTGTGTCGAGATCGGGTGAGTTTCTTTCAGGTCCATGTCTATTGTTACACCAATCACAGTAATCCAGTGCGGAAGCAAACGCGTCCTGAATGGCCCGGTCAAATAAGGCAACGACTTCTCTCGCAGACGGCCACCAATCACAAGGAAGAAACCCGCTGGTGCGGGTATACCTTGTTGCAGTCTAAATGGCGTCCAGATTTGTTCGCGAAAAATGCCTGGCTCTAGTAATGGGTTTTGGGAGATAATCGTTAGAGTCCCGGAAATTTCGCGGATTCCTCTGGCCTCAGGATAGAATTCAAAGTTATAGGTGTGCTCGACCCATGTTTACTATCCCATTGGTTGATTTCTTAGCGAGAACATTTTTATCCTTGTTATTTGGCACTACCTGATTCGCTTACTTCTCTACTAGCTGGACATCGTTGGCTCACGGTCGTAGAGGGGCGTGTCCAGATAACTGCGGTCCAAACATGAACACAGTGTGACAGTGTGGAGTTTTGCATTCTAGCATGCGACTAAATGAATGCGCGAAAATTCTGTGGCTCTAATAATCGTTTAAGGGAGGTACTTACGCATGTCTCAAGCGAGGTATCCACCATGCTGGAATGGCCGCATGCAATCGTCTGCTTTGTTCGGAGATGGGCCACGGCAGCAGTTTTCACCATAACAAACTCCCCTGTAGTAATGCCAGATAAGGCGGTCTGTAGAGAACTGTGCATGGACACAAGGGGGGAAACCCAGGGGGCTTTACGGGGTCCTACCACTTGTCCGAATGTCCACTTGTCCGAATAACCACTTCTCGTCGACATCGTGGTCATCAACAGAAGGTGACGGAACCAGATATGAGAATCTCACGTTTAAGGGATGAGCAGGTGGGTTGGAAACTGGAATACCTCGATGAGACGTGTTCCGCTCACGGCAAGTTCTGCTGTGTTCCCCATTTGCAATGAATTCATGCTCCTACTCCGCACATGAATCTAACCCGGTTCGCCTGAGTGAAAAGCAATTGGCCAGATCTCTCAACTAATACAATTTGAAAACTCTTTTATTATTTTTTTACACCTCGTCGACAGCACATGACGACACCTATCAACACTGAGATTCTGGGTAAGGACTCAACAATAGAACGAAGTCATTCCAAAACCAAGTAAATAATTTCAAATCAGTGGAACTAGTATTACTGTCCAATTAGTAAGTTTGTCTGTAAAATCGGTGGCACAAGTTTATCAATTGTTTGTTAGAACAGTGAAAATAACTGTGGAATCCGCAGCAAATAAATTGTAAATCTATTTGTTTCATCACCAATAAAACTAGTGTGTTTTCACTCACATACGGAGGACAGTTTTAGAAGATTTACAGCCGTATCGACTTTTCATTGGTACTCACCATGGTTCAGGGGGTTTTGTCGCCTCTTAGACTGCAGTATAAAGCAAAAGCCACACTCTGTTGTCATATTTATACTACCCAGCTGGTTAACATTAACATTATTACTTCGTACACTATGGATGATTATGATAGGTTTCAGTATATTTTAAATTTTACCAATTTGTTGATTAGTGCTTTTGGTAGTTATTACAGTAGTGTACGTACATTATAAAAAAATATCAGTTCTAAACACCAATTATTATTTCACAAGAGAAACTATTTGTAAACAGTCGGTCATTATTGTTAACAAGGCATTCCATTAATTAATTTCTATGGTCGATCAGAGCTCAAATTTTTAATACTGAAAAACGGAAAGGCATAGATCTGTAAAGGTTGGTACGTGGATGATAATGGTGGTAATGAGGTCTGTGTCAAGTGTTCATTGGTTGCTGCCACATATCGCCTTCTCTCCTGGTCGCACATGATTTTGCCATCTGTTTTTAAAGGTGTCCATCATTGCCTCTTATCATTCAAGGGCGTGCTAACTAACACGTGAGCCAATTTCAAGGCTCGTTTAACTGTACAAATATTTTCGGTAGATTGACTGTCGTCGCCAAATAGTAACACGAATTTTGCAGTTTTTCTTGTCATTACTCGTGAATAATCACTAGAGACCGGAAAAAGCCACAGATTCATTTAATGATAAGCTATCATTATAAAATCACATAGAAACAGCGTCTGCTATTTGTTCACAGTTTAACTGGAGGACTGTAGGCCAGTTAGAGACCCTCAATCAAAGAAGTATCGAGTAACAAATTACCCTGTTAAGACGCCACACAATTCAGTAGATTAGCAACAAAAAAAAAGAAAAAAACTGGAATTTATCTACTTTGGCAATTCGTAATTGGATATTTATAAATAAAATAATGGATGATAGTCCACTACTTATATTTCTATAAATCACATATTTATCGTATACTAATATAGGTACTATAATAGTATGTAAATACCCAGGGCCTGGTACCGGTGAGTGGTGGTGGTGGTGGTGTCAGTTGCCTTGGAACCTACATCTTGGATTACGTCACGACTGCCATCTTGGACTCAAAGTTCCTAGATATTTCCTTATTTCGAGGGGGAAATATTCCCGTATTTTATGGAAAATTTCCATTTTTATTCTTCAAAAATTAAAAAAGACGAAATTCTGAATGCCTCAAAAGTATTTTGCCTTTGAAGAAAAAAAAAGTAAAAGTCCGCAAAGCGGCTTAAAGTCCGCATCTACTAGCCGCCATAAGCCGCCGACTGACCTCCCACCACTTCTGCCAAGGCAGATATTACACCAGTCCACATCACGTCAGGGCAGCCATCTTGTTTTCGTCTGCTGGATGGCACTGCCGCCATATTAGTGTGATTTCTCACCCGCTAGAGTGGTTTTGCTGTGTAAATATGGTTTCGAGAAAATAAAATAAAATCACCCATACCTAGAGACCGGATTAAATTCGCGTGTTCGATGACCTCCAGGATTGACTCCACCATCCTCTACAAACTCGGGCAGATGCCAACTGTTCGTTGGCTGTTGACTTGTGAGTCGTCTCGAATGGGTATCCCTATGATTCGACACTTCTATGGGGGGGAGGTGTCTCTAATTGGCCCTCATAACTCCAGATTAACAAATAACCAATGGCAGGAGCAGCACTGTGGTAAAATAATTATTTCAATTGTAGCATTTCACGAAATGAATCCGCGAATTTTTTTCAGGTCTCCACCCATACCCCAGCCAACAGTACCTATATAATTACATTTTAAAAAATATATATATTGTTTATTTTAATGACGGTATGATTAGAGACCCGGAAAATTCGCGGGTTCAATGACCTCCAGGATAGACTCTACTACACTCTACACACTCGGGCAAATGCCACCTGTTCATTGGCTGCTGACTTGTGAGTCGGCTCGACCGAGTGTCTGTGATTCGACACTTCTATGAGTGAGGGTCTCTAATTGGCCCTCAGTCCTCCAGATTAACAGTGAACCAATGACAGAAGCAGCACTAAGGTTTAATTATTTGAATTTTAGCATAACGCGAAATGAACCCGCGAATTTTACGGGTCTCCAGGTATGATAAACAGAATAAGGCTCGTAAACCCGGACGTGTGCCGCAGGCTACGTGCTCGCGTACCGCCAGGACGGCGCCGGAGATTGGCGCAACGCCTCGGTGGAGGCGGACCGCAGGAGCTACTCGCTGGACGGCCTCAGCTGCGGCACGGCATACCAGCTGCAGCTGGCGGCGCTGAACGCGGTGGGCAGCGGCCGGCCCAGCGCCGCGGTCGCCGCATCCACGAAGGGCGGAGGTCAGTCCCTCTCCGTGCAACAGTAACCTAACCAATATGGCTGTGTCAAGGAATACGTGTACGTAACAGGTAGTATGTTATATACAGAAGCGCAACAACAAGGGCGGGCAAGGGTATTTTGCCCCCCCCCCCCCACCCACCTTCTGAAACCTTGAAGTGGGGGCAAACGGGGGCAAAGAAAGTGCTGTGTAAGCAATTTTTAAATAATAAAACTGCTTAATTAGCACCATTTTACACCTTGAAATACAAATTTTCCCGGGGGAGGACCCTCCGGACCCCCCACGTCAATAGGGGGGATCGATGATTCTTTAAAAAAAAAAAAAGGTATATCCCCCCCCCCCCTTTCGTAAATTTAGTTGTTGCGTCCCTGGTTCTATACAAAATATAAAACATGCTATTTTTTTTTAACACCATATATGTTGACTGTAACAATTTTACACTAATGTCTCATGCAAGCAATCGATAGATTTAGACGAGAGCGGACAATTGAAACTCAAACGAACGTCGTAGCTTCTCCGAGTCAAAAGTAATACTAAATGAAAATCTCGAAACGCAGCAAACTTACCTCAAAATGGCGGCGCTTCCCCCTCCACCACGCGCGATGCGTACACGGTGCTCACTTAGCGTAACGAATGATTTTCGTTATCCTGTGGTGTAATTAAATTTTGGATTGAGATGATAGATATGTAGCTGCAAACACCACTCTGTATCCCCCGATTTTGTTATCAATCGTTTTTTTTTTTAATTGCCTCCCACTATGGAATAAATTTTAAAGACGTATTCACTCACGTCAAAAATTTCTTCGCCATAGCTGTGTAGGTAAAGTGACACTGTGTTAAGCAAAAAAAATTATTCGACCGACATTCCATGCCGTTCAGCAGCCAAACACTCAATCCCACTGCCGTGATAATAACCATTGTGTGTGTTCAATTTTGAGCTCAGGTTACTAAGTTCTAAATGTTTAAGGTTTTTCCCATTTTTACACTACACTGTGCACGTAATATTTGCACCCTTTAAACAATAATTTTAGTATCTCTTGACGAAAATGTGCACACCTGACGTTCAGAAAGAGACGGAAATTAGTGTGTACAATTGATTTCTGTGGTGGGGGGGGGGAAGAGAGAGAGAGAGAATCACCCATCTCCCAGCCAACCGTAAATAAATATATTTAAAAACAATGTTTATTTTAATTACTTCCCAAAAAAATAAGAAGATTCCTTTCACTGCGTAAATCCGGGGCAATGCCGAGTACTTCAGTACTTCAGCTTATATGTGCATACAGATTGAGTCTGAATTCGACCAACATACTTCGGCTATAGGTTCATCACGACAAAAAAAAGTTGAAAACATTATAGTATATATATATATATATATATATATATATATACATTTTTGGTCTGTAGTAGGCTACATCCCAAGGTTGGTATACGTCTTTGAAGTTGGGGCTCAACAAAATTTTGCTGTAAATTAATTAAGAAGTATTTAAGAATGAACACTAAGTATCTAGATTTTGTTTAATTGAACGAATTTCTACAACAACCCCCAATTTGTCGATGTAACAAAAATATTTCATTATAATAATTGAGCGTAGTAACAGGCCTCAAAAAAATGTGGGAAATAAAGGCATTATCCAAATTGTTTCAAATGACACAATTTGACTAGAGCAACAAATTTAGCCGTGGTTGTATATCTTCGTTAAATTAAACAAAATCTAGACGATTAGTGATCATTCTTAAATACTTTGTTTTTCTATTTATTTACAATAAATACATATTTGTTTATACGCATATATATCTTAAATAGTCGTGATGCACAAGTAACTGAAGTTTGTCGGTCGAATTCAGACTCATTCTGTATGCATATAATGAATTCATTAACCACACTTTATACCTTGTGCTGAAAAATATTTTACAAAATCATGTATCCAAATTTAAGTTAGTTTTTTGAAACAAGTACTTCCAAAACAGTTTAGTGTATCAAATCAAAAAAAGTATAACTATTGCCGTGCGATAAGTACTAGTCCGCTTTTTTTTTAAATTCAAATAATGTGAATCATCAGATTTTGTTTATTTCATTTCGTCATGAACCATCCTGTGTATTCACTCCACGGAATTCGTTGGAGTGCTGTCATAATCAGGGCCGGCGCGTCCATATAGGCGAACTAGGTAACCGCCTAGGGCGCCAAGTAGCTGGGGGCGGCGCAGCACGACACATAACAGCTCATATAATATGTTTAACGATTATTGAAACTAGATGAAAATGGATTTTTGTAACAGTTTGGAATTTTTATATTGATATAAGTAATTATTTAAAGTCCACGGTGACCTGTTTATGATTTGTAATAAGTAAAAAAGTAAAAAATAAAACACAAGCCTGCTTACATTTGATTGTTGACAAAATCTTAGACTTACGTGATGTATTTTGAGGCCAGGAAAATTTTTATTGGGGTGTCCGATGGGGGGGGGGGGGCATTAAGGTTATTCGCCTAGGGCGCCAATTTACCTTGCACGTGCCCTGGTCATAATGTAAATGTGTAAGTGGCTGTTGCAGTGCCGAAGGTGCCTCTTCAGGAGGACTTCATCACCGTCAACTCGACGTCAGCGACGCTGCACTTGGAGGCGTGGCCGGACGGCGGCTGCCCAGTGCAGTTCTTCGCCGTGGAGTACCGCCTGCACGGCATGAGCGAGTGGGCCGCGGCTGCAGAGGCGGCCCGTCAGCCGGAGCTGATGCTGGTCGACCTGATGCCCGCCACGTGGTACAGCGTGCGCGTCACGGCGCACAACGAGGCCGGCTCCAGCCGCGGCGAGTTCAGCTTCGCCACGCGCACCTATACGGGAGGTGCGGCAATCCACTACCTCCTGCTCGCTTCTAGCGCCCTGATACTGCTCCTCATTCCTCGTCTGTGGTGCAGTGTCCCACGCGCACCTACACGGGAGGTGCGGCAATCCACTACCTCCTGCTCGCTTCTAGCGCCCTGGTACTTCTCCTCATTCCTCGTCTGTGGTGCAGTGTCCCACGCACTTACACGGGAGGTGTGGCAATCCACTACCTCCTGCTCGCTTCTAGCACCCTGATACTGCTCCTCATTCCTCGTCTGTGGTGCAGTGTCCCGCGCGCACCTACACGGGAGGTGCGGCACTCGCTTCTAGCACCCTGGTACTGCTCCTCATTCCTCGTCTGTGGTGCAGTGTCCCGCGCGCACCTACACGGGAGGTGCGGCACTCGCTTCTAGCGCCCTGGTACTGCTCCTCTCTCCTCGTCTGTGGTGCAGTGTCCCGCGCGCACCTACACGGGAGGTGCGGCACTCGCTTCTAGCACCCTGATACTGCTCCTCTCTCCTCGTCTGTGGTGCAGTGTCCCGCGCGCACCTACACGGGAGGTGCGGCACTCGCTTCTAGCACCCTGATACTGGTCCTCTCTCCTCGTCTGTGGTGCAGTGTCCCGCGCGCACCTACACGGGAGGTGCGGCACTCGCTTCTAGCACCCTGATACTGCTCCTCTCTCCTCGTCTGTGGTGCAGTGTCCCACGCGCACCTACACGGGAGGTGCGGCACTCGCTTCTAGCACCCTGATACTGCTCCTCTCTCCTCGTCTGTGGTGCAGTGTCCCGCGCGCACCTACACGGGAGGTGCGGCACTCGCTTCTAGCGCCCTGGTACTGCTCCTCTCTCCTCGTCTGTGGTGCAGTGTCCCACGCGCACCTACACGGGAGGTGCAGAGCAATCCACTACCTCCTGCTCGCTTCTAGCACCCTGATACTATTACTATCATCGCACCGCGCCTCATTTGTCACGAATGACCCCGTTATATTACGAGACATCGAAGTATTTTTTTTTCTCTTTAAATATTCTTTTACTCCTAACTCTGTCTGCCTTTTGTGAATACATACTCACCATTAGTCATACGTAAATGTTTCGTATGATAGGCGCTACACAAATGTCTTTACAAGGTTATTTTAATATGTCGTTTTAATAGTGTATTAAAACAACTGTCTACTTCTTGTAACTACCGTAAAGAAATAGCTGGTTATTTCACTTATTCACTGCACACAGCATCATAGTAATGGTTAGTTTCTAATGTCGGCTTAAACAAGTGTCCAAATATGAATTTTGTACTTCATCATCGCATAAATGAAAATTTAATAGTCTATATTATATGGTGGAAGTAATAACATGTTATTCAGAATGAAAATAATAAAAGTATTTTAAATTTAATTGAATTAAATCGAAAATGTGCATATATTATTTTTTTTTCTTTTTATTGTATTTTGGTTTTGAAGTGTAATCATAATGTTGTTATTCAGTGTTAAAATCTAAAAACAAAAGTTTCTTTGAAACTTAATTCAATCAAAATGGCAATGTACAAATTATATATATATATATGTATATTTTTTTGTATTTGCGATGCAATAATCATGTTGTTATTCAGAGTTAAAATTTTAAAAATAATTATTTCTTTGAATTTTAATTCAACCATTTTGACAATTTACATAATTTGCTTTTTTTTATTTGTGGTTTGTTTTGTAATTGTCCTGTGTTTATTATTTCCTTGTGCTTTCCTTACGTTTGTGTTGGATTATTGTGTTATTTTGTGTTCGTGAGTGTAATATTCTTTCTACGTGTTTATTACCATTTGTTTCTTGATGGTTTTGACTGTTAGCAGGCATTCGAATTTTAAATTAATTGATAAATTAATTTCTAATGCTGATTTTATTTTCAGATATCCTTTTATCGGACCTGGTTCCCGAACCGACCGAAGATGAAAGTGATTTTTACTCTCACCTGGGCATTATCATCCCGGTGATGTCCGGCCTCATCTGCACCATTGCTGCGATGGTGTGCGTCTGCATCGTGGTGCAGAGAAGGTGAGGATTCAAAACATATTGATTGAAGAAAAAATTAGCTGAAGTAACAAAGGATTGCCTTGTCACGTGGTTTGTTGTCTCCATATGTGTTTTTGAGTTTTTGTATTCATCGAGCCCAGAAACCCTCGCAACGAAAAGCCGAACGGCTTGCATCAAGTCGTGTTTTGTGAGTCGACTCAACTACTGTTACACACGGGACTAAAACAAATACGAGGGTTTATCAATAAGTAACGCACATGTCAATTTTTAAGTAGGAAAATAATCAGTTCAAATTAAATGATTTACAAAAAAAGGGGGGGAATTAGAGGGCGCTAATGACTGGATGAAACGCAATATCTCGTGATTCCACGCACCAATAGCGTTCGTCAGTCACCGGTAAAATGGCGTTAGTGATTACATCATCAACTGTGGTGGAGCAACGAGCCGTTGTAAGATACCTTTGTGCAATAGGAAAGTAAGTTAGAGAGATCCACTCGGGGACGGTGGAAGTTTGCGTAAAATGCTGTATTGACCATACAAACTCGTGAACAATCGCAGGGATACGGGTTGGGAGGTTTTGGAGCTCCCAGCCTACAGCCCGAACCTGACACCCTCCTGTTTCCATCTGTTTGCACCGTGGAGGAGTTTCCTCGGCTGTGAGAAGCTTGATTCTGACGAAGAACTCTTAACGCGCCGTGCGAATGTGACTCTCTTTTCGCAGCTGACGGAGTTCTGTGGGACCGGGATTTTCACACTGATCCATTGTTGGGACTAATGCCTCAACACGCATGGAAATTACGTGGGGAAAGTGATAAATGGGTAGTACTTTTCTTTCTGTTTCGTATTGTCATTGTTTTTTTTTTCTTTTTTACATTATGTGCGTTACTTATTCATACGTCCTCGTAGTAGCTTAGCGTTTGCACATGAATTGTCGCTAGGTGCACTAGTTTCTTAGACGTCAAGTTCTCAAAAAGTTTGTATTTCACGCAGATTGTGAAAGTCTGTAACTTCAGGTATACAACTTTAGGGGGAGAAATAAGAAACGGAAGACGTCATCTTTGTCTCCACATTTTTAGACCAGTCCTCGAGCTTAAAATTTGGGTTTCGCCAAACCATAGTACATATATAATTAAATGGAATTCTTCAAGTTCAAAGTGACAGGCTACTGTAAAATGTTTCCCCTGTGAAGATATTGGTGTCTAGTATTGAATTCGTTTTTAAGAATGAAAACAACTTAAATGATTATTTTAATAGATACTATGCTATGGCCTTTGTAAGACCCATAATTTGTTATCTAATTGTGAAATTATTAAATGGCAACTCAATAATAATCTCTCTCTGCATGGGTAATTTATTACAGATAACATTAAAATTTAGTTCTCAAAGTGTTAAAAAGCTTTATTAAAGGTGAATCAAGTCATCCATAGTTGTTAGTTTAAATCATCAGCATTCTGTAATAATCAAATATTTAATCGAAATTTTAACAAAAAATTGTGTCTTAAGAGGCCACTCCAGTGTTTCAGGGGCACTACGCAACCCGCGTTAACCTCATAAGATTCAATGCTATTTTCATTTTGCTTATAAATAATTAACTAATATAGATTTCGAAATGATGCTTGCTTGATATGTAAGACAACGATGCTCATATCAAAGCCCCTTTCTTCAAAAACGTGCATAAATTATGGTTCAAACCTAGACAATACACTTATGCATATTAGTAAAGATTAGTATAAAACCATAATTTATGCACGTTTTTGAAGAAAGGGGCTTTGACAAGAGCATTGTTGTCTTACATATCAAGCAAACATCATTTCGAAATCTATATTAGTTAATAAGTTATAAGCAAAATGAAAATAGCATTGAATCTTATGAGGTTAACGCGGGTTGCGTAGTGCCCCTGAAACACTGGAGTGGCCTCTTAAGCAGATATATTCTTTAAAATTTAAGTACGTTTCCAAAATAAATGAAATTAAAATAAACTATTTCAGCCTAGTAATGTTGTTATGACAACAAAATAAATTTTAACAGTTAATGTTTAATTTAAGTTTTAACATGTGTTTTGATTCTAATTTGCAAAATATATTTTTTGTTACAAAACATGTGCATGTAAATGTATTCATAGTTTTTAATGTTCAGAATAATTTCATTTAAATTATAATATGTTCAATCATATTGTTGAACACGGAATCGAACATTATATTAGTTATGAGCGGTTTTCTTTAAATTCCTTGCGTTTCCAATCAAGACTTCGCAAAGCAGTTCACCACGAAGTATTTGAGAGGCATTGGTGAGGAAAGACATAATTTTTATAAACCAAAACATTTAAGTTAAATTAACCTTAGTGCACATATTCAGTGCCCAAATTCCCGGATGACGTTCACAATGTTGGAAATTCGGTCATATTAATAACCCCTGTGTTTACCTCACATAATCATATGTAATTCTTAATGTAATTGTGTTCTATCATTTACAAAAAACTGGGCTCGTCCGGGATTTGAACCCGGGACCTCTCGCACCCTAAGCGAGAATCATACCCCTAGACCAACTTTTTTTTTTTTTTTTTTAAAGATGGATGGCACACTGGCAAGTTTTGACAGTCACCAGTGTGCCAACAATCTCCCCCCCTTAATGTTGTAGTTGTAAGTCACCCCGAGTCATTGTGGAATGGTAGTGTTGGTTGAAGGTTGTTATTAAGACAATACAAATTACACCCATGTCTTACCCGGGATTCGAACCCGGAGCCCCCGCACCGTAGCCCGGTGGGCCGTCGACTGCGCTACGGAGGCCGACTCCAACGAGCCAACGATACCAATGGGGTGCTAATGTAGAAATAAAAATCGTAACTAGATATTTATTAGGTCAAAAGTAAAATGAGAATGATGACGTGACAAACACATGTTTTATGTCATCTGGAAACATTCTCTAACTTTCGTATAGAGGAAAACTTTAAACAACTCACTACAGCTAAAAGAAATTCATTTAGGTACCTTAATTTTAACCGCAGCGTAACGGTATTTGATAGTCCAATTTAGAGCCTTAGGTTTATGGCGTGACTTAATTGGCCGAGAGAGTATTTTTTTTTTGGCTCTAGCTCTCGTGTTCACGTCAGAATTACGTCACAGAGAGCACGCTCTGGCTATCTCAATTTGTCTGGTAGAGTTCGTCAGAACAATCGAACAATGCGAATGAAATGGAAGTGTTTACATTGTCTACAACCGCCTCTGCAGATTACGCACGAACACGTCACAGCTAGTTGTTGATAGTTCAAACCACATTGATTTTTTTTCGCATTTAGCTGCGACGTCCACGTCTTATTATAGGTTAATCAATGGGTGATGATGGATGTAGAGAAATTAATTAGTCCTGTATTTGAAAACAAGTGTCTGTGGGATATGCAAGAAAAAAAAATACCACAGCAGAGATATATGAATAAATTCCAATTAGTGGTTATTCGATTTTTTCCCTCCATTTTTCAAAAGTTAAGCTTGAATGAAACATCAATTAAAATTTATAATTGTATACTAATTTTATAAAAACACTACTCCATGTTATCTTTAAAAATGTATTTCATATAGCCTAGGTATGTAAAAATAACCACAGCAATGTGTTGTACGAAGTTACAATATCTTTCTTGTGGTATTACAAATGTGGTATTCTTGTGGTACAGGTATTGTCATCCCCCAGAACCTATATCAGTTAAAGTTATTTTTAAACCTTTCCCTGAATAGCTTTCCCGTCTTAACTGCGAACACAATAATAAGCATGATTATGACTAGTCGTTTAAGCCCGTTGCTGTGAGTGTCGTGAGCACAGGACTCGCGCCAGCCGTGCCGTCTCTATGCTTGCCGAGGCCGAATGAAGCTGCGGTGGTTTGCCATTGCCTTCCGCGGGATGAAAGTGGAAGGGACATCACAAACACCCTGATCCCAGGGAGAAGATTTGCTAAATCCCCTCCGCGGCCGGGAATGGAACCAGGGCACCTTGGCCCGCCAGCTTACTTAATAAGCATAATGAAAACATAATAAATCTTATTGTTGTATATTCGACTATTTTTCAGTTGTTTTAAATATATATCAAAATTTAACATCATGCATCAATTTTCCAAAGTGCGGTTAGAAATATTAATTATAGCTTCATTTATTATGTAGAAATCCTCATAGCAATGTGTTGTACAAAGTTACAATAGATTTCATGTACGTAGTGTTACAAACTGTTTTGTGGTTACCGGTTTCCAAAAGAATATTTTGTAAATGATAGGCCTACAATCAAAAGAAAGGTTGTGTCGACCATGGAGTTAAGAATCGTCTGGAGACGGCATGCTGTGACGTAGTTATAACTTTTTTACCTCGCCATCGCCATATTGTTCCGCCCAAAATATTGCGGAAATGGTGCTTTATAACGTCTAATAATTGTTAGTATCCACACCTTTAAAGACAAAGGCATGTTTTTTTCTTGTTTTTTTTTTAAGAGGAGATACATAACATTGTTTCAGCCAGTTTTTTGGGCGTCAGACAATATGGCGCAACAATGTGCCAAATAAAATAAAAATAGGCGCGTGTACTTACGTACGCGCATTAGAAGTTATACTTGTTTAGCGTTATAAAAAAATAGCTTAAATTTTGCAAGCATAAGATTAATAAAAAAATTAAATAAAGGTCTGGAATGATATTATAAATACGGTGTGTAAAGTATAAATTCGCTAAAATAAAATAAATAAACAAAAACACAGTATTCAATATTAATAAAACATATGCATAAACTTAATTATTTAACTTAGTAAAATAATGTTATTTATTTATTTAATAATAAAAATCAATAAATATGCGGTATGTTAATTCTAATATATTAATTTTAATTATACAAAAACTCACATATAGGCTATAGATAAACTTATAATGTTTATAAACAAAATATTTATCACTAATATGCACAATAAATAAATATCTTTTTAATTATATGGACTAGTATTCAATATTTATCACTAATGTATATGACATAAAAAGCACATATATAATTATTACTTGTATGTAACCTTTATCATCATTACAATTTTTAATGTTTGGTGCGCGCGTCATTTTTTGTTTTCATAACGCGCGCAAGAAAAATAACTTCAAAGAGAGCTTCGCGCAGTTAGCACGTGACCGCGCAGACGTGGTCACCCCCGGGCGTGTGCGCAGGCACTACGCTGGCTTCAAGGGCCGCGAAGGGTGCTACGCCTTCAAGTCGCGCAGTTAGCACGTGATCGCGCAGACGTGGTCACCCCCGGGCATATGCGCAAGCACTACGCCGGCTTCAAGTGCCGCGGAGGGGGGCTACGCCTCCAAGTCGCGCAGTTAGCACGTGATCGCGCAGACGTGGTCACCCCCGGGCGTGTGCGCAGGCACTACGCCGGCTTCAAGGGCCGCGGAGGGGGCTACGCCTCCAAGTCGCGCAGTTAGCACGTGATCGCGCAGACGTGGTCACCCCCGGGCGTGTGCGCAGGCACTACGCCGGCTTCAAGTGCCGCGAAGGGTGCTACGCCTTCAAGTCGCGCAGTTAGCACGTGATCGCGCAGACGTGGTCACCCCCGGGCGTGTGCGCAGGCACTACGCCGGCTTCAAGGGCCGCGGAGGGGGCTACGCCTCCAAGTCGCGCAGTTAGCACGTGATCGCGCAGACGTGGTCACCCCCGGGCGTGTGCGCAGGCACTACGCCGGCTTCAAGTGCCGCGGAGGGGGCTACGCCTCCAAGTCGCGCAGTTAGCACGTGATCGCGCAGACGTGGTTACCCCCGGGCGTGTGCGCAGGCACTACGCCGGCTTCAAGAGCCGCGGAGGGGGCTACGCCTCCAAGTCGCGCAGTTAGCACGTGATCGCGCAGACGTGGTCCCCCCGGGCGTGTGCGCAGGCACTACGCCGGCTTCATGTGCCGCGAAGGGTGCTACGCCTTCAAGTCGCGCAGTTAGCACGTGATCGCGCAGACGTGGTCACCCCCGGGCGTGTGCGCAGGCACTACGCCGGCTTCAAGTGCCGCGAAGGGTGCTACGCCTTCAAGTCGCGCAGTTAGCACGTGATCGCGCAGACGTGGTCACCCCCGGGCGTGTGCGCAGGCACTACGCCGGCTTCAAGTGCCGCGAAGGGTGCTACGCCTTCAAGTCGCGCAGTTAGCACGTGATCGCGCAGACGTGGTCACCCCCGGGCGTGTGCGCAGGCACTACGCCGGCTTCAAGTGCCGCGGAGGGGGCTACGCCTCCAAGTCGCGCAGTTAGCACGTGATCGCGCAGACGTGGTCACCCCCGGGCGTGTGCGCAGGCACTACGCCGGCTTCAAGGGCCGCGGAGGGGGCTACGCCTCCAAGTCGCTGGCCGAGCTGGAGAACAAGATGAACTCGAGCCAGCAGGAGGCGGGCCACGGCCAGTCGGCGCAGCTGTACTCGCCCTCGCCCGCTAGGAAGGGCGACTCCTCCCTCAGCGCGCAGAAGGGCAGCGACACCTCCGGTAAGTATTTCAACACTTTCATTCTTTCTATCATGTTCCCAGTTCTGTGTTCTCAATGGGTTCGCTCAGAATCGTGAGATCCTTTAACCCAGGTGGTACACGAAGACACATAAAATCACACTAAATATATATATATATATATATATATTAAAAAAATAGTGCCAATCGTTACTTCACGAAAATTAACTTTCCTTTTACGCTTCTTCAGCAAGTATATTACTTCAAAACGTTGTGCTTAATAGACCTATACAGACAGGGCACAACTCCGACAGCGGGTTCTGCGCTTACGACATCGTGCAAGGTGGGCGGGATAAAGCTGGAAGGAGGAGACGTGGATTGGTTATCTTGGCGGCGCGTCACTTCGAAGGGAGGCGGAGTGGGGGAAACACTTTCCAGTGCCATCTGTATATTGTATGACATATTACAAAACAAACTGACCTTTGACTCCAGTATGCTTTGAGATTAGTAGCTTTATTTTTCTTTCTTGTTGCAGAAATATGAAGATGATTCTTCTTTCCTTTTCTCCAGTTTCTTTTCTCATCCATTCTTGAAAAAGAAATCGTGCATATAATAGTACTTCTCGATGCTGTTACAAACCAAATATAGATTTAACAAGGGGTAAAAATAACAGTCACTCAACTTTTTCCTCTTACAGATAACCTCCACTTGGCTCCGAGTATGCCTTACTGAGTCTTCTCGCCGCGCGATGTGGTGGGCGTGGAATGGTTGAGGCTTTCCCTGGGAATAACTGCCTGAATCATAGAATGTATTACTTCCCGACAAGGCGGCCTCAGCGGTAGACACTTTTCCTGCGATCACATGTGCTTATCGCGATATCCGATACCCCGACGCGCTGATAAGGCGACCGAGCAGCCGTCAGACGAACTTCCCCTCCGCTGCCTTCACAGCAGGCGCTCGCCCCACTCCTCGGTTCCAGTCGCCGGCTGAAGAATACGCCGCGCGAGGGAGACCCTTCCAGGCAGAATAAACTTGCGGAAATGCATTTCGTCGTAGAAGAATTCTGGGAGTTTTTCAGCGGTGACCTATGTAATTTTTTTACACCTTTTTAATCAACGATTAATACTCTATCGTTGTGTGTGTCTACTTTTTTTTTGTATGCATTACACACGATACATAAAACAGCTGCGTAAAACCACACATTCGTAAATATTTTTACCTATGTTACGAATTTTAAAAAGCATTATAAAAATTATAGATCGACCCATTCATCCTTTCCCTATACACACAAAAATACATTACAGTTTTATCTGTAATGGGAAGCTGCAAATTCTTCTTAACAATAGGCCCTACAATCACGCCCTGAAGACTGTCTGTATTAGGCCTCTTAATGTTGTTTCACACGCCATGTTGAATTTTCTTGTTTTTTTTTTCCTTCACTATTAACTCGATACTGTCCTTGCATTTGTTGTTCTGCCACAAATTTGATAGATTAAACGATGTGAAGTGGATACGGCTCGAAAGCAGCTGAGGAGTAGCCGGTCCCGCTGTGCGCAGGCCCGGACTACGAGATCTACCCGTACGCCACGTTCAGCCTGCCCGGCGTGGAGAAGTCCGGCAGCGCCAAGACCATGGACTACTCCATCCAGTTCCAGACGTTCAGCCAGCACGAGTGCTACGCCGAGCGGCCGCCGCCGCCGCACCGCGCGACGGCCCGCGGCGGCGGCGGCGGAGGCGGGGGCAAGGCGCCGCCGCCGCACCACGGCCGCCGCCACCTGCACCACCACCGCCTCCGCTCGGCGGGCAGTCCGCCCGACGGCCTGAGCCTAGGTAGCTGTAGCCACTTGCCGCACGGTGAGACCATGCTTCCGCCTTTGCGTTTGCAACTGCTCGCAGTTGAGGTAGCCTCAGCCCCTGTGTATAGCTAACGACTCTAACGCCGCTCCTGGTTGCGTGTGCGGCGTATCCGCATCCAAGCCCATGGGGGCCCCCAGCCTTAAAATCCTGTCAGGCATGAAGGCTGGGTTATCAAATAGGAGGAGAGATCCTCAAAACTTGCTCGCAGTTGACATGTGGTTTGCATAGGTGTGCCCAGACATATCCATTAAGGGGGGCCCTGCTAAATTTTTAAATCAGAAGCTGAATTTAGAATGTTAAATAGCCTAAATACATTCACTCATTGGCTTGTTTATATTTTTGTGCAGTATCAACGAGATATGTTCACTAGTTAATATTTATATCCGTATGATTTTAACAATCTTGAAAATATGTTGTTTTTTTTTTCCCATAGACAATGTTTAAAGGGTACTTACACATTTTTCCCTCTCGAATTTCCAATAGCTTGGTCCAGATCTACCTTGAAATGAACTTCTTTTTAGTGAATGCAAACACAGCAATTCAGACAACAGAACTTTAACAAACCTCTTAAAATATTTTTTTTTTTGCTTGGCCATTTTAAGGGACCTCATGTTTTAAATAAACTAAGGCAGCTGTATTTCCAGAACGATAAAATGTTTAAAAATATTGTTAATTAGCATGCTGCAACACTGAAACACAGTTTGAGTGTCACAGTGCCAGGAATATACGAATATTAACGAACGCATTAGAGAAAATGCCGATCTGAGTGATTACATTAGGGGGGGGGGGCATGGCCCACCTGGCCCCCCCTGTAGGCACGCCTATGGACGCAACTTGTGAACCTGTACAGTCCCGAGTGATACTAAGGATGTATCTAGCTCAATGTAAGCCAGAGAAAGGCAGATGGGGAGGGCATTTTTTTTTCCTAAATCCATCCTCTTACAAACATTAATAAACAATAACATAAAGGAAGAAATGGTTCATTAAAACGTTATACGAGTTTTTACAAAATTTAATAATAGTTTGAGAAGTTTGTTTACTAATTTCCTGACCACAGCTCTGTTTTTGACGTGTAAACATCATAACTCTCGGCATACGGTATTTTCTAGGAGCAATTTCGTGAAATTGGAACGTAAATGTGTAATCAAGATGGCGGACCCACATGTAGCGACATAAACCCGCATATAGTCACTTTCTTAACAACTTTGAACCCTCTAAAAAAATGTGTGTTTTAAAATAAGTTCTCAAATTCTTTTAAGTTGAAAAACATAATGAGAATAAACTACTTTTAGAAATTTAAGTGATTTTTTACTTTGGATAAAAAAAGTTCTTGTATTGTAGAAATAACTTCTAGCATTTTACTCGAGCATTGAATTTGACATCAAAAGTGAGATTTAAAAGGTAAGAGGATAAATAAATATATATTCCAATTTACCTGAATTTATCAGGCTTACTTTCATCAGAAGCGTGTGGGCCGCAGTATTCAGCGAAGTTTCAGCATTCGCTACAAATACTGCATACAGGATGGTTCACATTTGTGAGGCGAGGATTCTTGAGTTCGAGCCCAAACTGAGGCACGTATCGCGCAAAGAGCGCTGAGTCGATAACCAAGTAGTTCGTAGGTCATATTTATTCTTGGATGTCCTGGCGAGTTAAGTTTTGTTCACGCTACAACTTAAGGGGCCCGACTTAATCATGTACTTCTGCATATTCAAGGAGAGTTGCCGTGTTTAACGAAATGATCAATTTACGTTCATATTTTATTTATAAACTAACGACCCTAATATCGCTTTTAATTGTGAATGTTCAAAAAACTAAAAATATATTTTTATAGAAAAAATCTCATTTTGTATTAATTTGTATTGAAAATATGACACAAAATTGCCACAAAAAAAATTCTGTTGATTCGATCGCTACAAAACTTCTCAGGATCACCCACTGGGCTAATCTGAAGATTGCCTGAAAATTTCATCAAAATCGGTCCAGCCGTTTGGGAGTCCATAGGGAACATACATACACATATCGATTTATATATGCGTGCATTAATATATTTGTAATTGTATTGTAAACACAATGCCTCACACGCATCGTGGGTTAGAAAGCTAAGTAATTGTTGTCTCTAACTTAGTTGTCCTACTTCAACATTAAAATCAGAAAAATTCCATCTAAATACTATCCGATGATTTATATTGACCGTATCACAGAAGGTTCAGCCCACTTCACCACTTTCAATTCACATTTCGAAATTTTTTGGAGACATAAAGCCTAATTTGCACCGAATGTTTAAATATTTTATCTCATGTAGCTTGTAAAGCATTGCAGATTTTTTGTTCAATGTTATTTGTAGTCACTTAAAAAAAAAGATTAAGAATATACACAGAAAAATTACTTGGTAACTGAAAACATTTATATTTCGTAACCCATTTGGTTCTTTCTGAGGGTGATATTGGATGGTCAATCAACCAGTATAGACTAGTTTGGACACCATTAATCGCTGTAAGGAGATGGCCAGAGATGACAAGGACAGAAAAGGCGAAATGAATGCATGAGGGCATAGAGGTGAACGGACAAACCAGCAACTACTAGTCCTCAACCTGAAAATATATATTTTACCCTGACGGGAATCGAACCCTGGATCTTCATATCACAAACCAGTAGTCCTAATTACGATTCAAAAATTTTCTTCTATGGATTTTTAAATTAATTTTTGGGGTCAATAATTTGCATCACCAATGAGTAGGGGCATCTATTTCTCGTGAAATATATACCTATATATGATCACATATTAGACTGTAGTAAGGTATTCCTGCGCTAGCGATTGTTTCCTTGTACTTGGCGGCCATCTGCAAGAGAAGTCATTGCCATATTTGGCCGGGCCATTAAGGACACGTTTGCTTCTCCAATGGATGACTATGATTGGTGTGCTGACAGTAGATATGTACCTGAAATAAACCCAGCCAATCACGATACACAGACAGTGCTAACAATGTTTAACATACAACTGGTCAGGAAGTATTTTTGCAAAAAAAAAATGCATGATCCCTCCAATAAGCCAAAAAAATCCCCTTTTTTGTAACTTGTTATTAGTAACCATTAGTTTGATTTAACTGTTTTCATTGGCAGTGTCATATTTATGTGGCGAATTTAAATCGTACCATTTATACCCGTGACTTAGCCGGGTCTCGAACCCAGAAATTTTTCGCATCGAAGGCCAGCGTGCATCCAACAAAGCTACAGAGGTCAGCACCCAAACAGAAAGGCGAGATCTGTCCTTAAGAGCAGTTGCCAGATTATTAAACACTGTGACTTTGAATCGACATAATCAGTCTTAAAATTAATTAAAAATTTTTCTTTTCAAATTAATTAAAACTTTCATTGCTTAAAATGACTTCTACACTCTTAGTATTAAAATTAAAAAAACAAACAGAAAAGCATTAGTATTTTAATTTAATGTGATAAAAATTTGTAAACCTACCCACAATGGAGAAACGTTAACCATTTTTCAGTCAAATGTTGCTGATCTCAGTAGCTTTTGCAGTGAATAACTAATGGGTAGGGATGTGTACTTTTCGCTAATAGATTTCGCCTCTAGCTAATAGGATCGTCTGTGTTTCGTGATCAGTCGAGTTTCTTTCGAGTGCGTGTCTAGCGTCATAGCATGCCAATCACAATAATTCAGTGCGAAAGCAAACGTAACTTGAACGGTACGGCTAAGTGAGGCGATAGCTTGTCTTGCAAACAGCCGCCAGTGGCAAGGAAGAAACCTGTGTCGCGGGCATACCGTACTGAAGGGGCGACTGAATTGTTGCCCATTGGAAGGGCAGCCCTTCAGGATTTTTCTGACAGTGGTTTATTTGTACAGAGACTGGAAGGGCAGCCCATCCAAATTCTGAAAACACGCTCCTTTAAGAGTTTAAATAATCCTGAAAACTTGCCCCTTGGATGGGCAGCCCATCAGGATTTTTCTAACAGAAGTGTTTTTGAAAGGTTGTCTGAATTGTTGCCCCTTGGAAGGGCAGTTCATCAGGATTTTTCTGACAGTGGTGTTTTTGAAAGGTTGTCTGAATTGTTGCCCCTTGGAAGGACAGCCCATCAGGATTTTTCTGACAGTGGTGTTTTTGAAAGGTTGTCTGAATTGTTGCCCCTTGGATGGGCAGCCCTTCAGGATTTTTCTTACAGTGGTTAGTTTGTAAAGTGACCTAACCTAACCTAACCTTACCTTACCTAATCTAACCTAACCTAACCTAAACTTACCACTGTCAGAAAAATCCTGAAGGGCTGCCCATCCAAGGGGCAACAATTCAGCTCCCCCGTACCGAAGTGTGACGGGAGTTCAGATGTTTCCTGCCCCTTGCCGGCGGGCTGCGGGAGTAGCGCGTGGAGGTCGGAGCTGTTGTTCCCGTGTGCCAGAGATCTCGTGCATCTCGAGCCAGCAGACGCTGCCCATGTCGAGCGCCAAGGCGGCGGAGGCGCCCACCGTGTACCAGAACTGCCCGCGCCGCCGCAGCAACTCCGACTCGGACAGCAGCGGCGGGCCGGAGGGCAAGGTGGCGCGCTGCCGCCAGCGCTCCAGGCAAGCCCCGCACCACGGCAAGTGACCCCTGACCCGCCCTGCCCCGACACCTGTCGTCTGCAACCCCACTCCTGCCTCCTTCACAGAGAACTCCCCCCGTCTGCATGCGATACAGCTCCTCAGTAGTGACTTTCCCTTTTTTTCCCAACATCCCAGATAGCAGGCAACAACTCCTGGTTAGTTGCATTACCTCCGTCTGTATGCGTTACAGCTCCTCATAAGTGACTTTCTCTTTTTTCCGACATCCCATATAGCAGGCAACAACTCCTGGTTATTTGCATTACCTCCGTCTGCATGCGATACAGCTCCTCAGTGGTGACTTTCCCCTTCTTTCAACTTCCCAGATAGCAAGTAACAACTCCTGGTTAGTTGCATTACCTCCGTCTGCATGCTATACAGCTCCTCAGTAGTGACTTTCCCTTTTTTTTCCAACATCCCAGATAGCAGGTAACAACTCCCGGTTAGTTGCATTACCTCCGTCTGCATGCGATGCAGCTCCTCAGTAGTGACTTTCCCTTTTTTCCAACATCCCAGATAGCATGCAACAACTCCTGGTTAGTTGCATTACCTCCGTCTGCATGCGATACAGCTCCTCAGTAGTGACTTTCCCTTTTTTCCAACATCCCATATAGCAGGCAACAACTCCTGGTTAGTTGCATTACCTCCGTCTGCATGCGATACAGCTCCTCAGTAGTGACTTTCCCTTTTTTCCAACATCCCATATAGCAGGTAACAATTCCTGTTTAGTTGCATTATCTCCGTCTGCATGCGATACAGCTCCTCAGTAGTGACTTTCCTCTTCCTTCAACTTCCCAGATAGCAGGTAACAACTCCTGGTTAGTTGCATTACCTCCGTCTGCATGCGATACAGTTCCTCAGTAGTGACTTTCCCCTTCTTTCAACTTCCCAGATAGCAGGTAACAACTCCTGGTTAGTTGCATTATCTCCGTCTGCATGCGATACAGCTCCTCAGTAGTGACTTTCACTTTTTTTTCCGACATCCCATATAGCAGGCAACAATTCCTGGTTAGTTGCATTACCTCCGTCTGCATGCGATACAGCTCCTCAGTAGTGACTTTCCCCTTCTTTCCAACTTCCCACATAGCAGGTAACAACTCCTGGTTAATTGCATTACCTCCGTCTGCATGCGATACAGCTCCTCAGTAGTGACTTTCCCTTTTTTTTTCGACATCCCATATAGCAGGCAACAACTCCTGGTTAGTTGCATTACCTCCGTCTGCATGCGATACAGCTCCTCAGTAGTGACTTTCCCTATTTACGACTTCCCAGATAGCAGGCAACAACTCCTGGTTATTTGCATTAACTTCGTCTACATTTATTACAGCTCCTGCGTAGTGACTTTTCCGTTCTTTCAACTTCAGGGATAATATAACAATTCCTTATCAACTGTATTCATACCATCTGCATGGGTTATAGATCCTCCGTAGATGATTTCTTTTTCAAGTAAAAGTAGAATCACTCTTCCTTTGTTGTTTGCACTTCATCTGCACAGCTAACAGTTTCTCCTTAGCGGCCACCCCCAAAACTTCTATCCCCAAGAAGAATAAAACAACGTCAAATTAGTTGCTTTCTCGCCATCTTTGTAGATAACAGCTATTCCTTACTGGCTTATCCTATAGTTCCATCTGCAGGGAGACTATAACAACCCCTGCTTAGTTTATTTCACTCCATTATAATGGATGACGGCATCTTCTTAGCGTCTACACCACTACTTCTACCTTCAAGAAGAATAGGACGAATTCTTCTTAGATTATTTCACTCCATCTACGTAAGTGGGCTTTTCTCATTAATGCCATCTTCAGGGAGAATGTAACAACTTCATATGGATGATTTTTTTTTTTTGTTCAGTGACTTTGTTTTCCTATTCCACTCACAGAAGGAGAGGACATATTCTTTCTTAATTTTCGTTTACTATTTTATCTGCTAAAAACAAAACCTTTCTTTATTTTCTCTTATTCCATCTGCAACATGCATTCTTTTCTTATTTAAAATGTATGGGCAGACAGCTCTACTTGATGGTTTCATTTCCCCTTTAATTTACATGGAGAAACATTCTCCTTTACAGATTTTTCCTACACTTCAACAGCCTCTTTCGTCTTTCATTATATCTTCGATTATAGCTCCTTAACGGCTTTAGTTTTCCATTCTGTTTGCAGGTAGCAGCTCATACTTGGATGCCTTATTTCCCTATGGAAATAGGACCTATGGGCCGACAGCTTCTATCTATTGGGCGTTTCCCATCCCATCTTCACCTTTAGGTTTCTTTTCATATAAGGGGCTGCATTATATAATTTGAAGTTTCGTGCTCTATTTGGTTTGAATGAAAAAGTTTCTCTTTAGCTATGTAGTTTTAGTGGTTAGCTCGTATAGTATGTACATTTGTCAATTTGTTCTTAATGAAATGTTCTCAGCTGCAATATATTTTTCTGATTTATTTTTTAATTATTATAAAATTTTTGGTAGATTTTTGGTTCTATTTCGTCTGCATTGATAAAAATTCTCCACGAAAATTTTTATGATTACTTTTATTTTAAGAGCGTAGTTCCTTTTCAGAATTTTTTTTATATCTATATTTAATATAATGGTGCGAGGCATTAACTCGTTAACAATTTCATTTTTACTCTATTGATTTCTGGAACTACAGTTATTACTAAGCATTCAAAAAGTAATGTCATCTGGAAAGTATATTTATATTTCTAGCAATATTCGTGTATATTTTAATCTATCTGAGCAGAGGATCTGTTTGCATCTGATTTTCCTTATGTTCCGTTTCATCTTAATGTGATAATTCCTTCACATTCTCTTCCAATCGATGTCATTCTATAAGCGTGGATCATTTCCTCAGTGATAACTATAACTTTATGTTTAGTCTGAACTGGAAAATATTTTCGTGTGATAGTATTTTTTTCTTAAATTTAACATGTTTTAAACAACAATGGCGTTTTCCACATTATCTTTAAAACGATAAATGTGATTTTTTTTACTGTAAGATTTTGATCTTGAATCCTGAATAATCTATAGATTTAAGTGTCATTTATATGTTTAAAATAAAGTTCAACTGACTTTTTAAGGTCCTCTTCAATGTAAGGTTCAGCAGTGAAGTAAAGCATAAGTAATAAAAAATGAACGTTTCCATTTATAACTGTAAATTTTTATTTATATCCTTTTTTATATTTTTTATTTGCTTGGCGCTGGTTCCAAGCAAATTTTCCAGTACATGGAAGCATGTAAAGTAATATTTTCAGTGGTTAAAAGTTCACTGATCGAATTGGTTCATTTACTCCTAGAGTGGTGGTTTTCGGGATTATTTGCCACAACAGAATAAAACTTAAATATGTGGATGTGAATAAACATACAGCATTATATTGGTATTGTCATGTGGTGATGTCATTTGGTTCAGTGCAGACAGTAGTAATACAATATAACGTCATTATGCTAACGCATGTACCTCCTATCTTTAAAAAAGCTGATTTTTAATTATAGTTAGTTAAAGCTTAGCCAATTTTCTCTATATAACCAGCTGGTTAAAGTTGAGAATAATTTCGTCTTGGTATTCTGAGTCTAACCGGCTCATTTTTTACTTGATTGTAAATAATTTGTAAATGTTTTTGTTATATTTGTCACTAATTTGTTCTGAGTGAAACGGTCTTAGCTGCAATATAATTTGCAGATTTTTAAAATTATTATTAAAACATTAAAACTTATAATTTTGTTTGGTAGTTTTCTTCTGAAATAATGTGTCATATTTATTCAAATGTATGACACAAAATACTTCGATCTAATTTATATATATATATATATAACTATACAGTCTACGAATTCATTTATCATCGTAAATCGTAATTCATATTAAATTCGTTAAACTTCATGTGGAATATCGTCAGGAAAATAGTGGATAATATATTTGAACTAGTTACTCGTCCCGCTAAACAGACCTGTTTAGAATTTACCTCACAACAATATTTTGCTGATTATTGTATTATGCTGATGGTGTATTTATTTCACAATTTAACTTATTTCAATTAATATTGAATGAGCAAAATCAAAGATAACTTAAAAAACCTTATATTAATGAATGAAATGTTTTGAAACGAGAATTTTTTATGACATCTCGTACTCATTTGAAGAATTTTATACTTGGTTGGAAAATATTATATTATAAGAGGTACAAAAAGTTTAAACTTAAGTAAATTAAAATACGGTTTAGGGAAATTCAAGGCTTTATCGAATAACCAAATTTATAGTGATAAAAATGTACCGCAAACTTCAGTCATTTAAGCTACCGCAACGTTATATTTATATTAACATAGTAAAACGATCTATTTCATTCAAACACTGAAGTTTTCATTACATTTATACACTTTGTATTTTCATGCTTTGAGAGTTGATAATAAATATTTTTTTTAACTTTATTATTGGTTCTATCGCAATTCCTTTACTATTGATTAAAATTTAAAGTTAGATTTTTTTAATTTCTCAAGAAATTTAATAAAACTTTGGGTTGGAGTTTACTTTTGCTTTTTTTGAGGCAGGTGTCAGTGTGTATCTAAAAGGATAAATGGAACCTGTAGGCACAATCCAATATATTTCACTGTACCCTATAAGCTGTGTGCAATATATTAGAGCAAAGAAACATTCGGTTTTATTGTCACGTTAAGAAATGGCGGGAATTTTTTTTTATTTTCTTTTTTCCAGAAAATGTTTGTCTAAGTTTGTGCCTTTGTTTTAATTTGCTCAAATAATTTTCTTTTAAGGAAAAAAAATGTTTACTGTGTCACTTGTAGATTTTACTCACCTTTCCAAACCATTTACCAGCTTAGACAGTGAATTTTTTTTATGTAACAAATACTCATTTATAATTACAGATATGTTTAAATTTGTGCTTTTACATGAAAACAACTTTGTCACTACAAAAGAGTGTACGCAGTATCACCGGGTTCGGATTCTTACCCGGGCATTTTTTTTTCCCTTTGTTACGTCCTTGTACCTCCAATATTTAAAGTTATATGCAAACCTGTTCCCTCCGGTATAAACTGCGCGTATGAATAGCCATGTGATGTGCAAATTTCTGGTGTAACAAACTATTTTGATGTTTTTCTACATCATTTTATTTATTTAAGTACATTTGGGTACTATTCAAAATATTTCTATTGTACCGAGTGATTTTGTTTGATGTATTAGTTCCTCGTCTCATTTCGGTATATGCGGATTTATTTCATTTCCATTGGTATTGTTTTAAGATTATTTCGGTTATTTCACATTTATACGTTCAAGTAGATAACATTCCCACACAATTTTAGTTCTTTCCGTTGATTTATTTCGTTACAATTCATACATTTAATCATTGAAATTCATTTCTATCAAAGTACACTTATTTCTCGGCAACTGGTTTCAGCTTGTTTCTGTTTTATAAAACTGTTGTGTTTGTTTCGTCTTTTCGTTTGGTCGTGTTTTTGTCTCGTTTTGACTGTTGTGCTGAATTTTTTGGGTTCAATATTTTTTGTGCTGTGATCATTTGTGGGGGTTTTTTCGTTTCTCTTTTTGTTTTTTGTTTTTTTGGAAAACTATTGTGTTTGTTTCGTCTTTTCGTTTTGCTGTGTTTTTGTCTCGTTTCAACTGTTGTGTTGAATCTTTTTGGGTTCGGAATTTTTGTGCTGTCATCATTTGTGGGGGTTTTTTCGTTCTGTTAGTCCATTTTTTTTTTTTTTTTTCCTTGTTTGTTTACCATATTCCTGTTGTGGAATATTGTGTGGCGTTAAATCCTGACCACAGCAATTTTTGCTTAATTTGTGTTTTTTGTCATTTGTGTTTTTTTGTAGTTTTCTTCTGCAGACACACATGTGCTAAGCAATGTCGTGTGTCCAAAAGCCTACATCAAGTGGTTTCCAAAGGAATATTTTGTAAACGCACAGGGAATGTTTATTGAGGTCTCGTGTGTCACGCTGCGCGGTGCTTCCTCTCGCAGACTCGACGTTTGAGCTGGACTCGAGTGTGGCCTCCACGGAGCCCTCGCCGGAGATGCAGCGATGTCCGTGGAGGGGCAGCATCCGGAGCAGAGACCGCAAGTGAACCGGACAGACAGCCTGTCCGACCGAACGAGCGCAGAGAAGTCGTCGAGTCGTGCGCTCCAACGTTGAAGGGAGAAAAAAAAAATAAATTCAAAAGTGGTGACGATCTATGAAATCTTGTTTTTGTTTCGAACTGTATGTTGACGTTAATTTCATTGTGAATTAATCGGTGCGGCGGTTAAAAAAAACATACATCAGCTCCTCGAGAAGTGTGTGAAGTGAGCCAGAAAAGACGGCGACTGACGTGAAGTTCCGTAGAAAGTATTTTTGAAAGATAAAAAAAAATTGCCGAATTGTAACGTATACTTTTAACGTGTTGGAATAAATAATAAACATTTTTTTATGTAGTTCTACTGTGAAAATAACTCCTTAAAAATTGTATAATTATTTCCTTATTTTCAGTAACATCGTTCGTTAAGCCACCATTGCAAGGTACGTCTCCACATTAAACTCGTCTAGTGCACATTCAAAAAACCATTTTTTTTATAAATGTAATTTTTTTTCAAGCTTAGTGTTGCCGATGGTAATACTATGAATATAACTTAAATCAAAGTAAAATAAAAAAAAATTACAAAAGTGGTATTTCGTAAAAATCTTAATCTTGAGTACTCACTTGAGGAAATGATCTAATAAAGGCTGTATTAATTTAATGGCAGTTTCACATTTTCTAGTACAAATAAATTATACATATGGGATCATAACCTCACAAACACTCACATAAAAACAGCCAGGAGACTACTAAACCATCCACAGACACTCCCTACCACCGACAAAAGAAACTTACAAACAACCTGACATTATTATACATACGGGAACATAACCTCACTTATAAATATACACATCAAAAGGCACCATTAATATCACTAATATTTAAAATAAATAGATGCTTTTGATTATATGGACCCATATTAAATATAAATTACTAAAATATAAGATTTAAAAACACATATAATTTTTATTTTTGTGTATCGATTTTTTTTCATTCTGTGAAAATTTCGTTACATTTTTCGCGCGCAACATAAGAATTCACACTCATCAATTTTTCATAACACACCTAAAGAAGTATAATTTCACAAAACTGTTTTTCTTTTGACGAATGAAAATGTATGATTATGAAGTATCTAGTATCATTACCTTTAGATCTAAAAATGTTTCACCCGAACAGCGTACTGAATTCATATCAGACAGAGAAAAAACAAAAAGGAAAAATCAATACATCAAATTATTGTCTATAAATATTTTTCCTTATTTTGGCTTCTATTTAAATAACACGAGATACCGTGCTTGATTTTCGTTGGAGAGAAAAAAGTAAGGGAGGGGTTGTGAATTGTACGGGAATTTTGCTGAAATGGGAAACGTGGTGGGCGCTGTGGATTTTCTCCCACACCTACGCATTACGTCGCTGATTCATTTCTTCTTGTGAGCCGTTATCGAATTCTGATTAACTTGAAGTTAACGAATCGTTATACGCTTATTCGTTCCTCCAAAAAAAATATGTGCGTGGAGTCCACGTGTGACTGAAGTGAAACTTCTTGCTTATTAGGTATTGATAGAGATAATTACTAGTATTTTTTGATTGAACAACAGATAATTATTGAGAATAATAAGGATGCGGGTATGAAAAATAATGAAATTTGCCCTTTTCTGTACCCCTTACTCTTGAACCCGTTCACTGGCACTTTTTGCCGCCTCTTTTGGTGGTTTATTCCCACGTTACCTTTGATAGTACCTACCTTTTATCTGCTCCCGCGTTTTTTTAAATTATTTTTAGGCATCATGTTAAATACGATCTCAAGGTGAATAAAATAAAAGAACAAAAAAATCACTCCAATCAAACATAAATTACACTTATAAAGTCTATCACGCAAGTCTATAAGTCCTTTTGACATTTCAAATCACTGTGTTCACATACTAAAAATTAATTGCTCTTATAAAACTATCATATTAAGTCTATGTGTCTTTTTTTATTTTTACTCACACTATACACATGAAAATTAATTATACTTATACGGTTAATGGCACATGTCAATAACTCTTTTCCACACGAATAAGTAAATTGTAGATACTTTGAATTAAATTAAAAATATATAGTAGCGTCAATCGTTAGCCGTTACGAAAACTGAGGATTAGACAAACACAGACAACGTAACTAGAATTCCATAGCAATACTGCTGCGTCATTTCTACTACTCCCCTGAGGTCTTCCCATTCTACCGCTAGCGCATGCGTTGGAGTGGCGTCACCGCTTACGCACTCTTCTCCTCTACCGGTTTCCCCACCACGTACCTAACTATTCCCCTCATGCGATCGGAATTTTCGTAACGCTCGAAAATTGTAGCCCTCTCAGCAAAGTAGTTTCACTTCAAAAACATTTCTTTCACCCATGCTGTTAATGTACAAAAAAAAGCAAAGATATTTCTATGCAAGTCTGTTTTCAAATGCTTTATTAATGGTAATTTTAAAATTTAAAAACAAAAATTGTAATATTGGCAATTTACTGCCTGGATTTTGCAGCAGTTTCGTGAGTTTAGTGTTGACATTAAGCAGGTCTACTTTCAAATCAATGCACACACTTCCGCCACGTGACCACTGGCTTGGAAACTCACGACTCGTTTTCACGCGCTAACAGCGTCTGGCCGGGATCGGAGCGAGAAAGTCGCAGTGGTAATACGGTGCACTCCCGTACCGGAACACTCGGCTATCCTGTATTTCATTTCTTCGTGGCTTTCCGGGGTCACTCAGGGGAAATGCTGTATCGTCCCTATTACAAGCCGTTGCCTGTTCTTCCCCCAATATCCTTCACAGCCTGACGTGAAGCCCGACTTTACGAAATGGTAAATTGGTGGGGAATAACTATGGACTGGGTGACTGTTCTGAATTTGAAGTCAACTGGTTAGCAACTGCATAGCAAACAATTCGGAGTTTTATAAAGTATATTCTCTACATATAGTAAAAGTATATTTTAAAAAACTAAGAAAATACGCTCTAACTATTGTTGTATTAACTAAAAAGTAAAAAAAAAATTACCTTAAAATTTAAGTAATTTGTTAAACAAATACAGAATTAACTACAGCTCTGTATAAAAATTTTTTTAATATGCTAAAAATAAGTAGCAAGTAATAAACAAAACAAATAATTTCAATGAAAAAAAGTGTAGGGTGCCTGATATCAGTTGTTTTAAATTTTCTACCATTAATGTCTATTTGTTAGGGCAATGTCATTATCTCGTTTCGGGTCATAGTCATAAATTTTTGTATTTTCATCGGAATTACATATACTTGCAAAGTTTCAAACCGTTACGATGATTAGAAGTAAGTTTAAATCGACATACAATATTTTATTACATATTTATTAATTACAATTGAAGCTAATAAAAGCATCTTAAAATCATTGCTTTTTTGTTTGTCTCAAATGAGTTCCTATACCATTCATTTGATTGCTATGAATCTGTGGTGAGTTGTTATGTGTATGCCCGCGAAGGTTTCTAATTTGGTGCAACCATTTTACAATAGGTGGCGCGCGAATCGTTGCAACAAATGTGTGTATTTCGTATAGTATAGGGGCAGTTGGTTTTTTTTTTTTTTTGTGTATGAGTGCACACGCATTACAGAAATGAATTGGATTAATTATAAAAGCGGTATAGAGTGGTAGAGAGATAGAGTGATACAGTTAGAGGTATATGACGATAGAGAGATAGCGGGAGATACAGAGAGTTAAGAGAGATAGCGAGATAGAGGGGATAGAGGTGTAGAGGGAAAGATAGATAATGAGATAGATATATAAGGAGATATAGAGATATATAGATTGATATAGAGAGTTATATATAGGCAGGGGCGCAACTACAGGGGGGCAAGGGTATTTTGCCCCCCTCATAAACCTTGAAGTGGGGGCTAACGGGGGCAAAGAAAGTGCTGTGTAATCAATTTTTAGATAATAAAACTGCTTAAATAGCACCATTTTCCACCTTGAAATACAAATTTTCCCGGGACCCCCCGCTTCAATAGAGGGGATCGATGATTCTTTATAAAAAGGTATTTTGCCCCCCCCCCCTGGAAATTTAGTTGTTGGGCCCCTGTATATAGGTAAAGCTATAAAGAATCGTAAAGATGCCACCATGTAGTGAATATTGCTAAACAATCAAAATACCAACATTTCTGCAAAAAATTACCGTTAAACTTCATTGTAACCAAAAAGGGGGAAAAAGGGGGGGGAGGGGTGAAGTTTCGTCCAAATTTTCATTTCAAGTGTTAACATGGCAAATATTGTACACACCCAACTCCTTTACTTCTTACCTCCACGGTATAGCCAGTCTTCTACAGCATTATTGCATTGTATAAACCCAGAGGTAACACACTTCAGGGACACCACTTTCATCATCACCTCAGCAATAAGCCATCGCGTGCTGGAAAACATTTCTCATTGACTCTATATATACCAGACGAGGTAAATTACATTCATTCGCAGAAATATGATTTTTTAAAAGCATGTTTCAGACTAGGTGGTTTGGTTTATTCAACTAAGTTGCCTGGTTGACTCTTAACTTGTTGACTGCCGCGTGAAGATTATTTTTGGGTGGGGGGCTGGTTTTACGCCAAGCAACTTGTGGACTCAACTTCTCTTCCCAACAGAATGTCAGTACGATGTTAGAACCCTAGGAAGCAGGTGCACTTCATGTGCTTGCTCTTCTGCAAGAAGAGAAGAAAATAAAACACTTGGTTGGCACACTCCATGCGGTTAAAATCGGCATAGCATTTTCGTGCTCATTCTCTCCAAGATGTACTGTTTTATATTTTAATCACACCTCATACCCCATATCGCGGGACTACTACAAACTGCTCCACATTGAAACCGACAGGTGAAACGCCCTCCATCACGACCTCGCTGGACTGGACTAGGCGACTGGTGTGAAGCACGAAGGCCGAGTAGTGTCTCTTGCGCCGAGTCTACTGGTGGGGATGAGAGTGTGAGAGGCACACCCGCTAGAGCGGACGAGTTGACAGCGAGTGAATGGGGTTCGCTACATGGCCACACTCTCCTCGATACCCGCCCGTTCAACTAGTGGGATCCAACTAGTCGCCTCGTCTGAAAAGGTTCCAATTTTCTCAGGTTGGTTTTTCAAAGCGTTCATGTGCTCTGCAAGGGCTTTGAAAGCACGCTGTCGTTCTGCATTGAGGCATTTATGTCCGGCCCTCTTCGAGTGAACGTATCTCGTTGCGACACCGATGGGAGGCCAAAATTGTGATTCAGCATTACAGGGAACATTTTACCGATTCGGTAATTCTATGTAACTGTGGTGGTGATGGTTATTTGACTACATAAACCTCTCGCCCAACCATCATTTGATGGATTGTAAAGATGCCAGCATGCATATTGAATTAAATTATGGCACTTAAACTTAAAGGATAAGTTAAATTTCTTTTCGTCAGTTGCTATTCTCTCCCCTTTTTTGTGTCACGCTCAAATTCTTGTAAATGTTGCAAAGTAAGTTCAAGCATTAAGATTGACAATAATGAACTGGTTATTTTTTTAAAGGTGATTTTATGAATAAAAATAATAACAATGCAACATTATTTTTGCTAACATGCACATCACAGAATAATGTCATCCAATATGTCTGCATCCTATTAGAGTTAGAACATTTATAACACTGGTTTTATGAAACAAAATTTATTTCCAATCATATATGTTATTTCACATTTTATGCTAAATAAATTGCATTAACAATTATATGTGGTACCCGACATAAGTTGAAATTTTAAAATTAGAATGAAACAATATTAAGCATGATAAACGAAGGAAAATCGAGACCTAAGTTTGTTGTAAAGCTACCATCGCAAATGCCGCACACGTTTACCCTTGCCATCATCTCATAGTCAGGCCACCAATCGAGAATACGACTGATGGAAAACTGTACTCTTGAGCTAGTCTGTTCCGAGCCTCGTCGAAGAACCTTGAGATGGCGAGAGATTTTTGACGAACGTCTCAAAATCAATTCTGCTGCAGAATCGCTAGCAAAAAGAAGCTTAGGTTCCTCATCATTAGCATGTAACCATTTTAAAGGGGTCCCGAACATTTCTGAAGAATATAAAAGGAAAGAATATTACTTAGAGAAAATAATTTGATGTGTTAATTCAGCCTTTATGTTTTTCTATGGCTGTTATAACTTCAATACGCTGTTCGGCTGAAATATTTTTAGATGTGAAGACAATGTTACAGGATTCTTCAAAATAAAATTTTTTTTTATTTGACCTATCCGTCAAGGTTTTAACAATTTTGAAAATTTTTAAAGGCATTAAAAATAATTAAATATTAGATTCAAGAAATTTGAAATCGAAATACGAAGTAGCCTAGCCATTATTATAGCATTGAAAGCTAAAAAATATGTAGTTTTATTTTTTATTTTTAATACCCCAAATATTTAATGTAACTTTGGCAGCATTCATATATATATAATTAATTTTCTGAAAGCTTAGTCACTTAATAAGACTACAAATACAGTTTAAATTTAATATAAAATATTGTCTTAAATAAGGCCAAATTAAATTTTTATTCAATATTTCAATTACAGCAGTTCTACTAATTTAACATGTAATTTTAAGCAATATATTCTCAAATTTTTAGTTTCCCTAAAGGGATATAATTATTTCTTAATTTTTTTCTTCCAATAAATACATGCAGCAGTTGTCGACGTGAGCAGAGGATACGGGCAGGTGGCGGCTAGTGGGTGACGCAGGCGCAGCCCAGGGGGAAGACACCAGCCAGCTCGCCGTCCACGTACACCGGCGAGTGTGTCTGCGCCTGGAGGCCTTCCTCGCAGCAACCCGCCATGCTCCTGCACCTTCACGCCGTGCTTCAGTTGTCGACGTGAGCACAGGATACAGGCAGGTGGCGGCTAGTGGGTGACGCAGGCGCAGCCCAGGGGGAAGACACCAGCCAGCTCGCCGTCCACGTACACCGGCGAGTGTGTCTGCGCCTGGAGGCCTTCCTCGCAGCAACCCGCCATGCTCCTGCACCTTCACGCCGTGCTTCAGTTGCCGACGTGAGCAGAGGATACAGGCAGGTGGCGGCTAGTGGGTGACGCAGGCGCAGCCCAGGGGGAAGACACCAGCCAGCTCGCCGTCCACGTACACCGGCGAGTGTATCTGCGCCTGCAGGCCTTCCTCGCAGCAACCCGCCATGCTCCTGCACCTTCACGCCGTGCTTCAGTTGCCGACGTGAGCAGAGGATACAGGCAGGTGGCGGCTAGTGGGTGACGCAGGCGCAGCCCAGGGGGAAGACACCAGCCAGCTCGCCGTCCACGTACACCGGCGAGTGTGTCTGCGCCTGGAGGCCTTCCTCGCAGCAACCCGCCATGCTCCTGCACCTTCACGCCGTGCTTCAGTTGTCGACGTGAGCAGAGGATACAGGCAGGTGGCGGCTAGTGGGTGACGCAGGCGCAGCCCAGGGGGAAGACACCAGCCAGCTCGCCGTCCATGTACACGAGCGAGTGTATCTGCGCCTGGAGGCCTTCCTCGCAGCAACCCGCCATGCTCCTGCACCTTCACGCCGTGCTTCAGTTGTCGACGTGAGCACAGGATACAGGCAGGTGGCGGCTAGTGGGTGACGCAGGCGCAGCCCAGGGGGAAGACACCAGCCAGCTCGCCGTCCACGTACACCGGCGAGTGTGTCTGCGCCTGGAGGCCTTCCTCGCAGCAACCCGCCATGCTCCTGCACCTTCACGCCGTGCTTCAGTTGCCGACGTGAGCAGAGGATACAGGCAGGTGGCGGCTAGTGGGTGACGCAGGCGCAGCCCAGGGGGAAGACACCAGCCAGCTCGCCGTCCACGTACACCGGCGAGTGTGTCTGCGCCTGGAGGCCTTCCTCGCAGCAACCCGCCATGCTCCTGCACCTTCACGCCGTGCTTCAGTTGTCGACGTGAGCAGAGGATACAGGCAGGTGGCGGCTAGTGGGTGACGCAGGCGCAGCCCAGGGGGAAGACACCAGCCAGCTCACCGTCCATGTACACGGGCGAGTGTATCTGCGCCTGGAGGCCTTCCTCGCAGCAACCCGCCATGCTCCTGCACCTTCACGCCGTGCTTCAGTTGTCGACGTGAGCACAGGATACAGGCAGGTGGCGGCTAGTGGGTGACGCAGGCGCAGCCCAGGGGGAAGACACCAGCCAGCTCGCCGTCCACGTACACCGGCGAGTGTGTCTGCGCCTGGAGGCCTTCCTCGCAGCAACCCGCCATGCTCCTGCACCTTCACGCCGTGCTTCAGTTGCCGACGTGAGCAGAGGATACAGGCAGGTGGCGGCTAGTGGGTGACGCAGGCGCAGCCCAGGGGGAAGACACCAGCCAGCTCGCCGTCCACGTACACCGGCGAGTGTGTCTGCGCCTGGAGGCCTTCCTCGCAGCAACCCGCCATGCTCCTGCACCTTCACGCCGTGCTTCAGTTGTCGACGTGAGCAGAGGATACAGGCAGGTGGCGGCTAGTGGGTGACGCAGGCGCAGCCCAGGGGGAAGACACCAGCCAGCTCGCCGTCCATGTACACGGGCGAGTGTCTGCGCCTGGAGGCCTTCCTCGCAGCAACCCGCCATGCTCCTGCACCTTCACGCCGTGCTTCAGTTGTCGACGTGAGCACAGGATACAGGCAGGTGGCGGCTAGTGGGTGACGCAGGCGCAGCCCAGGGGGAAGACACCAGCCAGCTCGCCGTCCACGTACACCGGCGAGTGTGTCTGCGCCTGGAGGCCTTCCTCGCAGCAACCCGCCATGCTCCTGCACCTTCACGCCGTGCATCAGTTGCCGACGTGAGCAGAGGATACAGGCAGGTGGCGGCTAGTGGGTGACGCAGGCGCAGCCCAGGGGGAAGACACCAGCCAGCTCGCCGTCCACGTACACCGGCGAGTGTGTCTGCGCCTGGAGTCCTTCCTCGCAGCAACCCGCCATGCTCCTGTACCTTCACGCCGTGCTTCAGTTGTCGACGTGAGCAGAGGATACAGGCAGGTGGCGGCTAGTGGGTGACGCAGGCGCAGCCCAGGGGGAAGACACCAGCCAGCTCGCCGTCCACGTACACCGGCGAGTGTATCTGCGCCTGGAGTCCTTCCTCGCAGCAACCCGCCATGCTCCTGTACCTTCACGCCGTGCTTCAGTTGTCGACGTGAGCAGAGGATACAGGCAGGTGGCGGCTAGTGGGTGACGCAGGCGCAGCCCAGGGGGAAGACACCAGCCAGCTCGCCGTCCACGTACACCGGCGAGTGTATCTGCGCCTGGAGTCCTTCCTCGCAGCAACCCGCCATGCTCCTGTACCTTCACGCCGTGCTTCAGTTGTCGACGTGAGCAGAGGATACAGGCAGGTGGCGGCTAGTGGGTGACGCAGGCGCAGCCCAGGGGGAAGACACCAGCCAGCTCGCCGTCCACGTACACCGGCGAGTGTGTCTGCGCCTGGAGGCCTTCCTCGCAGCAACCCGCCATGCTCCTGCACCTTCACGCCGTGCTTCAGTTGCCGACGTGAGCAGAGGATACAGGCAGGTGGCGGCTAGTGGGTGACGCAGGCGCAGCCCAGGGGGAAGACACCAGCCAGCTCGCCGTCCACGTACACCGGCGAGTGTATCTGCGCCTGGAGTCCTTCCTCGCAGCAACCCGCCATGCTCCTGTACCTTCACGCCGTGCTTCAGTTGTCGACGTGAGCAGAGGATACAGGCAGGTGGCGGCTAGTGGGTGACGCAGGCGCAGCCCAGGGGGAAGACACCAGCCAGCTCGCCGTCCACGTACACCGGCGAGTGTGTCTGCGCCTGGAGGCCTTCCTCGCAGCAACCCGCCATGCTCCTGCACCTTCACGCCGTGCTTCAGTTGTCGACGTGAGCAGAGGATACAGGCAGGTGGCGGCTAGTGGGTGACGCAGGCGCAGCCCAGGGGGAAGACACCAGCCAGCTCGCCGTCCACGTACACCGGCGAGTGTATCTGCGCCTGGAGTCCTTCCTCGCAGCAACCCGCCATGCTCCTGTACCTTCACGCCGTGCTTCAGTTGTCGACGTGAGCAGAGGATACAGGCAGGTGGCGGCTAGTGGGTGACGCAGGCGCAGCCCAGGGGGAAGACACCAGCCAGCTCGCCGTCCACGTACACCGGCGAGTGTATCTGCGCCTGGAGTCCTTCCTCGCAGCAACCCGCCATGCTCCTGTACCTTCACGCCGTGCTTCAGTTGTCGACGTGAGCAGAGGATACAGGCAGGTGGCGGCTAGTGGGTGACGCAGGCGCAGCCCAGGGGGAAGACACCAGCCAGCTCGCCGTCCACGTACACCGGCGAGTGTGTCTGCGCCTGGAGGCCTTCCTCGCAGCAACCCGCCATGCTCCTGCACCTTCACGCCGTGCTTCAGTTGCCGACGTGAGCAGAGGATACAGGCAGGTGGCGGCTAGTGGGTGACGCAGGCGCAGCCCAGGGGGAAGACACCAGCCAGCTCGCCGTCCACGTACACCGGCGAGTGTGTCTGCGCCTGGAGGCCTTCCTCGCAGCAACCCGCCATGCTCCTGCACCTTCACGCCGTGCTTCAGTTGTCGACGTGAGCAGAGGATACAGGCAGGTGGCGGCTAGTGGGTGACGCAGGCGCAGCCCAGGGGGAAGACACCAGCCAGCTCGCCGTCCATGTACACGGGCGAGTGTATCTGCGCCTGGAGGCCTTCCTCGCAGCAACCCGCCATGCTCCTGCACCTTCACGCCGTGCTTCAGTTGTCGACGTGAGCAGAGGATACGGGCAGGTGGCGGCTAGTGGGTGACGCAGGCGCACCCCAGGGGGAAGACACCAGCCAGCTCGCCGTCCACGTACACCGGCGAGTGTATCTGCGCCTGGAGTCTTTCCTCGCAGCAACCCGCCATGCTCCTGCACCTTCACGCCGTGCTTCAGTTGTCGACGTGAGCAGAGGATACGGGCAGGTGGCGGCTAGTGGGTGACGCAGGCGCAGCCCAGGGGGAAGACACCAGCCAGCTCGCCGTCCATGTACACGGGCGAGTGTATCTGCGCCTGGAGTCTTTCCTCGCAGCAACCCGCCATGCTCCTGTACCTTCACGCCGTGCTTCAGTTGTCGACGTGAGCAGAGGATACGGGCAGGTGGCGGCTAGTGGGTGACGCAGGCGCAGCCCAGGGGGAAGACACCAGCCAGCTCGCCGTCCACGTACACCGGCGAGTGTGTCTACGCCTGGAGGCCTTCCTCGCAGCAACCCGCCATGCTCCTGCACCTTCACGCCGTGCTTCAGTTGTCGACGTGAGCAGAGGATACGGGCAGGTGGCGGCTATTGGGTGACGCAGGCGCAGCCCAGGGGGAAGACACCAGCCAGCTCGCCGTCCACGTACACCGGCGAGTGAATCTGCGCCTGCAGGCCTTCCTTGCAGCAACCCGCCATGCTCCTGCACCGCCGCGTCTGCACCTTCACGCCGTACTTCAAGGTCAGCGGCTCGCCCATCTCGACGCACGATTCCCTCCGCAGCGGTTGAGCCTGCAGCAGAGATGAGCTCTCGTAGCTGGTGGCGGGCGCTGCGTCTAGCTGGACCAGGCAAACGCACGCCAGCAGAGTCAGCTTGAGGATGGCAGACATGGCGATGTGATGGCTGAGGAGACAGTGGTGCATTGGGTACGGGATCTGCAGTTTTTATACGAGTTTTCTGCATAGTGCGTGGACGGTGTGGTTGGAAAGGGTAACCACAGACCCTGCTCTTTCGCCCACCCGTTCAAGCACGTAGCTAAATGTAGGTGCATTCCCAGAATCACTACGCAAATAGTCTACCGTGCATCGTCACCGCTACGGAAACAGTTCTGATAACAGTAGTAGAGGGAAAATAATCCTTCCAAAAGAATGGAAGCCCTTGGCAAGATACCAAAACCATAGTCGGCCCTACAGTATTTTATGCTGAGTTTTACCTTTTTTTGTTCTTTTGGCATATCAAATAACATTTTCTAATTAGGTAACTTATCAACAAAAAATTTTATAAAGAAATTTTATATCTTGTACTTTTTGGTGACAGTTGATTTTGCATGAATTAACACTTAATTATGTTAAAATTGGTTAATCAAAAATAAATGTATAAATTATAAATCGTACCAGAACTGTTTACTTGTAAAAAAAATATTTGCTCTGATTTCATGTCAGAATAACACACAAAACTTCTCAAGCATTTGATCAATTTTCCTTTCAAACAAATTTTTTTTTCTTTTAAATTTTCTAGTCAATCTATTTTTAATGAATAATTGTATTTTATCGTGTTTAAATATGTTCTCAATAAAATACAGATTACTTTTAGGCAAACAATAAATGTCCTTAAATATCTCCGAATATTAACATGACTAAAAAGAAAAGATTTTTAAAAATCTAAATATTTGTGATTGATTTGAATTATTTACCCAATTTTGATAAAATATTTTATTATTTAATTCTTTTCGGTGACACATTTGGATGAAATTTCGTAAGAAGCGTATTTCGCCTATACTGACTTAAGGCTCAAACTTCATGATTACTTGTTGAATGTTAAATCGTCAGAAAAATTTCACATTGTATCAAGTGAGTGATAAAATTTAAACTCTAAAAATGCTATATTTTTACCTTCTTTATATTAACTATACTGTTTTGAGTAATTACATCAACATAATTATGTATCATATATTGTAATTTGAATACTCACTTAACAAGATTTAAATTTAGTATGTTATTTAGGCATTTTTAGTTTTTTTACCTGTAAAACTTAGTTTTGGTAATAAAATGTTTACTGTTAGACTTAAATATATTACATAACAGCAATGTCTTTAGAAAAGTGAGTATAAATAATTCATAGAAACACATTTATATTTTTAATATTTTGTAATGACTGTCTTTAATATTTAGAATGTTTTTAAATATTCATCTTATTTAATAAAAAAATGTTAATATCAAAACTGGTCTAATTTTAATAGAATTAAGTGACGTAATATAATTATTTTTTCTCAATAAAACTTATGTTGCCGAATGTTAGTTGAGAATAACTATCATATTTCTGAAGAAATAAATTACTTTTATAAAAATATTTTCAAAATAAAGTACAAAAATTCTATCCTTGCGATAAAAGGTTTGAATTTAGATCTTACCCATACCTCAAAAATGTATCAAGAATTTATATCATTATTTCTAAGAACAATTTTTGTTTCAAATTTTCACTTAAAAAATTATGATTATATATTTTAGGGAAATATTTAAATTTCCATTTAAATATTGACGTTTAAACTTTTAATATGACCATAACTATGAAGAATGTACAAAATAAAAATAAAAAATTTTGAATAGTAATGAGTAGGCCTATCTAATGAAAAAATTCCAAAAAAATTAAATTGTGATCTTTTATAATGATGTTTTAAAAATTCAACACAAGCAAGTTTTTGAATCTTTTCCGGATTTTGATTAACATTATATTGTAAACTTTTACTTAACGAATTGATTATGACTTCATTAATTGGAAAATATTTAGTATGTTTTCAAGTAATAAATTTTTGACCAATATTGTTTTGAAAATACTTCACTTTACTTTATTTTTCTATTACAATGTATTTAAAAGAAGTAAAAAATATACTAATTGTTTAAAAAATAAAAATTATTGTTATGGGAACAACTGTTACTATTCCATTCATGTATTTCACGCATTTATATGGCATCGTCTAGTTAACTTATAGGTATATTCAACTCACTCAAAAAAAACCATTTGAAATATTAAACTTATTTTGTGTTAAATATGTTAAAATATAACGTTTAAGAATTGTATACATTGGTATTCTGGTGATTAAAAATTGATAATTAATATATTTATCTTTAATACTGAAAATTTACCTATGAACAGCAATTCAAAATCTTAAATAACAGTACACAATATATATAAAAATACATTAAACTACAGTTACTGAATTTAAAAATATAAAATTGTTTTAACTTTTAATTATGTGATCAAATGATTTATTCACAAAAAAATACTTATTCGCTATAGCAATAATTTATTTTTTACCTTGTGATATAGTTTTTACTTTTCAAAATACTTACCCATTTAGCGTGTTTTTTTTTTAGTTATTTAAAACTGTAGTCTTATTAAAATACACAGAATGCTTTGAAACACTGATGTCGTGCTTCAAATAATATTTTTCATAAACACAGTAATAGGAAAGTATTTATGTTTACACTTTTGATAAAGAAAACTTCGTTCCTTCTTTGATAAGAATTTAATTTTTTGTATGTCATATAATTCTTAGTTAATGAAAATTACGAAGTGATAAATTTTTAGTGCGTATCCAAGAAATAGATAACAAAAAATAAATTTTTACCTCTTGTATCAATTTCATTTTTTAAGGGCTGAAAATCTATTAGTAATGTTTAAATTAAGAATATGTTGATCCTTTTATCTTAAGTAGTTTATAGGTTAGTTAAATTACGTCACAGTAAAATTCTTAATTCTCTTAACATATTTGGGTTGGTTAGGTCGTTGGTGATTTAAAGTTCACCCATAAGCCACCCCTTTTACCTCAATTTAGGTACTTCTTAATAAAACTTTAACAATTGACCAAATTTACTGTCTACAATTATTTTTTTAAAAACTAGGACAATCACTGTATACATGATATTTAGAAAAATCATCTTATCCCTTTTTTCCACTACTTAAAATATAATTTTTGTTATTATTAATGATATTTTGCACACACGACGAAAATAGCTGTTTTCATTTAATTTTTAAAAACTGGTAATTAAGATCACTGTCTACATAAGGGATTAAAAACCGCCCCATCCCACATTCTCACAAAGGATTTTCGTACTTCTCAATGAAATTTTGCACACTTGATATTCAAAATATGACAATAATATTACTGTCTACATCTGATTTGAAAAAAATCTTCTTCTATCTTCCATTCACCAGTTGTTGAAATTTATGAAGTAAAACATATATTCTTTAATTACTCTCTAAAAAAAAGTCTTAACATTTCTTAATCCCCGAGAAATACAGAGTACTTCAGCTTAAATGTGTTTATAATTTACTATATATTCATTGAGCTGTATTTAAAAATAGTTTAGTTTATGAAAGAAAATAAGTTTAACTTGTGTACATCAGTAAAGGTCTTTTTTTTTTTAATGATTTTGTTTCCGAGGGATATAGCAACATTGGTAACTAAAACCAGAGGAAAATACCAATTTGACTGCACTGTAGATTACAAGTTTTAACAGTGTAATAAATCTACACGGCAAAGACCACTTTGTTTCCACATTCTCGTGCATGAACTACCGTACTGTATCCGGCTGCTCAACGATAGCCGGCGTACAGGACATCGCGATCAACTTTGAAAATGCGAACCGTCTAATGGAGTATCTATGAGTCGGACACGACATTGATTTAGACATCAGTTTTTTTGACGTGACGTCTAATAAATCGATGAACGCCGGCTGCACGCACGAAAAAGTGTCCCGTAACACACATTGTCCCACTACGGATGTCCCACTACGGATGTGTCCTGTTATGCTCATTGTACGCATGCGTGGCATCTCTCTTCCACTCGATTGGAACAACCATCAATTTAACTTTTCAATCATATTTTCGTCGTTTGAATTATTAATATAATATAATTTAACGATCGTACACCGATTTTCAGCACAATCGGTAAGGTTATTAATTTCCCGCCTACCACTATAAGAAATAAACATGGCGGACTACATACGTTTTTAAAACTTCCACAACACAAAACAAATTTTTTATAAATATATATAGTTATATAACATCTGAAACATTTGTTTCCAATATGGCCTCGTGGCCGTGCGGTTAGCAACGCTGAAGTATTTAAAAAAATTTCCTTCAAAGACAATCAATTGAAACTTCTGTCAATCTGTATATACTATGTAAAACCAATGTTCACCTTTTAAATTGTATATATTTTTTTGGCAAAAGAGCACAGAGTGCTGGCATGTCAAATGTATCATGAAAAAGTGCTAATGTATGAAAAAGGCATAATAAAAAACTTTTTAATTTGAATTTGATTTGACTACCAATCCAAAGGTTGACGGATCGAATCCCGGCCGCTGCAATATATTCATTTTTGTACTTGTAAAAATAAATACGGCGCGCGCGACACTACAAAAGTAATAAATATATTTGAATTAATAAATGCAAATAAAAGTAAATTTATCAATTAAATTGTAGATTTCATTTCACTCCATTGTATCCATACAAAATAGTGATAATTCAATAAAAATGATACAATTTTATTCATAAAAGTATGCAGAGGTAGATTCTATCATACAAAAGATAGAAAAATTTAAAAAAAAAAATTCTTTCTCAAAGAAAATAATATTTTTAATGCCTAAAAGGTTTGGTTGCTAAAATCTATAACGGCTCAGTCTCAGGCCGAATATGATATTTAATTTTCTTCTGGATCAATCATTCCACCAATCTTTTGTTATGACGTTGTCACGTTAAACTATCGTCCGTAAACCGACTTTACAGACAACCAATTTTTTTTATGACAAACTTCTTTGGGCGCGATTGGAGTATAATTTCAAGGCCGAAATTTATGCGAGGCGAAAAGGACAGAGAATAGGTTGCGGACGGTGCGTGGTGGCGTGCGGCTCAGGTTGAACCCCGCCATGCTGCAGGGATAGGCGGGTCGCGGCGGTAGGGAGCCGCCTGCGTCTGACGCCACCCAGACTTGCTGGCATATAGTAAGGCCAGAGTTCAACACAACGGGGTTTGAGCTTATTTTGAAGTCGAGTAATAATTTTGTTAATTCACATTTATTTAGGATAATGTATTCTCAATCTTTCTTTCTCCGAAATTTTCCCCCTTACTATATACTTATCAGTATGATCTGAATTGGTAAAGGAATTTCACTTCACTTCTATTACGTGTACTTAGTTACACGCGCTCTTATTTTTAATAATACTCAAAATAAAATTTTGTTAAAAATCTTTATCCACACATGCGAAGCCGGATAGCAGAGCTGGTTACTCAGTTAAGTAATATGGTTACCGCTTGAAGTTCCGCAAAGTATACTTGTCGAAGGAAAGATTTACTTTCATGTTATGGATCTGCAAATGATTTCGAGTATTAAAATTAACATTTTTGTTGCCTCCAAAATAAATATAACATTAAAATTCGATCACAAGAGGGGCTTTCGCTCTCTACGCCATCCCCACTTTTCACCCCATTCTGAGGCCAGTCTGATCCTCCATGACTTGATGTGGCGAACCTGGAGTCATTTCGGGAAACCGAAAAATTGTAAACAAAATAATTATTTTCAAATTAAAAAAAAATGCGAATCTTTGGCTGAATAGTTTGACTGATGAAGAGATTTTTATAATATGTAAGTAAGGTTTTGTAAACTGTAGTAATTTATGTACATGTAATTTTTTTATAAATATTAATTTTTTTTCTCTTTTTTATATATAGTTTTTTTCTGAAACAATGTTAGAGATAGAGGTATGGATGGGTATAGTCAGAAAGAGAGGATATATAGATATATAGAAATGTATATATATATATATATATATATATATATAGGGAGATTAATTGGGATATAGATAGAAACGTAGATACATCGATAGAGTTATGTGGGGAGATATGGTTTATATGTGTATATATATAGAGAGAGAGAGAAAAAAAAAATTATATAGAGAGAGGAATATAGTGAGATTTATAGAGAAACATGTATAGAGAGATAGAGATAGCGAGGGATGCTTTCTTTATGTGTACCTACTTCAGACCTATTTTAAGAAAATTATTCTTTCTCTTTTCTTTATTTTTTATTCAACCAGACTGAACCACAGAAACTCGTGGCCAGGTAAAGCTAATTTAAAAGTAAATATTAACTGCAATACTCATTTATTAAAAAATTGGCACAAAAATATCAGCCAGTCATCCATGGCCGAGGTTACGGGTTAGACGTGAGTATTGACGCCTTTATTGGCGCATTATTAACTATTTAGAGTTGATAAAATAACACTTGGGATAATTTAAAACTTTTAGGTGGCCAATTTATAAGTCTACAATAAAATTTTCTGAAACGCTGTCTTAAACATCAAAACAAAATACATCATATTTAATTACTCATAACACTAACCAGGCATTGGATGAGGTTGCTCAATATTAAACATTGTACTTGCATTCGAGAGGGCTTGGGTTAGATACCCAATCCAGCAAAACTTAATTTTTTTTCATTGGTTTACCGAAAACATTAAATTAAGTTCTGGGATGGTTACTAAGAATATGCATTGGCCGATCCCTTCCCTGATATATTTTTGTTACGTCTATAACGACCTCTTTGTCTACGAAACGTAAAATGCAAAAATTAAAAAGAAAATCATAAAAATCAGTGCTGTAGCCAAGATTTTAATTTGTTAGGTGTTCTACGATGATATTAGTACATCCACTCCAGCCTATATTAAGATATCCTTTACGATGTATGTATTTAAATATTATTATTTAAATAGTTATTTTACGTAGTCTTTAAATCAATTGCATCGAAATTTTTTGATCAGCAACCGTATCGTCAATACTTTAAATTTTAAAAAATTGCAATTTCATATTATCTAAATTTTTGATATTTTGAAGAAGTCGTTCCAAAAGCTTCGATCGCTACTCGCTTGGACGTAGCATCGCCGGGTAGGTTACTTATCTTTTTTTTTTTGTTGTTTTCAAGGACACCGTGTTTTAAAAATAACCGTCCGTTTGCGGCAAACACGAGATGCGTTTATTTTTCCGTATCCGGCGGCGATTACAGGAGGAGTGTGTGCATGGTACGGAAGTAGAAGAGGAATTGGGGGGGAACCGAATCATGAATGGTTGACCGCCCCCTCCCCCCCCCTCCTGACAAAAACCGCAGTTGGTGACGTTGGTGACGACGAGGAAGAAACGTCACAGGCTTCGCTCACGCAATAGCCTGTCGTCACTGGCTTCGCTCAAGCAATAGCCTGTCGTCACCGCGTGCGCTGCATATCACAACTGGCAGGGAATTCCCCCCTGTTCTTATTTCTTCTGCTCCTGGCTTCTCGAGCAACTGCCCGGAGACCGGGTCACGCACAGAAAACTTTTTTTTTTTTTACTAAAGTTTCTTTTAGACAACAGTTGTAATTTATACTCATAATAAAACTGTTCGAGGCAAAAGAAAATCCGTACATTGGATGAAAGGACGAAAAAAACTTTTGGAAATGGCTATTCTCATTATTGAGAACTCAAAATATAGTTTGTTTTTTTTAATATAGTTATTTTCGTCTGCTCATTCGAGCATAAATCAAAAACTACTTGTCGGTTTTTATGAACATTTTTTTTATTACAAAAGACTCTGGCTAGCTTAAAAACTAGACTATAGGTATATAATTACCGAATTCCACTGCTAAGGGGGTTGAAATTGGTAAATATGGTTTTAAGATGATTAATTTTATCTCTGAAACTACTTAAGCTGCAGAAAAGATATTAGGTACCAATAAACAACATAGAAAAACTACCAACCACGAGGGTTTTTTTTTACCTTTAAGAGGTAAAAAAGGTGTATGTTTTTTAAAAACGAGGTAAGTTTAGATTTATTGAGAGAAAAAAGTATCGTTAAATATGTAGAGTAGCGGTATTTGCGAAAAAAATGTTAAAAATCCGAAAATACTTTTATTATATGCTCTTTCACTTCCTCTTTTCATTAAAGCCTGCGGAGATAAGAAATTCCAAATATGTTAGGAAATATCGCCGATTTATTTTGCAAAACAAGACCTGTTTAGTTATAGTTTTAGTTTGAAATTCATTTATTTCAGCAATAAAATACACAGTTACAAAGAACACAACAGCAAAGAAAATAGCACGCTCCAGCTGACTCAGCTCTTTCGTGCTTAAAAAGAAATACATGATAAAGTAAAACAACACAAATGTACAATAAATATCATCATTATAAATTCCAGGAAGACCTGTGTTATCATTCGACCGCCGACATTTTTTTATTTTGCCGTGTGTTCGTGAATGCCTAATTAATTAAAATGGTCGATTAGGTCAGGTCAGTTACATCATAAATACTTTCAAACTAAGCAGACATTCAAAATAAAATGAATTATTTTTAATGGTTGTTTAGTTTTAATGTATTTATCCTGACCTAACAAACCGGGACAAAGGATGAACAGTAGGAACTCACGTAATTTTTTTTTACTTATTACTTTGTGCTCTTCCCCACTCAGCTACTTTCTACTATTATTATGCTAGATAGGTTTGACTGTTGGTTACTATTACTTTCTGCCGATATTGATATATATATATATATATATATATATATATATATAGGTATATATATAATTTGAAATAGTGTATAAGGGTAGGTCAAACAACACAGATATTATTCAGGTTCTGGTAATTATGTGTAATATTTAATTACATGTGTGGCAATTTATTACATCGGCGCCTATTGCTACACAAGGGCCTAACCCACTTAACACAAATGAGTATTAGACACAACACTAAGCATAGGTTAATATGACAGGTTCATTCATAACTCGGTAAATTGGTAAGGAAAATTAACATACGTTGAAACTTTATTAATTGCAAAAATTTTAAATAAAAATATTTAAATATAAATATTATCAATAAATTACTGAACTGGGTTGTGGAATGACTATCATGTTCGTTAATCATCTGGATATTTACGTCGCACATTTGATTACGATACAACAGTTCATTTAGGTCCATTCAAAAATACGTAATATTATGTTGCACTTTTGCGTGATCAACGAGTTAGCAATCCACAAAATCAAGTATTTAAATAACAATTTCAGTTCGTTGTAGAGTTTGTGTACTTAGGCTTTAGCTCAGTTTTACGATCGGTAGAACACAAAACTATCTCTCTCGTTTCACCTCTGGGTTAAAATTGATAAATTAGATTGTTTACAATTACAATAATCTTTACTGTTTTTGGTTATTTAAAGTCTTTTAAAATGTTGATAATATATTTAAACTCAATGTTCTTTCAATTAGTTCGTCGCTATAACAACTTTAGTATGGCGCTGTTTCACATGGTATGGAGGGTTTTTACTTATATAAACTAATCACTCCTGGGTATATATTCGTCAGAATATGCCCTAACAAACTAGTAAACATTTTACAACACGACGAAATAAAACTCATCCATTGTTGCGGATGGTCTGAAATAGCTAATATATTTTTTTCCTTTTTGAATTTTTAACAGGCTCCGCGCCCCTGCATCTCACTGGGACGCCAATTCTTACATAACTCTTTCTCAAATAGAAACGTTCCAGACGCCTTCTACTTGAAACATGGCCTCTGATTGGCCGGGGCGGAATGCCGTTAACGAAATTTACAAAATCACATCTTGTAAACAAAAGGTATTAACAAAGTTGCAAACACAAAACTGAATTGAATTTAAAAACAGAATTTCCAAAAATGCCACATCCTTCGTATATGACACGTATAATAACACAGTTTATACGTTTTGTTCAATTGGTCCTTAGAGGGGTATATCTAATTGCCGGTCCATTTATGTCTTCCCCACTACATAGAACATAGCTCTCGTAGATATACCTAATTAATAAGAATATATTTCAAATAACTTTTGCGGGCGAAAAATATACAAATTAAATAATAAAATTTCATAATAATAACAATCAATATAATAAGTTTTTATAAATAATAATATCATTAAAATAAATCATTACACTCTGTGCATTCTGAAACTAGTAGCAGCACAACTTGCGCAACATTATCAAAATAACAAATAAAACATTACAATTTGAAACGTTAAAAACTCACCTAAGTTATAGGCGGGTAAACAATGGTGAGCGCCGCAAGAAAAAAAATTTCATTCAATGAACAATGTCAACGCCGCATGAATGAACAGGTATTGTGATGAAAAATAAAAAATCGTTATCTCCTTTAGTATTTGGAATTTCTTATCTCCGCCGGGTTTAATAAAAATATGAAGTTAAAGAGCTTAGAATAAAAGTATTTTCGGAATTTTTTAATTTTTTTTTAACAAATATCGCCTAACTATGAAAATTAAAAAAATTCGATATCTTCTAAAGTATTTAGAATTTCTTATCTCCGTCGGGTTCAATGAAAAGAGGAAGTGAAAGAGCATATAATAAAAGTATTTTCGAATTTTTAACATTTTTTTTCCGCAAATACCGTTACTCTACATATTTACCAAAGTATCTCTGAAACTAATTAAGATGGATTAAAATTAAAAAAATCTAACAAAATAAAATTATTATTTTACTTATTTGTAAGAGTCCGTCCATAAAGAGTGAAGGGGTTAAGTATGGTTTAAAGACAAAAAATACATATTTCTGAATCTACTAGATCTAAGAGTTCTGTATTAAACATGAACAAGCGTATAGAGTTACGAATTATATTATTTTTTTAACTTTCCGGATTACGTCTTTTAAGGATGTGAAAACGAAAAGGGAGTAATTTTTGTTTAATCATAAAAAATCATAATATATATCAAATAAAGCTGGATGTAAGAAACACTGCATGAATAACGCAATAATTAATTACATAAAGTACTTTTACACTTTATTTGATATTCAATTCCAATGCCAATGAGTAAAACTGGGGCACGTTATTTTTATAGTACTAAATTATAAATCCAAGCAAATTAAGATAGAGAAGCAACTGAGCAATAATAACGTACAAAAATAAGATATAATATAATGTTTTAACCTTTACCATATTCCTATATTCAACCGCAAAAAAAAAGTGAAAAGGCGGTCGATTTTTTTTACTGCAGAAGTCATATCTTAGAAGCTAATCAAGCGGAATGTACATTATGATTTTTATAAAATTGCAAAATCTACCAATTCTTTTTTACAACTTGGTGAAGTTCTACTGTTTAAAAGGTGACACATTGTAAATGTAGTTTTAACATTCAAAAATAGTATAGTCTAATACAATCAAACTTAATTTTACAAATGATAAATAAACATACTTTCAGATACCTGCTCTTTTCATCGTTCACTGAAATATCACATCTTAAGTTGTAACGGGGATTAATATTATTTTAAAAATTAAAAACTTATGAAATCCATTGAATCAATATCGGAAAGATAAAATTATACTCAATATAAATATACGTTTACTATAATTATTTTGGAATTCATATCTGCGGTAAAAAGAAAGAGTTTGGTGTTGGTTTGGTTAAGCGGATATTGCCATATTTACTTAGTTCTGAGTGTTTGTTTGTATTGGCATCCTTGCGGGAAAAGAGGAGAGAGTTAAAAAAAATCAGGGATTTTATTTAAGCAAAATAAGAAACAACTAATACGTTGGATAATAAATGTGATAGGTATCGGTACTCTACATTTCAAATAAAGATGCGATTGTAACAAAAAATTCTTCAATAATGAGGAGTTATGAGGTGAAATTATTTAATCAATCTAAGCATAAATTTAACAATAATGAATGAGAGTGTTCGTGTAAACGATGGCATAAACTTAGTTAAAATAAAAAAAATGGTTCGTGTACAACCTTTCTTTTTTAATTTTCTACCTAATTAAATGAAAAGGAGGTAAGTGTGATAACATCAAGGTAAAATAATATATCTTCGAACTCTATAAAACAGAAGATTTAATATCGTATATTTAATCAATGGTGAAAATTAAAAATTCTTTCATCTAACCACTTAAAAAAATATAATACTTCAATGGTTTTGTTATAAAAAATATTTTATGCACTTGATAATATTTTGTGTCCATTTATTTAGTAAAAATTGTTTGGAATTATTCACAATTTTTTCTTCTTTCGAAAGGTAAGATTTTTTAGCAATATTGTAAAATGACGTGAGCGAAGCCGCGAGGTATTATCTGGTCGGGAATAAGCGTGGGGAATGGCAAATTTTCCTCCTCCGGCGTGGTTATCGCAGTCGCTTCCGGAGACGCGAAGATCGCAGCAGCGGCTCTGCGGTGAAGGGAGTGGCGCCAGGCGCAGCGATGCTGGGATTCACAAGTTTCCGTGGCGGAGGCCGGCGTGGGAGCAGGACCTGTGATTACCCTTCCCCCTCCTCCCCACTCACCAACCCGGCTGCTAGGAGCTCGCCCACCGCCGAAACACAGGCGAGCGCGCGGCGCGGTTCCCAAATTAATAAAAAAAAATCAATAACTTATTTACTGGCTGATTCAATCATCTCGGTTCGATCCTAGACTGATACAAAAAACGTAAATTTTAAGTAAAATTACCAAAAATAAATAAAATGACAAGTTCAAGAAATAAAACAACACATTTTTTTTTCCTTCAAATAAAAAATTGTATTACATAATATCTACTCTACTACAAATACATGGAAATTACTTGCGTTTCTCGATTCATGCATCTGCTACTCGCGAATTAAAGCGAGGTGGGAAGCCCCACCACTTTACATAGGATCAACCATTTCTTCGATCGAAGTAGTATAGTTTGGTTCCGCCTGGGACATGGGTCTGGGTGTGGTGTGTGGTGGGGTCAATGACCGACCCAGCTCTGACATCACGTCAATCTCTGACGTCACGGCGGCCATCTTGGATGACATTGACCTTGAAATTTTATCTTGACCTTGACCTTAAATTAGCCAAAATTAAGCCAAAAAACGCCGAAATCAGCTAAAATTCGCCAAAATATCCAATTTTTTTGGAAAAACATTTCGCCAAAAACTCTCAAAAAAATTCCACAATTCAAAAATTAAGATTTTAAAAACCTCAAAATACTTTTTGCCTTAGAAATAAGACGTCCTAAAAACCGATTAAGGATCTATGTCTAAAGCATCCGATAAGCCATTTCTATGAATAAGGATACCATGACCACCATATTGGATTATGACGTCACCGTTGCAATTTCCGTTACGGCTGCCATCTTGAAAATCCATAGTTTTTATGTTAGGAAATTGGAAAAAAATTTAAAATTTATAAAAAAAAATAATAATCGAATTTAATTATAAAAACTTAATAAAAAATTATTTTAAACAATTAAATGTACACTTACGCCATGGAGCTCGGAGTCCTCGGTTCAAACCCGGTGAGGTCAAAAATAAAATCAAAATGACGACCGATCCTTCCTCCACGGAAGCCGCTGGCAGACTGACCTCCCACCACTTATTTCAAGGTATATATCGTCAGCTAGTATGACGTCATGTCCGCCATCTTGGAAATCTTTATTTATTATCCGATTTTAATGAAAAAAGTTTGAAAATTTATAAAATAAATAAATACTTTTTTAATAAAAATCTTTAAAAAAAAGTTGCATGTTTCGTTACGACCGACATCTTGAAAATCCGTAATTTCAATAATAGAAAATCCGGAAAAAATCCAAAAAGTATTTTTTAAAATGCCTACTTTAAATGTTTAGTTATTTAAACGATTTCGGTCCTCGATTCGATTTCCGGCGAGAGTAAACCAGTTATTAATTAATGTATTTAAAAAATTCTCAATAAAAGTAATAAGTTCGTCTTATGGCACACCCGTCATTTTGAATTATGTCACCACTGTATCAATTATCGTTACGGACACCATCTTGTAAATCTTTATTTATTGTCCGATTTTAATGAAAAAAGTTCAAAATTCATCAGAAAGTTAACTTATTAGAATACTGATTGATTAGCTCGATTAATGTCCTTGGTTCGAAACCGCTAAGAGCAAAAAGTAAAAAACTACAGATCCTACCTCCACTCAAGCCGCATAGACTGACCTCTCACCACCAATAACAAGGTATGTATCGTCAGCTGGTATAATGTCATGTCCGCCATCTTGCCTTCGTCTGCTGGAGGCCACCATCTTGTTTTCGTCTGCTAGAGTGTGCTGATGCCATGTTAGTATGATTTTCTGTTCACCATACCTTTGACCTCGACTTTTGGTATATACCTTGACCTTGAAATTTGACCTTTACCTTGAAATTTGACCTTGACCTTGAAATTTGACTTTAACCTTGACGACCATCATGGATCCGACATTTTGTGTTCAGTACATGCTACCAGTAGCTACCACCTGCTAGAGGACATTGCCACCATATTGTTTTCGTCTGCTGGAGGACCTAACGTCATTTTTTTTTACCTCGTCGGGTTTGAATCGAGGACTCCAAGCTCCATGGCATAATTGTACATTTAATTTTTTTTAATAATCTTTTATTAAATTTGTATTATTAAATTTGATTTATTAATATTTTTAATGATTTTTTTTTAATTTTTCCCTATTTTCTAACTTTAATAGTACGGATTTTTAAGATGGCGGCCGTAACGGAAATTGCAGCGGTGACGTTATAATCCAAGATGGCGGTCATGGTATACTTATTCCTAGAAATGGCTTATCGGAGGCTTTAGACATGGATTCTTAAGCCGTTTTTAGGACATTGTTTTCTTTCTAAGCCAAAATGACTTTTGAGTTTTTTTGAAATCTTAATTTTTGACTTGAGAAATTTTTGTGGGATTTTTTGACGGAAATTTTTCCAAAAAAAATCGAAATTTTGGCGATTTTTGGGTAAATTTTGGCAAATTTTGGCAAATTTTGAGGGTCAAGGTCAAATTCCAAGGTCAAGATCATCCAAGATGGCCGCCGTGACGTCATCGGAGATGTAGATTCCAAGGCAGCAGAAGCCGCCACACACCACACCCAGAACCCGTGTCCCAGGCGGAACCAAACTATACTACTGTTCGAGAATCTTCTCCACCAAGTATGTATCGGGATACATCGTAGGCTAAATCTCTTCGGCATATAAACCGCCACGAATAGGCTCGTTTTCTAAATCTTCGAGGTAGTAGGTGCTAGGCCCAGATTCGCGAACATAGGTCACACGGAAAAGTTCGGGACTCCAATTTGCAATGAAACCATTCTCGCAGACTCCTTTCTGCTTGGAGATCCGCACAATGTCACCAACGTTAGCTTATGGTTTTCGTGGATCTTTCTTTTCGTCTTCGAAAACACTGTTCGAAGCAAGTGATCTTCTTTTACATATTTAGGCTTTATTTTCTTAGTAGAATGAACCGTGGTATTGTATTCGCTTATTATATAGTTTCGGCAAGATATCCAGCCACTTGTATTTTCCATTAGCCATGAACTGACACCACATTTTGGTGCGCAAAGTTCTTTTAAACTTTTCGACAACAGAGGCTTTGACATTATTAAATGTAGAGTAATGTTTGATTCCAAACTTCTTCATCGAAGCCTTAAAGGTTGCATTGTAGAATTCTTTGCCGAGATAAATTTGCAGGAGCAATGGTACACGTCCACTACGCAAAATGTCTGTCATGGCCTTGGTTACATCGGTTGCATTCTTCGATTTCACAGGTCTAGACCAAGCGAACTTCCTATACACACCGATGGCCGTCAACATGTACTTGAAACCTTTATTCATACAGTAATATGGTATCATCTCAACAAGGTCCACCTGGAATAAATCAAGTCGATTGAACTCGCCTGGTTTGAACCGAGGGCTTCATGATGTGTGTTTTTATTGAAATTTTATTAATTAAAATTTTTATCACTTTTAAAAATTTTACTTAAAATTGGATAATATTAATGCGTTTTCAACATGGCAAACTACTTTCAAAATGGCGGATGTATTTTTATTAGAATTGTATTAAGTAAAAAATTTTATATGTTTTAATAATCATCCCAATTTTTTTCTGATGTAAACTATAGATTAACAAGATGGCAACCATAACGAAAAGGGTTAGACGGAATCGAAGATTGCTGCTGTAATGAAAAATGCAACTATGATGTCATAATATGGCGGAAAGTTCTATAATTCAAAATGACTTTAACCTATATTACGGAAAAACAAAATGGCGGATCCAAAATGGCCGCTGAATCAATGTCAAGGTCAAGTTTATTCAAGGTGGTCTCCGTGACGTCAGAATCTCCTCGAACCGGAACCAGTTTCAGGACCGGCTATTACTACTCTCAGAGTATTCTTAAATGATTTTCGTAAACAGACAAACTTTGATATCTTGAGCAGTTTTCGAATCGCGTTGTGTATTCTGCAGCTCTGCAAACCGCATGTGTGCCCAGGTAAGCAAGGCCCTTAAGAATCTTGGATACTTATGCTAGAATAACAAAAGAGCTACAGACGCGATTCGAAGGATACAGTACGTCAAAAAAATTCTCATTATTGTGAACAATGGTGATTTTTAACCACGCGACAAACAGAAATAAAAAGAGTGTGATGTAACTCTTCTTGCCATTACATTGAGAATACACGTCAATGTTTTAGAAATGTCTGTTTAGTTAAAATGTGTACATAAATCCGGAAAAATCGTTGTACTTAAACATAGATATTAAAAAAATATATGAAAATTTTAATAAAACTCCATCAAAAAAATTGGTTGTCTGTAAAGTCAGTTTACGGACGATAGTTTAACGTGACAACGTCATAACAAAACATTGATGAAATGGTTGATCCAGAAGAAAATGAAATATCATATTCGGCCTGAGACTGAGCCGTAATAGGTTTTTGCAACCAAACCATTTAGGCATTAAAAATTTTATATTCTTTGAGGAAGGAATTTTTTTAATTTTTCTATCTTTTGTATGATAAATTCTACCTCTGCATACTTTTATGAATAAAATTGAATCATTTTTATTGAATTATCACTATTTTGTATGGATACAAAGGAGTGAAATGAAATATACAATTTAATTAATAAATTTACTTTTATTTGCATTCATTAATTCAAATATATTTATTACTTTTGAAGTGTCGCACGCGCCGTATTTATTTTTACAAGTACAAAAAGAAATTTTGCAGCTGCCGGGATTCAATCCGTCAACCTCTGATTTGGTAGTCAGCGATGCTCACCGCACGGCCACGAGGCCGTTTCAGATATAATATATATAAAAATTTTGTTTTGTGTTGTGGAAGTTTTAAAACGTATTTGAATATTCAACATTACTTTTAAATAACCGTACCGATTGTGCTGAAAATCGGTGGACGACCGTTAAATTACATAATATTAATAATTCAAACGACGAAAATATGATTGACAAGTCAAATCGATGGTTGTTCCAATCGAGTGGAAGAGAGATGCCACGCATGCGTACAATGAGCATGAAGAGAGATGCCACGCATGCTTACAATGAGCATAACAGGACAAATCCGTAGTGGGACATCCGTAGTGGGACAATGTGCGTTACGGGACACTTTTTCGCGCTTGCAGCCGGCGTTCATCGATTTATTAAACGTTGTCACGTCAAAAACGCGAATGATAGTTTTATTGCTAATGCCAGTTTAACAACATTGGAAAGCAAAATAATGTCGTTATTTGCAGTAACTTCGGGATGGTAATAAAAAAAACTTTCTTATCGGAAAGTCTGTCCCGTCCGCGAATTTTGTTGCGTAGACCTCACGGAATTGTGCAGAACCTGATTGATTAGGAAATCATTTTATTCGCATCAAGTCCGTCGCATCGCACCTGTAGAATTATTTTAATTCGCAGTATTATTAACAAGCCCGAAAATATTCTCGTTTTTGAAAATTCTTAATTGTGCCTTATGGGAAACATAAAGATTTATATATACATTACAAGTGGGTAACGAAACCTAACACACCTTTCTCTAGTCATTAACTCTTAGATTAGCATAAAAAAGAGAAGTTTAGTTGGGGGGGGGGTTGGAAGGGCCACGATATAAAAATATAATTTTTGTAAAGGTAGTCAGCGATTCAATAATCACCAATCAGTCCCGAACATATTCTGAGTTTTCGCTAGCTCGCAAAATTTTGCGGTATGAGTAAAACCACATTTTATGCGAGGTCACAATTTTTTATTATTATTTTAGAGCACATAAAATGATGTTGACATAACATAAGCAACCTTTCATTTTAATAACTGTCACCTAGAAGTGCGAAAAAAAATTCCTCTCAGGGGAAAAAAAAGAACTATTAACCTCGATAATTTCAATACTTAAACATTTTACTTGTATTTGTGTAACTGACCTTACTCAAGAAAACTAACATTTTATGTTTCTTACGAAACCCAGAAGTACGTAGACCTACCCTCAAGGAAGAAAATTAAGAAAGAATTTTCGCGAGAAATGTATTACATGTTACAGACCTAACTAAACCTACATATTAGTTTTACAAAAATAAAAAACAGTGAGGGAATCATTTTTCAGTGCTTGCCAGAGAAGTGTAACATCTAACCTCGGTAACGAGCAAAATTGATTTGTTCTCATGTTGAAAATACACATATAATACGAAATTCTGAGGAAATACAACGTATAGATAATTCTTTAAAATAATGCCGAGCGTGGTAAATATATGCAAATTGTGTTTTCAACTACATTTCTGGAGGCGAATCACACGTAGTTTGCTAACCCGCCGCTAGAATTCTCTGCCGGAGCAGCTACGTCGACTATCGAATCATTCCATTTGCAGACCAAAATTTTAAACTATATAATGAAACGACTCCGGTGAAAGCGAAAAAGACTTGGAAAAAATTTACTAAACATGGCTTTTAACCTGGTTTTCAACCAGGGATTTTATTTAAATAGGTACTTTCCATCTTGTTATAATTCACTTAACAGTTGATACTATAAAGTTTCCCATTTAGCTTTGTGAAATTTGGTTCTAACCATATATCATAGATAGCAGCACCGTGGTTGGTACACAAGTCCGTTCCTTGACTTCCACTCCATTCACGAAATTACTCCTGCCAAATGCAGTCTACCTAGAGCTAAGAAGGAGCACGAAACGTGACTTTTTCATGGGGTCCCGACTCGAGGTCAATGAATAATGGTATTAGTCGTCGGTTTTCCTTTCTGACGTGTAACTGAAGCCTGGTGAATCCTAAGCTGCGCGCGGGACATGGGCGGCGTGACAATGAGAGACGTGACAGATTGAAGAGTGTTTGCTGAGCGCTCTGAAGGCTTCTCGCGTGAGGCGGCTCGCTTGCGCAGGGCGGGACGCCAGACGGACGTAGCGTCGCTCCTGAGTTCCGAGACATGTTTGCACGGGGGTGGGTCCGAAGACTGTCCGCCTCATATATATACGTCAGCGCGCTATTCGCGGCTCCTCGTGGGCTAGGACAGAGGATCTAGGACTCCAGGTAGCGTGCGCCTTTCCGCTCATCGTGGTATGATTACGTGAAACCAGGGGTGCAACAACAGGGGGGGGGGGCAAGGGTATTTTGCCCCCCCTCCCCTCTGAAACCTTGAAGTGGGGGGCAAACGGGGGCAAAAAAAAGTGCTGTGTAATTAATTTTTAGATAATAAAACTGCTTAAATAGCACCATTTTCCACCTTGAAATACAAATTTTCCCGGGGGAGGACCCCCGGACCCCCCGCTTCAATAGGGGGGATCGATGATTCTTTATAAAAAGGTATATCGTCCCCCCTTTGGAAATTTAGTTGTTGCGCCCCTGCGTGAAACCAAATATCTTAATATCGGACAATATGAGAAAATCTGGGGGAATAGAATTGGTGAAGCGCGAGACACTTTACTGCTGTTTACACTCCACGCCGCTAGATACTGGGTTTACGCACTTGAAAACGTAGGTACACTCCGCGCCGCCAGGTTCGCTGCAATCACTTGTCCCGCGCATTTATCACCCATTTTCTATATTGTCCCCATTACGATATTTGGTTAAACACTGTAAATTCTTTAGACGTTTCATGTAGCTTCATTTTTTTTATGACAAGATAAAAATATTTTACATATTTTTCGTTTCCATTATTAGCTGAGAAGGTCGCATTTAAAATTTTTTGACACCCTCCCTCATATAAACAAAATATATCCCTTATCTAAAACTTTAAAATTTAACCGTATTGATGTTGATTTAGTATATAAATAAAGTAAAATAAATTTACCTTGGAGCACTCGTCATGGAATCTGTCCATGCCGAAAGGACTTCTGTTACTGAATGTCTGTGGGAAAAAATAAATCTCAAGGACAAATGTTTATACTTGGTGAAAAAAAGTATATATTTTTCTTACGTGACATTTAAGCATTGAACATATGCTTAAAGAAAAACCTTCAGCATATAATGATTTAAGGTAAAACTTGATCTTGCAAAATTATTGACTAAATGCCTTTCTGCATGAGCAGATTCAAATATTTTATGATTTTATAGTATAAATTATATTATACGCGATAAAGACTCTTTATGCGGGTCGATTCCCCTTTTTAATTTTTTTTTCTTACACAACCCTGCCAGGAAAAATCCAAATATTATTTCCATTTATTGTTGATCGTGCCACTTCCCACTGAAATCTTGCTAACAGATGCCTGACAGGCCTTAGACCAGGTTTATAAACTACAATTGAAACACAAGAAGACAAAGAACTCAAGACGAAACAAAGTTATGTAACGATGCTCATAATTCACGCAAAGCCCAGAAACTTAACGTAGACTTCGGGTAACTTTTAACTTCTAACGTTTCGACTTGCATTTCACCTTCTATTGTTGAAGTGAAGTCTCCTGGAAAATTTTAAACATGTAGACGTAATGCGTATATAAATGGTCACGTTTTTATTTTCATTGCACTCATTATTTTTTCACATACTAAACGAATGCGCACTGAAAGAAAAATGCACTTTGAAATCAAATTATCACGAATATCATTTATTTTAGTGATTCACTGATTTGGAGGTTTGGTGGTGGTTTGTTTGCAACTTGCTTGTTTTACACGCAACAGTAGTTTTCTTGCGTTTGTTGCGTGTTGCGTTTTCACGCTCTTTTTACTCTTGTGAAGTTTACAAACACATCCATACCGGCTGTGATTCAGACCATAGATTACTTTAGTGTGTGATTGATTATACACCGCTAAAAAAAGAACAACACTCATTAGACTGAAATAATGTATGCCCGCGCCAGAGGTTTCCTCAATTGTGATTGGCTGCCATCTGCAGGAGAAGACAAATGCTCTGTTTGGCCGAGCCATTCGCTTCCGTACAGAATTGCTGTGATCAGTATGCCGAAAGTGTGGGTGCACCTAAAGGAAACTCAACCAATCATAAAGCACAGGCAACACACAGGTGGTCTCGAAACATTTTCGCGATCAATACAGTCCCTTTCACATTCGTATTTCAAAAGTATGGCAAAATAGTAAATAAGAAGGTATTTTGAGATGGCTGCCTTAATTAACACCCAACACATGTGCGTTTACAATATCAAGCGCTCAGAATATTTAATGAACAATATCCTCCACATAACTCTTCCCGCGAGGAAAATGCGCTTCTGCGGGGAAGGGAGGGTGTGCTTCGCCATGACGTGTGCTACGTCAGACAGTTCCGTAACGGAGCCGTTCCTAACTATGCGTAGTCGTATGGACAAGTCTGGCAACTTACCTTCATTCTCCGTCGGCTTAGTGAAGCTTGCAGCGGCCTGCGAACTAACAGCGCTAGTTTTATTGGTACCCATTATTAACTTTTTTTTTAAATGGGAGTTTCGTGTTAAAGTGGGCATATTTTTATAAGCTCTTTTTAGTTTTAAAACGTCGGTTACAGTTTAGGATTTCTCATTTACTTGGAAGCTTTGTAGGGATTGTAAAGTTTCCGCAATAATTGTCAGTTAAAATTTGGAGTGTTGAAAATGCGGATCTCAAAAAAAACAAACTAAGATCTCACACAAGAAAGCATGTTTTAAATGTTAATTTTTTTTAATCAAAGATATACATTTTAATCTTCAAGTAAATGTAATTTATTCAAATGTTTGATTTTTGAGATCCAGTTTTTTTTTTAATGTAATATTTGAACCTTAATTTTCCTGCTATTGCAGCTTGCCATTTTTATTATCTTTTAACAGAGTCCAGTACGTAGAAAAACAAAAAATATTTGACGTTTTTGAGCCGTAACCTTCATTACAACTAGGCACAATACAAGAACTAACAAATGTGTCAAACATTTAAGGCATTGTTACAGATTAGACGTTTACCCAATTGAATGGGGAAAAAACAGTAATCTGTGGAAATTTAAAAAAAATTGAGACTGAATTAGGGATAGTATTATACAAACGAAATGCCCACTAAATACAGTGTTAATGACGAGCTTCGCTGAGCGGGCGGCGAGACGGAGAACGAATGTGAGTTGGCAGACCTGCCTGGCAGTGGCGGATCCAAGGGGTGGCACCAGGGGTAAGTGCCCCCCCCCCCCCCCCCGAAAAACCACTTGTCTGCTACATTAATATTGCCGACAAAAATGATTGTTTCTGAAACCAATAAAATATTTTAATATAATTAATTAATTTCTTGTAGAATCATAAAATCTGGTGGTTGGATGTTATGTGCAGTGTGAGTAGATTAAATACAAATTTAGTAATTTTAAGACATTTTTTTTTCTCTGGCTACTCTGAAATCCTAGAGTGCCCCCTTCCGAGGTGAACCTCTGGATCCGCCACTGCTGCCTGGTGTGTGCCCGTGGCCGCAGCTGTTCCCGGCAGCAGACGAGGGTCGGGGCCGCCTTAGTTCCGGCTCGGCCCGCCTGGCGCCGCTGCGGTCGCCATGTCGCCCGCGGACCCGGTGCTGCTGCTACTGCTGCTGCTGCTCTGCTGCGCACGCGCCCTGGGAGGAACAACCACGCAGGAACGGCCTCAGCTTCGGATTTTGCATGGTGCGTAACGCTCCTCAGTTAAATTTGGAGTCTAACATTTAAAAAAAAAAAATGGGGTGTGGCTGTGTCATGGACACGGCCGTGTGTTGTACGAGAATACGTGTACGTAACAGGTAATATTTTCTACACTAAATATAAAATACGCAATTTTTTTTATTTTAACACCATGTATATTAACTGTCACTCATTTCATTTAATTGTGAAATCAATGTAATATAATTAAAATTTCTCAAATAATGAATTTAAAAAAGGCAAAGGATTTTAAATTGTAGAAGAGCGCATCCAAAAGTCAATAATAACATATTTACACTAGAAACAAGCAAAAAAAACATACTTTATATGAGGCTTGCTTAACTAGTCACAATTTAAAGGATTTTTAGCAGGGGCGCAACAACAAGCGGATGGGGGAGGGGGTAGGCAAGGTTATTTTGCCCCCCCTCTGAAACCTTGAAGTGGGGGCAAACGGGGGCAAAGAAAGTGCTGTGTAATCAATTTGTAGATAATAAAACTGCTTAAATAGCACCATTTTCCACCTTGAACTACAAATTTTCCCGGGGGAGGACCCCCGGACCCCCCGCTTCAATAGGGGGGATCGATGATTCTTTATAAAAAGGTATAGTACCCCCCATTGGAAATTTAGTTGTTGCGCCCCTGGTTTTTAGTGATGCTTCTTTGTGTTATGGCGTCATCTAGGCCAATGGTTCTGGCTATTGCATGTTCAATAGAGATCGTTGATGAGGAGCTTAACCGCTCTTACGAAATTGTGCTTTTTAGATAGTTCTTGATGATTTTCAGTTTTGGAAATGACCTCTCGGCACTTGCAGTTGTAACAGGTATTGTCAAAAAAATTAAGCACGTATTGACCAGACCAGGAAAGCTGGAACTATATTGTGCACGCACTATTATTGTATCCATTAGGTGCCTAACACTTTTCATTTCTTCAATGTGACTTAAAAAAAAGTTTTATATCTAACAGCCTGTGGGCCTAGGTTGTAAGAGAGATCATCTGGGTAGTTTTGTACTAAAACTATGCAAGATTATAATATTTGTTCATCATTTGAGTCCTTTAAAAACGAGGGCCAAAAGTTGAACAGATTTTACTGACCTCGATAAAACGCTCTATAACCTGGGTACTTATTATGTCCAAGCTTCAGTTGAATACTTAAACTTGAAAACGCTTCTCTTCATCTATAATTGGGTCATCAACCTGCACTTCATCGAAAAAAATTTTCTTCCTTCTTATTCTTGAGACGGGAAAGTGGGGCGGAACAATTAATTTTAAGCAAAGCTCAGTTTCATCATTTTTTTTACGGTTTGCCACCCTTTTCTGAGTTTACTGATTTTTGTTTTGAGATTTGATAGCATATTTCTTGCATTTTCTATATCTTCTTCAACACTTTGTAGTTTTTTGGTGGCCACACGCCTATGAGTTTTGATTTTATTTAGTTTACATTTGAAGTGAACGAGCTCTGGGTTGGCAGAGAGAATCCTCTCGAGCGCCACGCTCTGTCCCCAGCCGCCGGGCGGGCGAGGGGGCTGGCGGCGGCGGCCGTCGTCCCGCGGGGTGGCGGGGGCGGGGCGGCCGCCCCCGGGTCCGCCCTCTGGCCGCGACCCGCCGCCAGCACCGCAGTGGCAGTGGACGCGCCTTGCGCCGCTCGGATGCTGAAGGAGGTGCGTCCAAACCACCAGACTTTCCCTTCTTTTTGACGTGACAACGTCTAATAAATCGATGAACGCCGGCTGCACGCACGAAAAACTGTCCCATTACGCACATTGTCCCGTTACGATGTGTCCCGTTACGCTCATTGTAAGCTTACACCGCATCTATCTCTCTTCCACTCGATTGGAACAACCATCGATTTGACTTTTTCAAGGCACATTAAACTTGAAACACTCCCATTCGTTTCCTACCTTTCCTATCATCGTCCTATCCTTAACAGAATAACATAGATCGGAAAAAGTTAAATAGCAAACACATATAAAATTTATAGTTAAAATAATCTCTTCGTTAAAGTAATAAACATATTTGAATTAATGAGTGCAAATAAAAGTAAATTTATCAATTAAATTGTATCTTTAATTCCACTCCTTCTTTGTATCCATACAAAATAGTGATAATTCAATAAAAATGATTCAATTTTATTGATAAAAGTATGCAATCATTTCATCAATGTTTTGTTATGACGTTGTCACGTTAAACTATCGTCCGTAAACCGACTTTACAGACAACCAATTTTTTTTTTTAACTTTGCTAATTCCAGGCTGTTACACTATCAGGTTTATTTAATAATGCGACTCAAAACAAAAGAAAAAATTTTCTTCGTGGTTGCTGATAACTGAATTTCGGAAGTTTGTGGTGATACTACGAAATGATCCTTGTTAGCTATTCGTGTTCAAAGAAAGTAAACTTAGTTTCTATACCCAAATTTGAGAAGATATCCGTAAATTTAAGATTATATCTAACGGCGTGCAGAATATTCCAAGTGTGGGGGAGGGGAGAACCCCCCCGTCACCCCTCGTGAGAAACAAATACCACGACGAACCAAAAAAAAAACACAAAAGTTGAGATATGGTGAAGGAGAAAGGATGAAAAGGTTTGGGAACAGTATCGAAGTAGAAAAAATAACTTTTAATTGATCTTATATTGTGCATACTAACAAATACCCTATAATAACTTACAGTTCCAAAAATTTATATATTTATGTATCAACATTTCATATGAATTTACATCTAAATAATTGCACATGTACTTTTTTTTTAAAACCATGCTACCTTTTTGTGGCTGATAATGCTTCGATACAAAGTCCCTCTCAGACTCTATCCAATAGGAGGGGGGGCGGGGAATCCCCCATCCCAATTCTCAGCAGAAGGCGACCCAAGACGTGGCCAAAGGAAATCGCTATATCTTGAAATCGGATCAAGATAATTGAGAAAGCCAGTATAATTTTATTTGTGAGAAAGTGTTTTGAAATGTGAATTGTTTGGCGCGCATGCAATTTTCCGAATATCTAATAGTTTTCGAGATAGCTTATAAAAAATGTAGTTAGGCCTACGCCCTTATTGAAACATTTGTCAAATCAAAAAGGTATACCTTGGAAAGTAGTAACTCAAATAGCGCTGAAACGACAGCTTGTGACGGTTTCCGAGTCATAAATATACCCCTTCGGTAATGCTATCTCCTCCTAGTATGGAAAACGGGGGGGGGGGGAGAGAGAGAGAGAGAGAGAGAGAGAGAGAGATAGAAAGATGGTGATAGGCTGCGAAAGGATAAGGAGAGTAAGAACGGTAGATGAGGTGAAAGCTTGAGAACGTTGCCATTGGTCCAGCCATTTTATGTTTTAAAGCCTCTTACTTTTTTTTTATCTCGAAAACTTACGTTATTCATAAATGAGTAAATATGACAAACGAACCAGTGTTATTCGTATATTTTGAATCGGCTCTCATTATACCAACGCTCACTGGGCGGTTGGTTTAATTAAGAAAATCAACAAATTAACAGCCGATTATCTGCTATCAGCACTTAATTGTGAACCCGTCCAAAGCTACGATTTCGAGCAAAAGATACTTAAAGCAAATATCCAAACACCCGTAAATATATCAGAGCACAGGCTGGTTTGTTAGAGGCCCGCAACAAAAATCGAATGACATAGGTATCAACATTATTTATATAGAGTTAAATTTGCACATAGTTTATAAGAAATGTACATTGTAAAATGTAAGTGGTGATTAACTGGGAGCATAGAATATATTACAACTTTAATGCTACCTGTATATAAATTACAATATTAAATAAACCAAATATTAATATTAAAATATTATAAATAAACATATATAATTGATAAAAACCTGGAAATTCCTTAACTACCAGTAAACACTGACTTGTAATAAAGTTGTCGGGAGGTGTGGCTTAGGGGAGGGGAACTAAGTCACTAGGGTGGACGTGATCCGTGATGGTTGGAGGTGAGACGTCCGCTAATTGGTCGGTGCGCTCTGCACTAAATGGCCCACCAACTCAACTCGTGCAGATGTCCGTGGAGAGTTCTCAGTCGTTGCTCATTTCACGCCACCCTGGCCCATACACGTCCGAGCACTTCGAGACGCTGCGCTGCGCCTGACGTCACCGTCCTTCGGTCGCGCTCCCAGCGGCCGCCCGGTGAAACAATCTTTTACCAACGGCTCTAAAGATGTAATTCTCTCTCAGTAAATCAAGAGGCTGGCGTGTTAGGCACAACAATGTGGTACCTTTAATCATACCGCCAGAGAGTTACATCTTTAGAACTTAACAGATGTGCCTCTGTCTTTAAGAGATTACTACATCGTCGCGCACTCAATGGTGCGCCTGATGAGACTTATGCAACGATAAACTGTTGCTGAAGTCGAAACGATTGTGAACAAATACTCATCATTTTGAGGAACAGTGGTAATGAGAAGACCAGCGCTAACACTAGTACCTCATTCCACTTTGGGATCATTACCTATTCCCCACTTCAAGTGGTGTATCGGCCGGAGGCCAATAGCTGGTGTTGTTTACAATATGATGCTGAGATTCAGAGCATGTTGCACTCCGTGCGGTACTCACGACTATGCGTGAGAATGTGGTTTTACAACCCAGATTTCTGCACCTATACCTTGAGGCTGCTCAAGGTTCATAAATGTAAGCATCCATGTTTAGATCTTCTTGGATCTCTTCAGTTGTCAAACTTACTACATGGTTTACAGATTTCAGTAAATCAAGAGGCTGGCGTGTTAGTCACAACAATGTGATATCTTTTACCAACGGCAACTTTTCAGATAAAACGCCAGCCTTGTAATATTAAAAACTGGGTACGAAAGTTTTAAATAACAACATTTAAGGCAAAATGAATATTAAAAGTACAATATTAATTAAAAATTTTAAATAGGGAATATAAATAAACATTGGCAAAACTTTTGCCAACTTTGACTAAGTTAAAAACATAAATTGATTAAAAAGGCAAGTATCCAGAGGGCCACATTAAATGTGAACATTTTTAACAAAATATTAATTAATAATTTGTTAATGGGACTATGGAATCTAAGGATTCATAACCACCCAACTGTTAAAACGCACAAAAGTACATCCAATTAGATATCGTGAAACGATTAAGTCGGGCAAAATTTTTCAATTGTGAATACCCTCCTGACTTTACACAAATAGCAAATAACGTGTCGCTCGTATCTGGCGATAAAATTCGCAATTTAACAAAGTAATATGAAATGCTAATAGCCGTTAGTGAAACATGGAAGAATTGTTCTATTAAAAGTAATGGCGCAGAAATGCAAAAAAAAAGGCTACGCTGTAAAATATTTGTTTTAATGGAACTGAAAAGACATGAAAGCAACTGTATCGCTACAAAAAAAAAGTTCACAGTTCGGTTTTTTTCCAGGAATTTATGTTTTTTGTTGTCCCAGTACTTCCAATGGTTAGTTAAAGTTATTTTTTAACTGTTCCCTGATTATCATTCCAGTATTAACTGCGCATATTAATAAGCACTGTAAAACAAAATGAAAAATTTATGAATCGATTAATTTTTCCGTGGTTTAAAAAAGTTATTTTTGAATGAAACATCAGTTAAAATATAAAATAATGTGCCAATTCTCGTAAGAAACATTCATTATTATCTCAAAAAAACGTATTTCATGTATGCAAAAATAACCATAGCCATGTAATGTACAAATTTACATTTTTGTTCTTGTAGCATCATAAACTATTTCTTGGCAAATGGTTTTCAAAGGAATATTTTGTAAAAGTACAGATTTTTTTCTGCGCACCTTGAAGAAGCCATGCTGTTATTATCCACAACTTTTGGAGGTAAAGTCACAAGAGTTGAATCTCACGTCTAGTTAAGAAATTACTAGAGACATGCAAAATTCGCGGATTCATTTCGTGATATGCTACAATTCAAATAATTATACCTTAGCGCTGCTTCTACCACTGGTTCACTGTTAATCTGGAGGACTGAGGGCCAATTAGAGACCCTCACTCATAGAAGTGTCGAATCACAGACACTCGGTCGAGACGACTCACAAGTCAGCAGCCAATGAACAGGTGGCATTTGCCCGTGTGTGTAGAGTGTAGTAGAGTCTATCCTGGAGGTCATTGAATCCGCGAATTTTGCAGATCTCTAGAAATTAAGTTCCTTCCAATCACAGTTTCGGGAAAACAACCTCCTGCGGTATATACGAGTCGTGTGTGGAAAGTAAGTACCGTTTCGTCATTAAAAAAAATTAAACTCATGAAAATAAAAGTTCTATTGAAAGTTTTAGTTTACTATATATCTACATTACATTTTCACATAGTCGCCGTTCAGTTCCAAACACTTTTCGCAAAGCTCTACCAGTTTATTTAACCCCTCTGCAAAGAAGTTCACCTCCTGGAAATTAAACCAGTTGAAATACTGATTTGGTTCATTTTCCTGTCATTGTTGACCCACGATTCATTAAATAAACACAAATGAAGCCCTTTTCGTCCCAAAAAAAAGTAACCATCATTTTTCGACTCGAGTACGGAGATTGCTTTAACTTTTTCCGGAGATGTTTACTAAGCTCCTACACCTAGGCTACACGCATTGTGTATTCGAAGTTCATGATGCCTATAGCGTACATACGTTCCATTCGGCACAATCTGTCCCTTACCGGCTCCAAATCGCAATGAAATAGTATAACCATTTCCCTAACGCTCTTACACCGAGGGAAAGGTATTTTTGCCTGAACAATTGATATTTGTTTTTGTTTGGCGAAACAAATATTTAGGCCCACGGTTGGTTCAAGCAATTATGTTATACGTAGGAAAGACTTTGTTGACCCAACAGAATGGTTAAATTCTATCAAATAAAAAAATAATTACTCGGTATTCAATAATAATATTAACACGTCTATAAAATCAATTATTTAATAATGAAAATAATTGAGATAAATTTTTATTTATAATGAAAACAATAAAAATGCTGAAAGTTTATTTCAATTTAATTAATGTTAATTATTTATTAAATATTTTTTATTCATAATTTATTACGGAAATAAATCATACATAAGGTAACATTACTACACTTATATAAACACACTTTAAAATACACTTGAGAAAGTTTATAAACACAATTTCTATCACAAATATTCACAATAAACAATTTTTTTAACTATATCAATTACTAAAGTTTGAGATTTTAAAACAAATATATAATTTTTATTTGTATGTAGCCTTTTTTCATCCTGTTGATATTTCGTGACATGGTGCGTAGGTACGCATCGTAAAAATTCACTTTAATATTTTTTCATAAAGCACCTAAAGAAGTATAACTTGCAAATTTTGTATCGAAAGGACGATGAAAGGTGTGTTACTTCATTGCACCAGCCCTTGGTAGACACATTCCTGCACGGCACTAGCTTGTGTCCCGGTGTGCCGTCAGATTACAGCTACAGCTACAACTACTACAACTGCATATTGTATTTCACGTGCTGGATTGATGGCAAGCACTCCCTGATAAGGGCTGGATCGCCGCCAGCACGGGCTCCCTAGATCCGAGGGGAAATATGGATACACCATTTTCGACGCGACTTGGAGTTGTTTGAGGAGGAGATACACAGAGAGGCTGGAGAAACCCATCCCATCATCACTGCCACACATCCGGCTAGCCTGTGGTGGACCCGGAGGAATCCCCGTCATGAGGGTGCCACGAGACGCTTAACCAAGTCTGGCCCAGAAGGCCCGTGATCTGGCCGAGCTGCATCCATAACTCTACTAGCTGTCCGGGCTAGCACCGGAGCTGTGTCGTCCGCCCTTGGTTGCGGGGAGGGGACCTCTTCAGACACCCCGCGGTGTGCCGACAGATTGTTCCAACCTACGGCCGACATTCTTACGGTCACCTCCCGCGTATGCGCCCTATCAGGGCAGGGTGGGAGAATTTTCCAGTTCATTTTATACAATCCAGAACTATATAATTTTTACAGAACTGCTAGGGATCACTCCCTCTTTATGATCGCGAAGGTATTAGAGCTTCGGCAATGACCAGCGTCTAGGGCCACCAACCCAGCATAGTCACCGTCTCAGCCTCGTACCTCATTCAGCTGACCAGACAGTTGGCTGTGTCCTGAGTCCTAGGACTTTATCAGCACTGCTGGCGCCTTCCCCGATCTCCCACTTCACACTGGGACCCCTCAAAACACCCAGTGAACCCGTGGTCCGGTGGAGGCCTATCCAACCTCTGTTAGCTGTCCAGGCTAGTACCGGAGCTGTGTCGTCGCTCACCACTTCGACTCCGCATCGGGCTAGAGTACCCTTGGAGCCTATTCCAAGCGATCGGAGCACCACTACCAAGTACAAGTCCTACCCAATCAGAATCCAGGGCCTTGGAGGAAACCTCAGAGGGACACCATTCAATCTTTCATGGATTCTTCCCGTACTACTGCCAACTTGGCGTCGATTCGGCAGACCGTTCGCCAGCAGCTAACCGACTGCCACTCTTCAGAGTTACTCCACTGGATGTCCTCGTCTCCTCGGACTACCCTCCGACCTGCCGTACCTCGGCCCGGCAGGTTTACAGCCGGTTAAGGCCCGGAAGTGCCTGAACTCATCCGGCGGCGATCGCAGGAAGCCTTGGCTAGAAATGACAGACCAACTGTGCGTGCGCAGGAGGGCTTCGGGGTTACCTCGGTACCTCCCCCGACCACTGGACTAGGGGAACGTATCACACCTAGTCGAGCAGTTTACAGGTCTTTTTTTAAGCCCGAGTGCAACCGAACACGGCGGCGCCTTTTTCGGTCCGTCCGTTACCATAGGCCTGATCCATTCACTATGGGGCCCTTTGGGCCCGAAACGCCGAGGCTCAGCAGTCGAAACCTCCCCCAGAGAGGTTTCAAACGCATCTGCTGTTGCCCGCAGATTCAGCCAATCCACCATTTCTGGCCCCATACATGCAATTGAGGATGCACTGCGGCAGGGTTACGCCCGGCATTGGTCCCTCTGTGCCGACAGCTGGAGGAGCGAGGTCGGCTGCGGCAGAAGGGCTGTTCCTGGCTCGTGCTGACCAACGCCTCGGCGCCGCTGCCTGAAGTGACCACCTCGCTGTCCGCCGTCGAGCCGCCTTCCCGCCGCATCGCTCTCAGGCTGGCCGTCCCCGTAAGTAGAACCACACTTCGACACAGGGACGTCGGAGCAGGGGGGGGTGCGGGGGGGCAGCAGGGGCGATTCGCCCCCGTGCTGTTATGCATTGGGGGGGGGGGCGAGAGTAGCGTTTCGCCCCACCTCCTTTTCCCAGAATAAATGTTTGGTCCTAGTAGTATTTTTTCTCAACCAGTAGTTCCAAACGTTGCATTGGTGTGATCACATTGATTAGAAAATCAAATTTATGATTGTCCGTATACTGTAAAATTATTGGAAACTCCTAGATGGTATTTTATTTAAATTGTACTACATCTACTGTCGGAGCAGGTAGTATTTAATACATACCACGTCATCAAATTCTCGGAATGGTATATTTAATATTTTGGTTCGTAAACTCATTAAATAGCACAATTATGCATCTAAAATTCAAAATTTTTCCGGGGGAGGGCCCCCGGACCCACCGCTCTAGGACTGAGGTAAGTGTGATACATATTTTGGCCCCTCCCCCCACCCCCCCACTCATGAAAACGTTCCGACGTCCCTGCTTCGGCACCACGGACCCGTGTTCCTCCCATCCCGCCTGACAGTTTTCTGATATGTTACATCTGAGGTCTCGGTATCGGGCATTTGTCAAGAGTAATCTCGTGAATGTGACGGAAGTCAAGGAACGGAAACGTCTTACCACCATGCTGTCATCTGTGTCAGATGACGAGAACCAAAGTTCACAATGACGAAGGGGTAACTTAATGGCATTAACATTAACCAAATTGGCTGTACTTTAATAACATTCCTTGTGGAAAATCAGGTCCAAATCCGGGGTTATAATTTTTTTTTGTCTTTTTCGCTTTTATCGGAGACGTTTCCATTATATAGTTTAAAATTGCCGTCTGCTAATCAAATTATTCAATTGTCGACGTAGCTGCTCCGGCAGCGAATTCTAGCGGCGGGTGCGGAAACAACGTGTCATTCGCGTCAAGCTGTGTAATTTAAAAAACAATTTGCAAACATTTATCACGCTCGAAATTATTATCAAGGAATTCTAAGTTAAAGCTTGTGTCCCAGTTTCGTATTATAAGTGTATTTTCAACATGATAAAACATAAATTTGCTCGTTACGGAGATTATATGTTACACATCTCTGGCGAGTACTGAAAAAAACTCGCTCGCGTTTATTTTCTCCGTGAAATACATCTCTCTACAATTGAATCGACACATGCTAAAAGAGCCTCAGTCTAAGGAACCCAGTTTTGAAAAAAATATATATATACATACATACATCTGTCTAAGCAAACCTTTTAGCGTACGTTAAGAATTTCCTTAGCTTATATTAGCTAACCCGCTGTCGTGGTTGGCACCCCCTGTGTCACACCACCACAAGTCAGACACCCGTCTGGGAACAGCCTTAAACACTCCACGTAAATTCTTAATCTTTTTCAAATTATTATTTTGCGGGCTGCTCCAATAAACCGGTGCCCCAAAATTCTTAAGTAAATTATTCAAAGACCTTTTGGAAAAGGAAGAGAACAGAGTAATAGTATTTAAAACGAAAAACACGTAATTACTTGAAATGCCAAAAACTTTAATAGGACTACTTGCGCATGAACATGGCAGGCAATTTAATTGAAGACAAAATCTCAAAATGATTACAATAATACCTATAACCTTTTGCCCTATAGAGCTACAGAAGCTTTTAATAGAGCCACGTTTTAGTATATACCAATAAATAAATACTGTAATAAACCCATAAATAAAATCAGACATTGATGAAAAGCTGCTCCAATATATATATATATATATATATATATATATATATATATATATATAATGAATTACAATTCTTTTTAAATAAAAGTTAATAAAAATAAATGTCACTCTAAAATGTCTTAATTACACCCGGGTGATCTTTAATTTTCGACACTTCGCGGCAAGCATGATACAAGGTTCGTTAAAATTGGTACCACGATGGAACATACACTCGAAGTTGTGGGCAGGGTCTTTTTGCAGAAGTTAATTTTGGATTATTCACTCTTATTTTGGCAAAGTCCAAATCAACGCCCCGGGATTACAGGGGCAAAAGTTCAGGGTCGGAATCACCTACTTGGACGAACGATGTACGTTGAATCACACCCCGGACCTCCTGGCCTGGAGTTTAGCGGGCTGTAATTTAGCAGAGGTGCTAAATGCTTCATATTAACTCTGCAATCAACGGAAAATGTAGCGTGAACTCTTCTTCTTCTTGGCGGCACCCGTGACGACGTAAGTATTCCCCAATGCTGAATACACGTCAGCTGATTTTATTGAAAAAGTATTCGCGAGCTTGCCCAGGCCCAATACCACGAGCCATCGCGCCCGTTACGCTCGAAGCGCACACACGCCACACGGCGATCAGCTGACGAGACTCCGCCTACAGCTCATTCTGTGTTTTTCTTTTTTCTTGACGTATTTCCCCCACCACCTTATAGCCTTGGAACAGTCCATTTGCATGCTCACAGCGGGGGAGCGTCGCACACAGTATTTTGATTGAAAGTTCAAAGCGTTATTATTAAATATTAAGAAACTAAACCATTAATGTAAAAAATAACAGAATATAAAAACATATTTAAAAATAAGATTTACAAAACTTATAACAAACCAAAAAAAAAGAAAGGGGCAAATATTAAAACTAAAATTACGTAACAGCCAAAATTCAAAATTAATTAAAATAAATCTAAAATCAAGTGGCCATGCCGCCTATGGCCACACTGCGCGTATAACTCAATCCCTTGTAGCATAGATAGTTGAAACAATCCTATAACATGCGATTTTCATGCTTAGCTCACTTTGCCATTTTTTTGTGACTGGGTCCTTTTAGCATATGCCGGTTCAGTTATGAGAATGTGTATAATGTATGTATGTGTATTGTTTTCTTCCCTTATTTGGGCATCTTCGTGTGTATTCTACTGAGTTCGTAAGGCTTTCGTGGCCATAGTCTTTAACTGAACTGCTTCTTACTTGTGTTCTTAGAGGAGAATACATAATAATTGTCAGTCTGTCCAGTTGTCTATAGTATCAGGATCTATGTTCACCACATAAAGAGAATTGAATCTAGATCTCAGTTTTTCATGGCCAGTCATTAACTACATAAATGATAGAGGTTTTCAAGACTTAGGAGCCCAGCAGTCGTAAGTGATTTCACAGTGATGCCATATTTGACAGTTTTACTTGTAGATCTTACTTTTTTAACATTTTTTGCCCCCTGGCTTTAAGATAAGTTGGCGTTTAGGCCGTCCATGCGAAACCTTCTGGCATGAAGGTGAGCGCAGAAATATTCTCTAAAATACAACAAAATATAATGAAACGTGGCAATATTCGTAGCAGAAGAGCCACACGTCAACCATTTACGTGCGTCAACTTCGCTTACTATTGAAGGACATTTAATGTTTACGTCTGGGGGGGAGGAACATATATTTTGTATCATTTTAAAACATCAACTTCCTGTGCAGTATGCATTTAAAAATTAGCGTGACTAAAATTTTGCCAATCAGTAGTTACTGAGCCAAATATTTAGCGATGTAATATTTAATTAAGTGTTAAAAGTATATGTATAGGTATATATAAGTTTATCGTTATGTGTTGTCCCAGTACCTGCATTAGTCAAAGTTATAAGTAAACCGTTTCTTGTATAGCTTTCCAATGTTAATTGTGTACATTAATCGACATTATGAGACAAAATAGAATTCAATTGTTGAATATTGATATAATTTCTATGGTTTAAAAAATTATTTCTTGCGTACAAAATCAATGAAAATTTTAAATTATGTGCCACTTTTCGTAAGCGTGACAGTAAATATTCAGTATTTATTAAAAAAAAAAAGTATTTCGTTCGTGCGAAAATAACCGTAACAATGTGTTATAGAAGTATATAACATTTTGCTTTTACTATTACAAATTATTTAATGGTCATTGGTTTCCCAAGGAATCTTTTGTAAAAGTACAAAAAAATTGTTCTATGCGATTCTTTAATAAATATTAACTTATTCTCATTACAGAAAAATTATCAAGGACGAAGATACCACTTCGATCAGTCTGTACTTCGCACGTTGGCTGAATTCCTGGACTTCAGGTACAGTCTGTACCATGTTATTCGTCTCGAATTTGACAGATCTAAAAAGTAGTACCATTGGTGCCAATTTTTCAAAAGCAAACGTGGTGTTTGTTTACTAGCTCTGAAAAACACGTGATGTTTAAAAACCGATGTTTAAAAATCACCGTTGACAAAACAACAAAAACAGTGGTATAGTTATACGTAGACAATTGGTTCTATGTCCTTTTGGGTACTGTATAATTTGAGACAATTTTACATGAGAGAATCTATAACCATATGTGTTGCTACAGATGGATGAAGGTATTCATTGCCTATTAAACACGCCCATATGGTGTTCAGCCAATTCGTTAATATTTTTTTTTTAGTTGTTCTACCCCAAATATAATAATAGCAGGGGAAATGATTCTATGTTTAAGTAGGCTATCTATATATTTCCCATTTTCATGGTTACATTGCAAAAACGCAAGTCAGCAACCCATACCAATGCTTTTTTTAATGAAGTAGTAAACAATTTGAGCCGAAAGTATTTCTGAAGCAGTTTCCAAAAAATCTATAATGTGGACTAGAAAAACCTGTACGTTTAGATGTGAATCTACCGTATATTTTTAACATACTGCTGTTTTCAATTGGTATGTATATTAGACTATTCACCAGTAGTTAAATTATGTGTTCAAATCGGCGCGGATGCATTAAAGCGCATTTAAGAAACTAGCTGATGACAAGCAGTAAAATACCTTTAAGATAGATCTCAACCTTTTAATATGAATCTAAGTCACCACGCAGGCTCATGCGAATCATTACAACTCAGCATTGAAACTCATTCAAGCAACCATATGGGTACGTGGGACTGCGGTTTAAAAGAAGGGGTACAATAGGATGCGAAGAACTTTTTGAAATCGCTCGAAAAAAAAATTTTATCCGAAAGGTTTCTTGAAATTTATTTAAGGGTATGGAAAATGTATCAGTGTCGGGGGAAACTGTGTGGAAAAATAGCTTAAATATTGTATTTTGTTATGACATTTAATTTATATGTTTGTAGTAAAAACTTGCGTGTTGAAACTTTATTGACGTGTAACATCTTAGCTATCGGAATTTGGTGATGGGAGTATTTTTGTGAATGCGACGGAAGTCAAGGAACGATGCTGCCATCTGTGGCGGACGGAATTACTTGACGAAAATCAGGTCCGAAGCTGGGGCTTAGTTCTTTTTTCAAGGGGTTTCGCTTTCATCGTCGTTGTTCCATTATATACATAGTTTAAAATTTCGCTCTGCAAATGGAATGATTCAGTAGTCGACGCAGCTGCTCCGGCAGCGAATTCTAGCGGCGGGTGCGGAAACCACGTGTGATTTGAGTCAAGAAATGTAGTTTTAAAAAAACAACACATTTTGACAATATTTCTCAAGCTCGGCATTATTTTTTAAAAACTATATATATCTGCGTTAAATTCCGTGTCCGAGTTTCGTATTATTGTGTGTTTGCAACGTGAGGACACGCGGAATTGCTAGTTACCGAGGTTAGATGTTACACAGGGATGTGTCCGTAGTGGAGAGACGAGACCAGAATGGCCGGGGTCGACTCGTCCGCAGGCTCCAAGTTTTGAGGATCTCTCCTCCTATTTGATAACCCAGCCTTCATGCCTATAAGGATTTTTAAGGCTGGGGCCCCCACGGGCACGGATACGGATACGCCGTATACGCAAAATGGAAAGGCGTTAGAGGTGCGGCTATGCCCAGAGACTGAGGCTACCCATCCCAGCATAGGCACCACCACCACAGTCCCCCCTACCTCACTCAGCTAACCAGACAAGTGGCTGCACCCCTAAGCTCAAAAGGTGCAGCTTTGCTGGCGCCTACCCAATTCTCCCACACCACGCTGGAACTCCTCAATCACCCAGTGAACCCGTGGTCCGCAGGCTCCATGTTTTCGGAGGCCCGAAGGCCAACGCACCCTCCTTCCGCCCCTCCCAAATGTGCGCCCTTTAAGGGTAGATTGGGAGTCTGCTTACAGATCTGTATAGTCCAGAGCCCCGCCTTACTGAAACTACCAGATCCAGAAAACATGTCCCCTCCACCACTACAGCACCCGCTGGGGTCCGCAGGCTCCAGCCCATTCCCAGCTGAAACAGGAGCACGCAAACATGACCGGGCGCGGAAAGGGCGGAAAAGGTCTGGGGGAAAGGTGGGCGCTAAGCGTCACAGGAAGGTTCTGCGTGACAACATCCAGGGCATCACCGAGCCGGCCATTCGTAGGCTGGCCAGGCGCGGTGGAGTAAAGCGCATCTCGGGCCTCAAATACGAGGAGACACGAGGCGTGCTCAAAGTGTTCCTGGAAAACGTGATCCGCGATGCTGTCACCTACACAGAGCACGCCAAGAGCAAGACCGTCACCGCAATGGACGTCGTGTACGCCTTGAAGAGGCAGGGCCGCACTCTGTACGGCTTCGGAGGGTAGGCCAGCTGTGCCACACCTTACTTACTTACTTACTTACTTACTTACGCAGGCTCCAGCCCGAGAGCCATGAGGCCTCGCCCGGAGACCTGGAGCTCTGGAGCCTGCGGACCCTGCTGGACGTGGGGCCCTCCACTATGGTCGTCACTCCGCACGCGCGGCGCCTCGCGCGCTTCAGCCTCGCCGTCGACAGCTTCAGGTGCGTTCCCGGGGGAAGCCTACAACTCGCGTAGTTTCGGATTTTTCCTAACCTAACTAAAACTAAGTGTATTTTGGAGGGGTCCGGGTTAGGGAGGGACCTAGGTGCGTCTCAGGCCGAAGCCTATACGCCTAGTCATGCTGGGATTAGCCATGCAGGGAGAGGGTCGCATGCATCATGTGCTAGGAGGGGATTGGCCAGCCATGGCAGCGTTTGGCGCCATGACTAACTCCCCTCACTCTTAAATCTAAACTATAACTATAGATAGGTTGGGCCCAGGTAAAACCTGCATAGACACAGGGAAAACCCTGGGCGCATTCATGCGGGATGCAAATTGGCATGCATTACGTGAAGGAATTTACAGGAGACAGAGGATGGTCTGGATGAAGTGTTGGACAGAGTAGAAAAGAGTCTACCATGCGGGGGTTGGGCACTTGGACTCGTGGTCCGCTTTGCTATTTGTCCAGTACTGGATTTAGTGACCAGGGACGCAAGCGCCCCTGGTGGTGAGTGGTTGCACTGACCACTCACTCCGCCGCCAGTCAGCACACGTAGTTTCGGTTCCCCGCAAGAATTTCCGAAGATTTCCGAAGTTTTGCGTTTTGGTACTAACGCCACTTCAGCCGCTAAATCAGAAGCTTCCAATGAAAACAAGCATGTTGTGACTGACCTAACCTAACCTAACCTAACCCTTCGATTATTATTTTTTAAATTTCAATTTTTTGAGAGAAATCCGAAGTTACACGAACGTGGTAGGGAACCGAAACTACGTGAGTTGTAGGCTTCCCGTGCGTCCCGTCGCCTCTCTCGACCCTGAAGCGCGCCGGATTCTTGCAAGCTCTGGGCGGAGACGCGCGCTGCGTGCGTTAACGCGCTCTGCGCGACTCCACGCATGAAAAGAACCAGTTATCACTCAACGTCTTTCAAAAAAAGACGTTCGTCAAATATTCAAACAATAAAAAAAATTCAAAAATTGTCACTAGTGTATGATATCCTAATTTTAATTCACATTTGGTTATGTGTGTGTGTGTTCATTGTTTATTTACAATGTTCATGCTACGTACTTTTCAGTTTTCGATGTAGTTTACGTAATTTTTATTTTGTATTTCATATGTTTATGCCTTTTAATCGATCTTTTCTTTTTTTGGATGTGTAAACCTTTTTTCTCTCAATGTAAGGAAGTTTGGTGGAAGTAATTTCGGGAATGAACGGAAATATGTGACCACGGTGCCGAAGTCGTTAAGATGGCAGACCCAAGTGTAGCAACATGTACCTACCCGTGCATAGTCACTTTCGTGAACATTAGGGGACATGCCAAACGTAATGGTGAGCCAGATGAAACTTTATGATAATGGAAACTAGTAAACTAGCATAGTCATAGTACAAAGTAATTTTAAGTTTTTTAATGTGTGATAAAACCGGCATTACAATTATATTTCTCCTTGCAAAATCCCAATAAGCTCGGAAAAAAATACTTTTTTTTAATATCAAAATATAATATTATGTAAAAATGATGTTGAATCAGCTCAATAATGTTATATATTAACATATAAGTAGTATTATATGTGTTTTAAAATGTTTCAAGTTAATGTTTCAGTAATGTCATAAAAGTATAACTTCTAAAGTGTGCTAAAACTTTATAGTATTAACTGCTTAGTGAATTTGAACAAGATGGGCAGTATTTTTATAAAATGCCCTGTCGAATATCATGTCCTAACCTGGGGTTTAGCAATTTTTTTTTCAAGACTTTCTTCGCTTTTATTGGGGTCGTTTCTGATAGTTTAAAAAAATGTTTCTTCTGTTTAGTGCTGATATCTGCACGTGACGATGGCAAGCCACGTTTACCATTCAGACAGCAAATTCTAGCGGCGAGCGCAGAAAGTATACATGTGTGTGATTCGCATCCGAAATATTTTTTTTTTTTTAAAGCACGATATTTTATTTATTTTAAAGTATTCTACGTTAAATTTCGTGTCCGAGTTTCGTATTATGAGTTATTTTTATTTGCGGCGTGAACTCGTTTTACCGATGTTGGATGTTTACGCGTTACTGGCGAGTAGATACTGAGAGATTGTTCCGACCTTACGGCCGGCATTCTCACGTTCCCCTCCCACATACATATGCGCCCCATCAGGGTAGGGTGGGAGAAACTTCCAGTTCGTCCTCCGTATACATTCCGGAGCAATGAATTTAAACAAGAACTGTTAGGTATCGCTCCCTGTTAGTTGATCGGGAAGGTATTAGAGCTTCGTGGCAGTGACCAGCGGCTAGGAGGCTGGTACTGGCAGACTCACTCACTCTTCTTGTTGTTGTTCTTCCCTCGGTCGGTCGGGCTGCGTGTTGGCAGGCCGCGGCTGCTGTACCGGCTGCGCTCGGCCGCGCTGCAGCGGAACGTGTACGCGCTGCCGTTCTCTGGCGGCGTGTGGGCGTCGCTGTGCTGCGCTCTGGGCGCCATCACCGTCGCGCTCACCTTCATCCTCGGCCGCGAGGGGCGCCTCGAGCGCGCCGTGCACGCGCAGGTAGGTACCTGCCCGCGCTCCAAGTCTCAGCCACGGCTCGTATCACAGGGCCGAACCATCGGGATCATTTCCATGGACAAAAACTGTCACTGTAGGTTAAGTGGCGGGAAGCCTACGATTCACTCGTCCTTCTGGACGTACCCGAATACTCACGTTGGCAAGCCTTCTTTCAACAGACGAGAGAGCCAAACGTCCAATCGTGCATCTTCGGGTTTTTTTTTTTTTTTTTTTTGTTCATTGTAAATAAATATACAACGCATGATAACTAATGGTCAATTAGGTTAGGTTAGCTACATTATAAATACTTTAAAACATTGTGGACGGTTGATTTGGTTAGGATAGCTAGGTTAAAGATACTGTGAAATCATGTAAACGGTTTCCCCCAAATAAATACACCTGTTGTGGTACGGGGAAAAAAAAGCGAGCATGAACTTCGGGAAACTTCGGGTTTGGCTCTCTCGTCTGTGAAAAGAAGGCTTGCCAACGTGAGTACTTATTCGGGTATGTCCAGAAGGAAGAGTGAATCGTAGGCTTCCCTTAAGTGGCACCGAACATAGACAGGACTTATTTGTGATGTGTTGTGAGAAAAAAAAATATGAAAACAAAAATGGGTAGTTTTTCATGCATCTATGTACTAACAAAATATCTCGCTCAATCGTCAACAATGACGTATGTTTTAGTTGGTTTTTGCTTGATTAATAACACAAAAATAGTCCCCTACTTTATTAACAAAATATGTGCTTCGTAACACCTTACATAACCTTACTCACCTTATGTTAGCTTGTTTACTAGTCAACCTTAAATGAACCACATCACTTTGTAATCGAAAGGTTTTTTTTTCCTTCCTTTCAATACTAGTAAAATAATTTGGGAAATTACAATTGTCAACTACAAGTTTGGCACCTAACCTTGTTACTAACCAATCTGTAAATTTTTCAGCAACAAGCAATTTACTTGTAAACTAGTAAGGTTTCACTTGTAATAACTAGTAATTTTCTTGTTCCTTTGTGAAACACAATGGTTAGTTATTTTTACAGACACTTATTAAGATTTGATTGTTATGAATCAACTTTTGTCTTTGCGAAACAAAGCGCTGGTGTCCTGGCACAGTATTTATGTAGAGTCATTCAAAATCAAGCTGCGATTGGTCCCTGTTATGTGACCGTATTTGGAGGACAATGTGGCCAACCATACGAGACTGTTTAGTAGGAGCACAATATTAAAGAATTAGTCACAGAAAAGCAAACTCATCTTAATTTACTAGACCCTCTGCCAATAACAACCGCGCACGGGAACTATAAAAAAAACACCCTACATGAATATACTGTACCGTAACACCAGGACATCAGTTGATTATCTTCGTAGATGCCTGCAACTAGTGATGCCGAAACATCGGGCACGCCGTAGTTACCATGGGCATGGCCTCAACCCAGAATCCCAAGCAGTAGCTTGTCAGTGACTTTGGCCTCGAAATACCTGTGATATTCTGCGATGGTACCTCATCACAAGCCCAGGCCTACTTCCCTGCACTATGTTCTTTTCGTAAGCCCGTCTCTACTGACCTCACCGTCGAGAACTCGTGACGCCCAGGTAGCTAGGGTGCGATTACATTGGGAGACTTTATTAGTTAATTGGTCCCCTAATTCAGAGGTGTGTTGGCGATGGGATGATAAGTGTGAAGCTCGCTAATGCTTCTAGCGCGGTGTAGCCTCTAAACGCAATGCTCTGAACTGGCGCGCATTCTTCTCGTCATGCGTAGGGAAACTATGAGATTTTAACGGTAACATTATATGGCGGAGAAACTAAGCTAAAGGTATAACACGAGTCTCTTGAGTTCTTTCAAGAATCTGTTCAGGTTTTTCCATGCCAAAAAATTACTCTGAAAATAAGCTTTTTTGTCTTTTTTCAATCTTATAAAAATAAATTTTTTAAAACTAAAAAAATTAAACAGAACTACTCATCCAACTTCAGCGCATCTTTAAATGCTATTCTTAAATTCGTGAGTGAGTTAATATTTTGCCGCTTGATTACTAAGAACGTGTAAAATTCGCTAACTCTCTCGGGAGAGCTTTTACTAAATGACTTCTTTTTATAGAAATTCTGGGATTCTTAAATTTAAAAGAATTTTGTGCTTTTTTACTTTGTTTCACCAAATTATCCTGTTAGCGAGAAAAAAAACATTTTTACCATGTGTGATCAGCTGCTTGTTTTATCGGAATGTGTATGCCAAATGTGGTTTTATTCAACTTGTCAATAAAGACTGGAAACATTCGCTCGTATAGTGATCTCCATTATAAACTCCACGATCCTCTGCTTACTCAGACAGACGTCACTTGTTGATTGGCTGCTCTGAATTGTGAGGCGTCTCAACTGGGTAACTCGCGATTCGGTGTTTCTATGATGGAGGGTCTCTAATTGGTCCACAGTTCTCTGGATAAACGGTGAACCAATGGCAGATGAAGCGCTGATGTATAACAATTTGAATTTTAGCGTGTCGCGAAGTGAATACGCGATTTTTTTTCCGGTGTCTGCGTGTAAACGCCATTCTCACAAACTGCCTTTGCCACCCGCAGGACAAGAGGTACCAACAACCTCCGTGGGACCTCACGGAAGTTATGCTGGTCACGATTGGCGCTATTTGCCAACAAGGTTAGTGCATCGCAAAAAAAAAAGCTGAAATTCATGTTGTTGAACACTTGAACTGCGTTCTCATCGGACCATAACAAGTTTTGAGTTCAAGTCCCGTAGGGCGAGAAACCAATAACAGCATTACAAAATTCAAATGACCCAATCAACGGGATGTGTAACGCGGCAGCGTCCAATGGACGATGAATACCGACCTATTTGTGTGTGGAGATCATCCTGGTACCAAAATAAACTACGCAAGTTTTGCTGCTCCTTAGGTATCGCTAATAATTTTCGAGCTGTCAGTTGGTATCCTGTGGGCTCAGAGACCAAAATATTTACCCAGTATTACTTTTCACTGCAGGTTTGGACTAAATTGTGACGAACTCACTGCACCGTAGGCCTACTCCTTGGTATGGAACTCGCAAAATTTGCATTATCATTTGAAAATATACTAGAACAGGATCGGTATACTTTTGAGTTAGATGAGCCAAATATTAAGTAAATAGATTCTATATTATTATTTTTTTAGAGAGCCGCAACAGGTATTTTTTCTGTAACTACACTGAATTGTAAGGCGATAAAAAGAGCTAGATAAAATACAAATATTTTATTCACACGTTCAACAAAAAGTCTTACAAATAAAGGCTGCTTTGTAAGAAAAAAAAACACGTACATCTGAAAAAATATGGTACACAAAATTAAAAAGCACATATCCTTTGTAAAGTTTATTTCTTAGTTGGAACGGTGACCTTGCATCACTTTCGAAAGCTAAGCTACGTCTGGCAAGTAACTACTTATTTTCAATTTTAGGCATGACTGTAAGTTGTCGGTTAATTTATTCTTAATTTATTTTTTAGTTGATTCATTGAAGAGAATGTTTTTTCACGTGAATAGGTAGAGCCAAAGATGGTTAGAATAGCAAACGCTAGATTATTTTTTTTTTGTTTCGTAGATTTCAGGAGGACGATTTCACGTATCAAATATGATTTGCTCTATTTCAGACATTTTTGTTCCGCTTATGGCGATACATCAAGTTTGATTTCTATCTATCGTGCTCTTCCAAGAGGCTGATGATATCTGTGAACTTGCTTCTCCACCATTCCTTGATTCGGATAATATCTGTCAACTAAGTTACGTCTGAAGTGCGTTGTGATTGCGTCGTTTAATTTTGTTGCGGAAGCCTAAATCTCATAGACGTTTACAACTCTTTAGTAGAGTTTTGCCCTTTTTTATTTTGATATTGATCAGTGGCTTTACGTGTTTATTTAAAAGAGCGTATCTTGATGTGAGATAACCTTCTAGTACTTCATCAGATCAGGTACAAGTCGGCGGGAAGCAGGGGCGCAACAACTAAATTTCCAAAAGGGGGGCAATATACCTTTTTTATAAAGAATCATCGATCCCCCCTATTGAAGTGGGGGAGGGGGGTCTGGGGGTCCTCCCCCGGGAAAATTTGTATTTCAAGGTGGAAAATGGTGCTATTTAAGCAGTTTTATTATCTAATAATTGATTACACAGAACTTTCTTTGCCCCCGTTTGCCACCACTTCAAAGTTTCAGAAGGGGGGGAGGGGGGGGCAAAATACCCTTGCCCCCCCCCCTGTTGATGCGCCCCTGGTGGGAAGGGCGGAGACCCTGGGAGGCCGTGTTCGCAGGCTGCCCGCGGGACCCGGTGACCTTGGCGGCGCGCATCCTCTTCATCGCGTCCTTCCTGCTGGCCGTGGTGGCCTACACGTCCTACTCGGCCGGCGTCATCTCCATCATGTCGTCCGCCGACCCCGCGGGCGACGCCGCGCAGGCAGTCCTGCGCATGCGCCCCGCGCTGCACGACACCCTCTACTTCCGCACGCACTTCCCGGTAACCGCCGGCTCTCTGCGTGGCGCGAGGTCAACCAACTGCATGAGTAGAGACCTGCAGTATTCAATGACCTCCTGGATAGACTCGACTACACTCTGCACACTCGGGCAAACGCCACCTGTTCATTGGCTGCTGCTGACTTGTGAGTCGTCTCGACCGAGTGTCTGTGATTCGACACTTCTTTGAGCGAGGGTCTCTAATTGGCCCTCATTACTCCAGATTAACAGTGAACCAATTGCAGAAGCAGCGCTAAGGTATAATTATTTGAATTGTAGCATATCACGAAATGAATCCGCGAATTTTGCAGGTCTCTATACATGAGTAGGGGCAGGCATTTTTCGCGAAAAAAAAAAAACCTGAACGTCTACTAGACTGCAACAAGGTTATACCCACACCAGCGGTTTCTTCCTTGTGATTTGGCGGTCATCTGGCGAGAGAAGTCGTCGCCTTGTTTCACCGAGCCACTCAGGACGCGTTTGATTCCGCACTGACTTCATGTGATTGGTGTTGTAACAATCGACATGTACCTGAAAAGAAACTCGCCCAATCACGGAACACACAGACGGCGCTGCATTGTTTTGACTTTCAGCTAGTCTCGAAATATTTTTCGCGAAATATGCATGCCTCTATACGTGAGTTATTTAAAGACGTCTTCAATTAGTACACAGTTGTTTTGACACGTCACGTGTCAGTCCAGACCAACAACAGGCCAGTGTAGCAACTGAACGAAACAATCGCATTCAAGACGTTTGAAACAAGAGATGCCTTCTCTGGAGAAGAGCGGCCAATCATCTAATCAAAAAAAAGCCCGAGAGTCTAACCCACAGATCATTAACTCGCGAAAATTCCGGGTTTCTATCTGTGGACCATGGAGTACCTATTAGCCCATGGAGTGCGTGCATGTTCTGAAGTTGAAATCACTCTTGTTCATAGAGTTATATATAAAGTTTGAATGTCGCTCTGGTTCTTGGAGGTCTTAGTCCAAAGAGTGGGTGTCTGTTATGGAGTTGTAATCACTCTGGTTCATGAAGAGTTTAGTCCATGGAGTGTATGTCTGTTATAAAGTTTAAGTCACCCCTGTTAACAATTTTTTTTTACAAAAAAAAATCACGTCAGTGTTGGACGCAGGGATCATAGAGGGAATATTCTCTCCGCCCTTTCTAAAATGATAAAACATTATGTGAGACCTCGGTGAATGGAGTATATTTTGGGTTATGGAAGGTGAGCTGTACAAATACCTGGAATCACAAACCACCAATGCAGAGAAGTGTGTAGAGAAAGATAATGTAACTGTCCAAACCCTTTGTTGTTAAGGTAAGATTTTTAATACAAAAAAAAATATTTTTTTTTAAATCCCTTCCCGGAATAAATTCCTGTATCTGCCATTCCATATCGTATTTTTATAAATGCAAATCTAGAAGTTTGTTTGATTGCTTGAAAAGAACTCGCTAGGAAAAAATCGTAAAATGATTCTCATCATGAAGTGAGTATTGTTAAACAAGAATGTTGACAACATATCAGCCCATAATTAAAGTTAAAGTTCATCATTACCAAAAAAATTGTGTAACTATCTATATGGTAAACGGGAAAGTTGGCATGGAAAATATTGCGTACAGATGCACTCTTCGAAGTTTTACATCAAAGATAGAGATCGATTCTTGTCTTTAGAGTACGAGGATATAATTCACTTACGATTAGCCAACACAAGGGTCAATTTAAACTGATGTAAACATAGCAATGGATTTTTTCGCTAACGTTGCACCATTTTTACATATTATTTTAATTTAAAGATTTGAAGGTTGTGTGGTATTTCTACACAGATCATATTTAAATGCAATTATAACGAAACACCCAACACTTCTATATTGCAACTCAACTAAGCACTCTGATATGGCATATTTTTTGACGATTCTGTTGGTAAAAAAAGCCGGTCAATGAAGCACGATTCCTCTACTCCACTCTGTCTATTCGTATGTAGTCTGTGCTCGGACTGACGACGATACATCCCGAGTCTGATCGTCTAAGTATCTACCTGTCGTTTAGCGTGGGATTGGATTACTGAACGTGAAAATAATCTACTGATGTAAAACAGTGACATAATCCTCTGTTTTATGGTCGGTGCTCAAAGAAACATGCGCTTTGGTTTTCATTGTTCAATTGTAAAGCAGTAGCTGACGTTCATAATTTCATATTCTATTGAACTAGTCAGAAAATACCAAATTCGTACGACTTTGAAACACTTGGGCATGAATATTGAAATAAGAATTTAGCATTGTGCCAATTTCCAACTCTATGAAACATGATTGTGACGGAAATATATCTGTACTGCGGAGGAAGGCACTGTGACACAAAAACTAAAATTTTCGTGAGAGCAGTTTAAATAATTTTAACTAGAGCTTCACTTATTTACTCAAACATTTTTAACCCAAAATATCTGTATTTTTGAAATATCGTAGATATAAGTGTTGTATGCCAACAGAAATAACGTCAAACTGTGGTCAAGTTTGTGATTAAAATTGAATTTTGCACAAAAGTGGACATAGTGTCTTATGCCTTCAAGGTACAGATACGTATGAAATATGAAGTTTAATAGCAATAGGAACCTAACTACTGCAATAAAAGTCCAGTCCCCATGTGATCATAGTTAATATTTTGGTATGTGGGAAACGTGTTGATGTTACCGGTGTAACTGAATTACATCGTTGCTTCATCCTAGGGTATCATTTCAAGTTACAATTCGCAGGAACCGAAAAATAGTGGTGAAAATATAAAAATTTAGTAGCTATAAATTAGTTACATATTTCACCTCTGAAAAAAATTATTATTTGGTAAGCAAACTCATATCTGCAGAATTATTGACTTAACGCCCGCCATTATGTTCAGGGGACCCTTAATGAGTTGCACGTAATCTTCAGTCCTATCTGAAAGCATGTCACTTTGGCACAACCCGCGTTATTCTTTAACAAGTGCCATTTTGTTTATTCCCTTCTACACTGAACTTTTCTTCCATCCATTGTAAAATCATTATCAGTTTTGGTCAAATTACCACTGAAAATGTTCTTTTTTTTTTTTATCTCTGTTAATCCTGTACAAGGCCTCTGATACATTCACAGATGGAGAACAACGCAGTCTCTCGCGACATCACAGAGCGCAACGTGACACCAACCTACCTGGATTTGTCAGCAGGCTTGCGACACGTGCTACAGGTACGTCCCGCATTGCTACCCGCTTTCAGGAGCGAGATTTGTCCTACTCCTTTGCTTTAAATCTCTAAAAACAACAATTACACATGCATTCTCACCGAGTCCTTTAGTGATAAAGCACTGAACATGCACACCGGGAAGGTTTTCAAATTTGGTCCAGCTATACTGATCTCAGTTTCCCGAAATAACCCAAGACTACGATGATTCTTCAGTCAAAAGACAAAAGACCATGGCCAAATTATTTTATGGGCTACTACATTGATTAGGTTCTTGTCTTGACTAAGTTCAAGCTAAACGTTTAAGAAATTACAGCATGGTTTATTATTATAAGAGTGAACTCATTACTTTCTTTAACCCAGAATGAATTGCCAAGAGTTAGGATACATTTGGGCAGTACTTTTTTTTTTGTTTGTTCTGCTGGAAGCACTCGCACATATGGTGATAGAAAATTAAAATCATCCAACGCAAAGTATTTCTGTTAGTGGTGCCAAAATTTGCAAGAGTGGGCGGAAACAAATACAATATTTTATAACTTGTCTCAAATTTGACAGTTCTTGGGGATAGTATCACTTATAGCCATTTCCCAGCCGTCAACTTGCAAACAAATACATGATTGCGTGACAACCACATTAAATTTTTTACAAACACAGTTAACAAAATAACAATAATACATATTTCATTGGTACTAATTTCGAGAAATGTAAAATTTGGGGAACTTTTATGTACTTACACATCATTTTCACAATCACAATAATTTTTTAAGGAAATTTAACACCACTTACAATAGTAATATTGTGTGTTGAGTGCTGATACTCTCATTATGCTACCAGCGGTATTTTAACTATATTAAACATATTATGTAAAAGAAAAATTACAAAATGTCAAAAATACAAAAACACTCAAAAAATACCTTAACTATTTTTAATGTAAACTTTTTAAAAGAACAAATTATATATCTAGGCAAGATAGAGTATTACATTTATTAGAAAATTTATAACACTAAAAAAATTATGTTAAATAAAAAATAAATGCACACAAGATAGGTAGCAGAAAATTGAGTATAGTACACAGAAAAAAAAATGTTCTGTACTTTTACAGAAAATTCTTTTAGAAACCAGTTACCAAGAAATATATTCCAATACTACAACAAATATATTGTAACTTTGTACAACACATGGCAAATGTTATTTTTTTTTCATATATTAAATATATTTTCTGGGATAATACTGAGTATTTATATAACGAAAATTTGGGCGTAATTTTACATTTTAATTGATGTTTCATTCAAGCATAATATTATCTTTTTTTCAAACCATGGAAAAAAATAAAAGGTAATCGAATATTCAAAAATTGGACTTTCTTTCGCTTTTTCTTTCTTATTAACGTGTTGCAGTTAATACTGGAAAGCTATTCAAAGAACGGTTTACAAGTAAACTGGTACTGGAACAACACGAAGTACAATGGCCGGGTTATAATCCGAACCAAGTACAACTGCGAACACTATCGTGCAAGTATCTGTAATTTTACATGTTGTTTCGTTCGCAATGTGCAAGGTAAATTGGCGCCCTAGGCAAAAAACCTTAATTCCCCCTCCCCCCCTCCGGGCCGGACACCCCAAAAAAAAATTTTCCTTGCCTCAAAATACATCATGTAAGCCTAAGATTTTGACAACAATCAAATGTAAGCAGGCTTGTGTTTTTTTTTTTACTATTTTACTTATTACAAATCATAAACAGGTCACCGTGGACTTTAAATAATTACTTATATCAATATAAACTTTCCAAAATGTTACAAAAATCCATTTTCATCTAGTTTCAATAATCGTTAAACATGTTATATCAGGTGTTATGTATCGTGCTGTTGCCGCCACCAGCTACTTGGCGCCCCTAGGCGGTTGCCTGGTTCGCCTGTACGGACGCGCCGGCCCTGATTCGCAGATAATTTAGAAAGCTCGTGCTCGTTGCAGCGAGCCGGCCGATGTGTCGCAGGGCGCCGCGACCTTCTGCGCCGACAGGGCGGAGGCGTACGCGCAGCTGCTGGACGGCGGGCAGTCGCAGGACGAGCTGTGTCGCGTCGGCGAGTTGGCGCTCCTGGGCCGCCCCGCGCGCCAGAGGGCGTTCCCGCTGCGGCGCGACTTCCCGCACGCGGAGCGCCTGGACCGGGGGTGCGCGCTGCTCGGCGGCCACTGGTCAGGGATGACTGAACCCTCCTCCTCCCCACCCTCTTAGCCACGCCACTGTCGGCGGTGCGTCCGGGGAACCAAAAACATGCGTCTGTTCCCACGCGACAGTACCGACATTAACCACTTCGATAACCCTTTGAGGCACACATAAATATATTAAAAATAAATTAGAATCTATTGTGTAACTTTTTAAGAAAAAATTAAAGCAGCCAATGTCGCTTGTTCTTGTCAGGATCGCCAGATAGCAGCACAAGGCTTACTCACGCGAGGTATTTCGGCAATAACGCTGGAACATTGCAAATATTAACATATTTATAAAAAGTGGTATCATAGAAATACCACTATGAAACAAAGGGTTTTAAACAAAACAAAATTGGTAGTCTCTAAAGTCGGTTTTACGGACGATAGTTTAACGTGACAAAGGTCATAACAAAACATTGATGAAATGATTGCATACTTTTATGAATAAAATTGAATCAATTTTTATTGAACTATCACTATTTTGTTATGGATACAAAGAAGGAGTGAAATGAAGTCTACAATTTAATTAATAAATTTACTTTTTATTTGCACTCGTTAATTCAAATATATATTACTTTAACGAAGAGATTATTTTAACTATAACTTTTATGCATGTTTGCTATTTAACTTCTTCCAATCCGTGTTATTCTGTTAAGGATAGGACGATTTTAGGAAAAGTAGGAAACGAATGGGAGTGTTTAAAGTTTAATGTGCCTCGAAACAGTAAAATCGATTGTTGTTCCAATCGAGTGGAAGAGAGATAGATGGGGCGCAAGCGTACAATGAGCGTAACGGGACACAGCGTAACGGGACAATGTGCGTAACGGGACACTTTTTCGTGCGTGCAGCCGGCGTTCATCGATTTATTAGACGTTATCACGTCAAAAGATTCGATTCCTATCCGGGGAAATTATTTTTAACAAACATTCTCCCCTGGGTTCAGGACTGCGTGTCTGCCGATTCCTCTTTCCCTTGTATCCAGCAGAAATGCCAAACCTCTGAATGTGCTCGCCACACCCAGTAATGGGTGAAACGACACTCATCATCGCATTACACTTATTGAATATCTGTTGGGAAAATTTGTGACAGGACAGCAAATTCAAGTGATGTATCCAGTTGAAATTTCAGAAAAAGCGATTATGAGAAAGTGCAACATCAGCATGACGTGTGACACCGAGCCTTAAAGAGCTTTTTCAAAAGCTTTAATTCTTAGGACGTGACTACCAGTGGTTATGGTAGTCTACTGTTACAATGTTATTGGCACTCTTTAATTTTCCATATCCAGTGCACATGAACTAAGCAGTACTTAAGTTGTTTTAAGCTGGTTAGTAAAATTATTGCTTGACCAAACTATCAGAACTATTATGACCAAAGCTCCTCAGTGCGAGGAGTTCCTGGTTCAGGTCCGGGTAAAACACGGGTGTGATTAAGTCAAAATTCTCTCACGGCCATTAAATTTCCAAATTTAAAAAAAAAAATAGATATCAGCCTTGTTATAAATGAACGCGTGGTTGTCATGATAATGAAAAATTTTAAACGAGTCAAACATAAAAAAAAAAAAGGTCCGTATCACTAGACTCTCACAAAAGCGATGTGGCTCGATTTCCAGAGTAGTCAAACTCGATTTTTTTTCCGCAAGTTGGTAACGCAGCGGATGTTGCTGTGAGCTGGTGGGTTTCATCGGAGTACCTACTTACTCCCGTCTCAACCGCACAATCATTCCGTCGATGCTCCGTTCTCAGCTCATCCCCCTTCTCATCTTCCCGAAAGATCTCGATGTAGACGAAACGTTTCAACCATCCGATAATTCCACGCAGCGAGTCTTCGTCGTGACGATAAAGCTCTTGCATTTTTTCAAAATAATATTCTAGACAGTTTTATTGACGTGACGTCTAATAAATCGATGAACGCCGGCTGCACACACGAAAAAGTGTCCCGTTACGCACATTGTCCCGTTACGCACATTGTCCCGTTACGCTGTGTCCCGTTACGCTCATTGTACGCTTGCGCCGCCTCTATCTCTCTTCCACTCAATTGGAACAACCATCGATTTGACTTTTTCGAGGCACATTCAACCAGAAACACTCCCATTGGTTTCTACTTTTCCTATCATCGTCAGAATAACACAGATTGGAAAAAGTTAAATAGCAAACATGTATAAAAGATATAGTTAAAATTATCTCTTCGTTAAAGTAATAAACATATTTGAATTAATGAGTGCAAATAAAAGTAAATTTATCAATTAATTCACTCCTTTGTATCCATACAAAATAGTGATAATTCAATAAAAATGATTCAATTTTATTCATAAAGTATGTATGCAATCATTTCATCAATGTTTTGTTATGACGTCACGTTAAACTATCGTCCGTAAACTGACTTTATAGACAACCAATTTTTTTTTGCAAAAATAAAACTATACGTTTTTAACTATACACAGGAGCCATGTTTAAAATTAAGGTATTTACAAACCAGCTACTCATAAACTATGTTCGATGGACAATGTAAATAGCGAGTCATAATGTCTAAATGCATAGATAAGGCAAAATTTCTAACGGAGACAGCAAAATAGCGTAGCCTCAGAAAGAAAAAAAAATTATTTGTTACAACAGTTTCTTCTCTAACTTAGTGGTAAAATGGGACCTCCGACAGCATGGACCCAGGGCAAAAAAAAAAAGTCATGGTTCAAAGTTCCTAAGCCACAATTACATGAATTATGTAGAAACATATACATTATTCCAGGCACCTGCTCAGAATGATAATTTGCCACTTATTAATTAAATACAGCTAAATACTCTTAAGTTCAATGTTTGTATCATAGTTCAAGAGCACATTATATATATACTGACTCACACCATTCCTTGAAGATTTATTGTTTAAAAGGGAAGTTCTTTGTTTCCACATTTTCTTAATTGTTAAACCTAGAAAGTATTACAGTGACATTTCAATACATCTAACTGCAAACAGTAATGACAAAAGGAATAAACTATTGATGAATTCTTCTCAATGGTTACACAGAAGTGAGTGTGAAATTTAACTTCCATGTTGAATCTACTGCTATCAGATTAAACCACAAATTTACTGCACTTGACGGCCTAATTATATGAAGACGGTTAGGTGCTGACGTGTTTAGAAATACTTAGCTGATTAAATGTATATTTATATTAAAAAAATTATCTTAAATCGGGAAGTTTATATAAATTAGTCGGGCTGGCATACTTTCACACTTGTGTACTTCCATACTTGGGTAATAGCATACTTGATCAAGCGCATACTTGCTCACGCGCCCACTTCCACACACGGATACTTGGAACACATTCTTGAATAGTCGCATACGTGTAAACTCACATGCACTCTTGTATACTTTCATTCACACTTGTACATGAAATACAAATATTTGAGTACTCAACAAATTTCCTATCCCTATGTCTGTGAAGTTTCACTTCTAACACAGCGTGGCGGTCACGGATCCATTTTTTTTGTACAGAATTAACGCTAACATCCACGTCAGTTAAATTTGCATTGTAGTCTTTCGTGGGGTGATTCACTAACTAGCCTACTTCTTTGGATTTTAAGCTTATGCCTCGTCTGTATGCTTGAAGTTGTGTCACATGTTTAGGGAATGGCTTGTTACTTATATCTTCAATGGTGCCCTTAAAGTTAGCTGCAAGAAGGGATTGCGAAACGCCGGGCGCACCACCATTTCTACAGACGTGGCTTCGACCCAGAAGTCAATAAGTTGTTAGATTCCATGTCCCTTCCATAAAACGTGCGTGTCATAAAACACTAGATTTTGTTATTTTTTTAATAAAAATTTTAAGTTGTCCGTCTGGCCAGGCCCCCAAATGCCTTTAAAACCACTCCAGATTTATTGTCATTGTCTGACTTCGAACAGCATTTAAGAGCAATTTCATCTGTCTATACAAGTTTAGTTTCACGGTTTCATCTTTAACATTTATTTTTTCAGTCAGTGAAAAACGCTCAAACAGTTTTTTTCAAGGGCGATTTCAGGTATGAAAAAAATTATTAGCACAGTATTGCTATTAAAATCGGGATGTGCAAGAAGCCTTTTATCTTTAACATTCCAACTTAACATCAAAGGGTCTCCACTTAAAGACTCATAGAGGCGCGTTATCGATAGTTCGGTGCCTGGCGCATACACTGCAATAACTTACAGTTAGTTTAAGGACTTATCAACGAAGTATTCACCTCAAATAAACAAAGAGTTCTTCGTAACATCTCATAACTGGGTCTTCGTAGAAACAGTGCCGTATTTCGAACTTCAGAGTTCTGCTTTTCGGTGTAAATACGCGTGGATGAAATAATTGTGTTTCTGCAATAGTCTTCTATTAGTTTGTGAATGTTTTGCATGTATACCAATATTATTCTTGTGTATTCATTTTTAAAGTAAGTGACCACAGTATCCGTAAATTTACAAAGATAACGACAAATTTAGAAAAATTTACTAAGACACCTGGCTAATTTGCATTCTTCGTAAATTTCACGTGAAAATTTTCACAGAGTAGAGACGAGGAGGCGTGTGATGTGCGAGCCAGTGACACCCTTATTGACCACACGCTCTTAGAGCTCACGGGCCTAGCCAAGCGGCCACCTTAGGAGGTGGTATCATATATTAATTTGTTTCTATAATTTCGTGTTTTAGCTCATTATTTTAAATAAAATCATATAACAACTCTTTATTATTTACAAAGTGGTTTATAAATTAAATAGAAAATTATTTAATGGTTTTTAGAAACTTAAAGGTCAACGTTTAAGTCAACCCTAGCAAGAATCGTGTTTAATATTATTTTATATTACCTAATCATTTGTTTGCAACCTATGTCATGCATTACTAAATTTGTTGTACATATCATTCATAAATCTATAAAAAAAAATTGTTTTCCAAAACACTGTGTTTTTATGATTGTTGTAAAACCAATTTCTTATACAATTATGATTGATTTCCAAAAAAAAAAATTAAGTATTACACGAAAAAGGCTGCACACAAACATTAATCCAAAACTGTATACAACTAGAATAAAAGATCTTAGTTCATGTAAGGGTTGACACATAAATTGGCATTTAAATATTAATATGTTTATGGTACAATACACTTAACGATTGATAAAGGATATTTTATGACTTTATTAAAATAATTTGAGAAAAACCAAATACTGTAAGCAAAGTGATAGCACCCGCTCACATGGGAAGCAGAGGACGGGGTTGCCTCTCCCACGCAGCCTCCTGCGCCTGCTGGAGCACGGGCTGGTGTCCCGGGAGAAGAGGCGCTGGCTGTGGCGCGAGCAGCCCCCCTGCAGCGCAGCCGACGCAGCGGCCACCAGTCGCTTCAGCAGCGTCGCGCTCGCCGACTTCCAGCCCACCCTGAAGCTGCTGGCCGGCGGCGCGGCGCTGGCCCTCGTAGCGCTGCTCGCCGAGCTGTTCGCCCGCTACTGGTGAGAGCCCCTGGGCGCCTGCTGCTGGCGTGGCTGCTTCCGAGCACAAGGCAGCTGTCACCATTAGTGCGCTGCCTGCTGCTTCCGAGCACAAGGCAGCTGTCACCATTAGTGTGTGCTGCCTGCTGCTTCCGAGCACAAGGCAGCTGTCACCGTTAGTGAGCTACCTGCTGCTTCCGAGCACAAGGCAGCTGTCACCATTAGTGTACTGCCTGCTGCTTCCGAGCACAAGGCAGCTGTCACCATTAGTGTACTACCGGCTGCTTCCGAACTCAAGGCAGCTGTCACCTTAGTGTGCTGCCTGCTGCTTCCGAGCACAAGGCAGCTGTCGCCATCAGTGTGTTGCCTGCTGCTTCCGAGCACAAGGCAGCTGTCACCATTAGTATACTACCTGCTGCTTCCGAGCACAAGGCAGCTGTCACCATTAGTGTACTGCATGCTGCTTCCGAGCACAAGGCAGCTGTCACCATTAGTGTACTGCCTGCTGCTTCCGAGCACAAGGCAGCTGTCACCATTAGTGCCCTGCCTGCTGCTTCCGAGCACAAGGCAGCTGTCACCATTAGTGTACTGCATGCTGCTTCCGAGCACAAGGCAGCTGTCACCATTAGTGTACTGCATGCTGCTTCCGAGCACAAGGCAGCTGTCACCATTAGTGTACTGCCTGCTGCTTCCGAGCACAAGGCAGCTGTCACCATTAGTGCCCTGCCTGCTGCTTCCGAGCACAAGGCAGCTGTCACCATTAGTGTACTGCATGCTGCTTCCGAGCACAAGGCAGCTGTCACCATTAGTGTACTGCATGCTGCTTCCGAGCACAAGGCAGCTGTCACCATTAGTGTACTGCCTGCTGCTTCCGAGCACAAGGCAGCTGTCACCATTAGTGTACTGCCTGCTGCTTCCGATCTTAAGGCAGCTGTCACCTTAGTGTGCTGCCTGCTGCTTCCGAGCACAAGGCAGCTGTCACCATTAGTGTACTGCCTGCTGCTTCCGAGCACAAGGCAGCTGTCACCATTAGTGTACTGCCTGCTGCTTCCGAACTCAAGGCAGCTGTCACCTTAGTGTGCTGCCTGCTGCTTCCGAGCACAAGGCAGCTGTCGCCATCAGTGTGTTGCCTGCTGCTTCCGAGCACAAGGCAGCTGTCACCTTAGTGTACTGCCTGCTGCTTCCGAACTCAAGGCAGCTGTCACCATTAGTGCCCTGCCTGCTGCTTCCGAGCACAAGGCAGCTGTCACCATTAGTGTACTGCATGCTGCTTCCGAGCACAAGGCAGCTGTCACCATTAGTGTACTGCCTGCTGCTTCCGAGCACAAGGCAGCTGTCACCATTAGTGTACTGCCTGCTGCTTCCGATCTTAAGGCAGCTGTCACCTTAGTGTGCTGCCTGCTGCTTCCGAGCACAAGGCAGCTGTCACCATTAGTGTACTGCCTGCTGCTTCCGAGCACAAGGCAGCTGTCACCATTAGTGCCCTGCCTGCTGCTTCCGAGCACAAGGCAGCTGTCACCATTAGTGTACTGCATGCTGCTTCCGAGCACAAGGCAGCTGTCACCATTAGTGTACTGCCTGCTGCTTCCGAGCACAAGGCAGCTGTCACCATTAGTGTACTGCCTGCTGCTTCCGATCTTAAGGCAGCTGTCACCTTAGTGTGCTGCCTGCTGCTTCCGAGCACAAGGCAGCTGTCACCATTAGTGTACTGCCTGCTGCTTCCGAGCACAAGGCAGCTGTCACCATTAGTGTACTGCCTGCTGCTTCCGAACTCAAGGCAGCTGTCACCTTAGTGTGCTGCCTGCTGCTTCCGAGCACAAGGCAGCTGTCGCCATCAGTGTGTTGCCTGCTGCTTCCGAGCACAAGGCAGCTGTCACCTTAGTGTACTGCCTGCTGCTTCCGAACTCAAGGCAGCTGTCACCTTAGTGTGCTGCCTGCTGCTTCCGAGCACAAGGCAGCTGTCGCCATCAGTGTGTTGCCTGCTGCTTCCGAGCACAAGGCAGCTGTCACCATTAGTATACTACCTGCTGCTTCCGAGCACAAGGCAGCTGTCACCATTAGTGTACTGCATGCTGCTTCCGAGCACAAGGCAGCTGTCACCATTAGTGTACTGCATGCTGCTTCCGAGCACAAGGCAGCTGTCACCATTAGTGTACTGCCTGCTGCTTCCGAGCACAAGGCAGCTGTCACCATTAGTGTACTGCCTGCTGCTTCCGAGCACAAGGCAGCTGTCACCACTAGTGTACTGCATGCTGCTTCCGAGCACAAGGCAGCTGTCACCATTAGTGTACTGCATGCTGCTTCCGAGCACAAGGCAGCTGTCACCTTTAGGGTAATGCCTGCTGCTTCCGTGCACAAGGCAGCTGTCACCATTAGTGTACTGCCTGCTGCTGGTGTGGCTGCTTCCAACCACAAGGCAGCTGTCACTATGAGTGTAAAACCTGCTGCTGGCGGAGCCGTTTCTGAGCACAAGGCAGCTGATGTTTCTTTTGTTGTACTACTTGCTACTGGTGGGCACTTACCCTTTTGATACATATATTGTAACTTTTATTTACATAAAGAAATATTGGAAAGAATTATTTTTAACTGCAATTGCAGGTAAAATTTGAGTCTTCTTGTGCGCACAAATCGATGATGAGCAAACAGAAGCATGATAGAGAAATACGACTCTTGCTTACGCCACTAACAGCATGTTGGGCGTGGAGCGATGTGGCGCAGTTGTAAGACACTGGACTCACTTTCCATAAGTTATGGGTTAAAAACCCAGTCACGCTATCTTGATTTCGTTTTCCGTGGTTTTCCAAAATTACTCCAGTGAATGACTCGGTTGTCAAAGAAAGTAAAAAGGCAAGTTTCCCAATGCCAAACACAATTTGTTGAAAGTTACAGATTATTATAGTACCAACTACAGCAGAGAATTAAACCCACACAGTTTTATAGCAGGAATCCACGCCCCAACTGAAAAATTACTGATTTGGTATTATTTTATTAAAAGTTTTGGAAACCTACTCTGAAATATACTTTTAATTGATATTTTTATGATTTATTTGGGGAGAACTGGGTTCTTAAGGGATAGCCCAATTAATTAGTACTTATTTATTATTAGTAGTCTTAATTATTTATTAATGTTTATACTATAAATTTAATAACTGCACTCAAGCTTTCTGTCCACAACAATTAATTAGCCTTACACTGATTTTTGAAACAGTTAACACTTTCCACTGGAGCTTGGCTCGACAGTGACTCGCTCTTCTGTCCGCCTCTGTCCACTTCCTTCGCACTCTCACCCACGCCGCGCCGCAGTACAGTCCCCAACTATCGCTCGTCGCAACCGACTGGTTCAGCAGGCCTTCACTCGCAGGTATCGCCAGTATTACTCTCCGAGGGAGAGACTCTCTCCCATACTCTCAGAACTCCCAAACCCTCCAAATTCCCGCGGAGGCCGGCGTCGTCGCTTATATACCCGTGGGGTCCTTCTCGAAGGGACGAGATCGGCTGTGAGGTGTCGCGTCATCCCGGGCCGACCCGATACCCGAAACATCCAGAACAGCGACGTTTATTCACACCACCCAACGCGGCGGCCCATGTAAGCCCGGAATTCCCAGTCCGCTAAAGGTGACAATAGTCGGGATGGTGCATGGGGAGCGGAGGGGGATGGGTAGCGAGTACCCTTGTAATCCGGCCAGGCACGTGTGGCATGCCTTCGTCAATGGACGTTGTGTGACGCCAGTGGCCGTGCAAGGCCGCTAGCCCGCTCCGAACCTGGCGCACACTGCGGTCTTGTCTCTCGCGTGCGTAACAATATATTTCCACCATACACCGAAATAAATATTGTGATGGACTCATTGACTTAAACTGCTTAATTTTACAAATAAAAATAATTTATCACATGACAACTAATATTTTAAAAAGTGTGGTGTAAAGCAGTTTTTATTTCGTGGATCATACTCATTATTCAAGAATGAAAGTTTCGCTTGTAATACAAATTTGCCCTGATTTGAGTGTCCGTGGGCTAGGTTGTATTAAAGCTCTGTGGAAGCCACCCTACAATTTTGGGGGAGGGGGAGGGTAAACCCCTTAAAGGTGAGGATTGGACTTAGAATAATTTTCGCATCCAATATGGATTGTGGAGTGTACTTAGTTGTGGTGTGTCTCTTCCATGGGATAACAAGCACAGTATACCTCACACGGTGTACCGCAGGCCAATCACCTAGGTTATTTCCATATTCGCTGCCAACCTGCGAGATTGAAACAGTGTTTAACTAACTGCAGTAATGGATGGGAATTTCTTTTGTTTTCTCTTCTAAAGTTTTTTAAATCAGAAAATAATAGATGTTAGATTTTTTTAACTGGTCCTAAATGCTTTACATTTTTCTACTGCAGTTCAGATATATTTTCTTACAAAATTATATAATTTGTGAAATGCATACTTAAAAAACACAATAGAATATTCTTTTGAGTGTATGCTGGCATTTTATATCATTCATTGTGACATTTATTTTTTTGCAGTTCTTCTCACTGGAAGCAGGGGGCCTCCGTACAGCACGGAACCAGGGCAAACAAACATATTGGTTCAAAACTCCTAAGCCACTATTACATTAAGCGTGTACTACGGAGAAAAGCAACATTCCAGGCACCTGCTCAGAACGAGAATGATAACTTGCCATTTATAAACTAAACAGAGTGGCCCAGGTGAAAAAGCAGGGCACCTTCATGCGGACTGTGCCCTTTGCCTGCCCAGTGACCTGTAAAATGTTCATTTTGGTGGGCAGGATTTTGTGTAAATAGTGATGTTCACATGTAAATAGTATCACAAGCCAAGTTGTATAGACACATCAAGTTTAAATATGGTGCATCAGCTCAGTCACTTATGGTGGCCACAAGGAAAATGTCAGTGGTTGTTTAGGCACCGGCATATGTATTTCGGTAAATAACTGTGCTATCAGTTAATAAGTTTCAGAAAGAAACACACCACTTCTTGCATCATTCAAACTCTGTGTCATGCATGTCACTTTGTAGATGTTTGTAAAGCCCCACAATTTTCATGAGCTCACAAAGAAACCTTCCCCCTCCCACCCCCTGTCTTCACATGCACTTGCCTTCTCTACCTCGTCTCTCCCCAGCCCTGTAAAAGGTCTCCAATTATTTTCTCAGTAATTCTCTAACCTTGCCATTATTATTTTTTTAAATTATTTTCTTACACAATATTATTTTTCTTTGGAATTTGTTTTCACTCGCATGTATGTAATTTACCTACCTTTTTTTACCCATATTTCTTACATTTTTTCAGTAAGTAAATCACCAATATCACAATCACAATATAAATCACCAGTTTATTTGTTGCAGATCCAACTCCTTGGGCGATTCATAACCACTCTTATGGCACTGGTGAATGAGCTTGGTAATAAGGAAACTATTTTGGCTACCTGATCTGACCACAGTAGGTTTTGATTATGCAATACCAATATTAAAAAAAGCTTTTTTACTCTTAATGTATGTAATGCAGTTTTTTTAATCTCTTTATCAATTAAAAATAATTGCAACAGTAAAGGCTGTTAATAGATATAAATCATGATGGAAAAATTGAAGAAAGCAGAGAGTATCTAAAACGGGAGGCCATTATTTTGTCAAAAAATTTCTGTTTTACCCAGGATTTTTAAGGTTTTTCTATAAATTTTCATGAATTGTTACTCTGTCAATAAAAATACATAGCTAACCATTTCTGTTGTGTCAGAGCTAATAAAACCAAACAAACCAACTAATATTAAACATCAAACATTGTTTCGGCTATGTGACATGTCCCTTTTGCTTGTCATGTTATCAGTGTTCAAGATGGTGCTGGCTTGTGTACACTGTTCATTTGTGCCAAATGTTTCTATTGTTTCATTATTTAAGTTTTATTCACACAGTCAAATTATTTTTTCCAAAATGTTTCCCTGGAAGAAAAACATCGAAAAAATAACAAACATTAAGAAAATAAAAAGTTACATTAAAATAAAAATTATTTCTATAAGACTATATTACTAAAGTGTTTTGTTTAACATAATTTAGTAGTACTTGTATGTTGTTTAACTATGTGAGTAGCAACAAACAGGAAAATTTTAAGAAAAGACTGCATTGGTATAAAGGTATAATTAATACAGAAAGGATAAGGGTACAACTAAAATTTCTTTAATAGCTACCTGGAATAAAAAGGAGTTCATAAATGGCAATAATAATTATTAACTAACATAAACAATCAATATCCTCATCATTGTCCACTGAGCTATGTCCCTAGTTTTTAATTAATCATAGACTTCAAATCACAATAATCTGCACATTATGGATTATGAGTTGTAAAACTACCTCCCTACTTGTTCATTTCTTTTTATTATTTACTATCAGAAAATCACTTTAATACCTGCTGCAGAACAAATATATTTGAAAACTAATTGCAAAGATTTAAAAAAAACTCTCTATAAACAGATATATGTTCTTTACTGTCTCTGCTATACTAAAATAGTTACATGCTGCATAAAATAAAATAAATTATACCTCTATCCACTAGTTTCTTTAATGTTCAATGCAATTTTTTTTCATTATGCAAATGGGAACCTTTAGTCTTTCACGAGTAAAATCAGGTTATTAGTTTACAGTCGTGGGTTCTGTTTACTGTTACCATGGTTGAAAATCTTCATAGAGCAGAAAGAAACTAAGTGACAGGCTTTCCATGGCAACCCATGTCATGCAACACACTCACTGCCGCTGCGAGGTTTGCCAGTAGAGCATTCAAAAATGGTATAAGTGGCACAATCTGTAGATCTGTGAGTAGTTTTTTAACTAAGCTGTAAACAAAGTTCAAAAATGATACTAATTACACAGTTTGTAGGCACGGTATGCCGGTTTACAACAACGATCCACAGGTTTCTCCTGGATTTCCACATTTTTCCGGTCAGGTGGCCACCCTACTAAAGCTTTTGTCATCTACTTGAGTTGTCATGGTTTACAAGAAGAACTAAAGCTGTAACAAGACAAAACATCAGGTCCACCAATTTTTATGACAAAAAAAACACCGGAGTGAAATTGTTACACAGAACATAGCCCTGCTTTACTAAGTAAGAGACAGGATGAATAGTTTCCTGCCTTTTACCGTTCTGAACCACCTCAGAAAATACTCTACAGAGCTCATAATAATGTTTATTCTGTAGCCTTTATTTAAGAAGATAAATATTTCTAAATTTAACAAGTTGCTTATTTTTTACTAATCTCAATTTTACATGTAATGTTTAGTTACAATCTTCCAAACACAGTTTACTTTTAATTTAAAGTTAAAAAAAAGTAGATTAATTAGATTTACTGTGAAAAATGTTTTTGATGTTTATAAAACTGCATGTAACATAGTATTGAAAATTTTGTACATTAAAAAAATTAACTATAAAACAATTAAAATTGGAATAAAAAAGCTATAACAAAAAAAATTTCATATAGAACAATATATTTATTGTAAATAGATTAAGCTTTTTAACATTAAAAAATTGAAGTTTCACACACACATACTCACACTTTTTCCAAACCTCAAATAAATTGATAAAGAAATAAGTTGCACACAAAATTTTTCACGTATCCACTTGCTGTGGAAAAGTTTAAAGCCAATTACTCGTGGTGTACTTTAGCTGACAGAAGTATAAAACATACACACACACATACACTATTCTTGCTTTCAAGGGAAAAAAATGTCTTTGGGGTACAAATTTTTGCCATTTCTTGAGATTCAGCATAAAATAATTATTATTTCAGTGAAACCTTATGATTATGTTTTTCTTCATAAATCATAATATTTTATTGATTAAAAAATTACAGTGCCTTTATTTGGTCACCATAACACGTGTTAAATAGGTGTAGCATTTTATCCTGTAGTAAAGTTTTTTTTTGTAAGTCCCACTGTTCGACTAATTGTGGCACGACTGTGTTCTTTCTTCACAACTGCCCCCCCCCCCCCCCCCCATACAAGTCATTCTATTCTTGGAGAGGAAAGGGGGAGTGGCGGATGATGTAAGAAATGAAAAGGTACGGTGTGCTTGATGTAGTACACATAAAGTTTTGAAATAAATTACTCGATCCTTTTCACTGTTCCACTGGTTGACTGATCATATACTGCAACTGCGAAAACAAGTGACAACTATAGAAGATGTGGCACGTCACAACTGCAAAGCACGGAGTGGTTCAGACTCGAGAAAACGGGGAGGAAGCGGCAGTTCCACAAACGTTGGTCGGACGAGGCACGTCGTCTGTGCGTGTGCAGTTACAAAAGGTCCTGTAAAGTGTGTGTCGAACCTGGAACAGGTCGCACTCCTTCACGAACGCAGCGTCCTGAGGAGGGGGAAGGGACCGGAGGGTCGGGTCACACAAAGGTGAGCTTGGTGCGCGCCTGGTTGACCTGCCACACGTTGAGCTCCTCGTACTCCTCGATGCACTCCTCCACCTGGTCGGGCTTGAAGCCCTTGCTGGTGCATCGCTCCACCACCTCGGACAGCCGCACCGTCTTGGCGTCGCCCGCCAGCTCCCGCACCACCGCGAAGATGCGGTCCACCACGTTCTGCGGCCTGCGACAACAGAACACCATCGCTCCTGCACCGCGAGACATCACCGGGACGGGGCTCATCTCGAATTCATTCATTCCCAGCTCTTCACTGTTCCAATTGTTCCATAACATTTCCAGGAAACAAAAGGTTCTCTCCAGCTGAAAATGGACATCACTTTCAGTATCATCTTACGTACAACTGAAAGATACGTTATTCTGAAGTATGTTGTAACGGAATTTCACTGTACATGTTATTTTAATATTTAAGAAAAGAATTATGATTATAAAAATTTATTTGAAAAGGAACGTAACATTTCAAATGTGTTTAAGTGGAACACACAAGTCGGCGCTGTTCCTTGGCAGAAGCTGCCAGGAAGGATCAAAAGATAACCAGATATCTCTGTGGCCCGTGCTGATTCGGGCATTCAGCATTCAAAACAAAAATTCGCCCTAGCTCCCAAGCCTTAAAGGGCACAGCAAGGTTAAAGTTAATGACTGTTATGCCTTCTCTCTCATTCTTGAGTTGTTCTTGGGATATTTTCATCATTCCTAGCCCTTTTCTGGTAGGACATATTTTCCTTCATACACCCCTCTGTAACATTTGTTCAACCAGCCTTAGCAGTTTTACCCCTGTGAATCACATCCCAGCCACAGATTTGAAATAAAGAATAACGAAACGGTAGAATGAAATAGCATCACATGTTGAAGTCTTTCATTTGTAACAATTACCTATTTAATCATTTCTGCATCAACTAAATACATTTTCTGAATGGTTACTAAGTATATCAGAATTACAAAGTATATATAATAATAGATTTCTCCAGGTTAATATCAGTGAGGTTTCACTAATGTAATTCTTTCCCTCTATGTACGTAATTCCATTAAGACTTTAATACCGTACATTTTAAGAACATGGCAATTATTTAACCCATAAAAAAATATATATTTATTTACCCTTTTAATAAGTTTTATTGCTTAAGAAGCACATTTTGTTTGGTTTTTCCAATATTTTCTTAAGAGGGTTTTACTGTACGAGGATTAGATTTGAAGTAGTCTTTGCTATTCAAATTTGAGAATGTTTTCATGTTTGTATTTTAATTTTTTTTTGACACTAAAAAAACTGATATTTGAACAGGCTTAGTTTTCATACAAGATATACATTCCGCTTGCTAATTCAAAGGAGAGACAGATGAATAAACTGCAGCAACCCTCACCTAGCTCGAACATCATCCGTCTGCACCAGGGAGTGTTTCGACATCTCCATGAGCCTAATAGCTTCTTCCACGTCTTCCTTCTCGACTTTGTTGAACAACCGCAACCTTGCCTGGAAACACACCCCACTACATGCTGTATCATTCAAGCCAGAAGCTTATACAGTAGAACCCCGATTATCCGTGTTAATGAAGGGGACGAGTGAGTCGGATAATCGAAAATCGCGGTTAGCCGAGTCATGCTTGCCTCAAAGGTCATTAGCCCACAGACAGCCATCTGTGGACATTCGGAGATTACATATATACACATGCTTTGTGTGCGTGTGCGTTGTTGACATAGAAGCGGACTGCTTAGTGCTGGGCAGCAGTGGTTTTTAAGTCTTTCGTGTGCGGAGACGTGGGCACGCGAGTCGTTGTTGCACCGAGGTGTGTGACTAGCCGCCCGCCAGTCCGAGGGCCCAAGACAGCTGATAGCTGCCAAGGTCACGCATTCTTTTCATCGCCCGTAAGCGACGCTGCCACACTTAGCTCATTGCTCTGTTGTCAGTAACACCATCGGGCTGGTTATTGTTTTACAGAACGACTGCCTTCAAAATTCTTTTCGAGATAAGATTTTTCATACCAGTGCATTGAGACTTGATTTGATGGTTTTGAAACGGTGTCTCTGTCTCGTATAATTCACGGTGTTTTTATCCCCCTTTATTTATATGAATTTAAAATGTTAGATTTTTTATTTTTAGCTTGCTGAACGTGGAATTAGTGCAAAAACGGCCTAGACTTAGTGTTGCAGATGGGTCGGAAATCTTATAACGACCACCTCTTTATAACGACCCTAATCTCGGGAACCGTGAGGGGTCGTTATATCTATTCTCCGTTCACTCTTAGCTGAGTTTTGAAATAAACAAACACCGTCGTATCACTGCGCCGCGTCAGCAAGTGATAGGCTGAATTTATCTTGCGTGCCAAGCACTAGTTGCAACACACACACTTCAGTACAGTCGGTGCTAATAAAATAACGGAGAAGTAATATAACAGGAAAATGGTTCTTCTGTCAAACCTAGTTTTTTTTTAAAAAATTACGTCTGCTGTGATAAAATTACGCCACTTAATGCTACACCCTCCGACATTTTCTGTTGAAACCAAACAAACAAGTGTCCAAGCTGCTAAATGTGGATTCGTTCATCGTCTTGTGTTTATTTAATCCACTTGAAGTGTCAGCCTGTGAAGCAAACTGAAGGATATTTTCGCGATTTTTTATGTCGTCGCGCACTGTTGTGTTACCGACATTAAACTCAGTCGCAAGTTTGCAATCGTTTCTCCACTCTGAAATCTTTCTATAATTTTTGTTTTGCTGTCGATGGACAGTACCACTCGCTTTCTTTTCTGTTCATTTGATGACATTATGAAATGTTGCGCTCAACACTTCCGCACAACACAACGGTATAATCCGTCGGAATGCAGATCACTGTTACAATACATAAAATTATCACCACCTTCACGCTTCAACAACGTACACTAATGGAATGGACTGTCTCCATGCGCCGGGTAAACTCTGTGGCACGGCGCCGTGCTGCGCGCGGGAGTGTACAGTCCGGTCATGCGGACGTGGAATCGCGCACCAGTGTATAATCTATTCACGTAACACGGAACACAAAAATATTATGTACATACGTATGTATGTACTAGAATTTTTTTTTTTAAACTTTCTGTGTATATAAACATAACTGAGTCAAAGTACTTTGACCAACATACATTTTGCAAAGTATTTTAACATTTACATACATTTTGAATCATTGGTTATATGTAACTAAAAAATTGGACTTGATGGACATAAATCGCGGTTAATCCGCGAATCGGATGATCGAGTCGCAGATAATCGGGGTTCTACTGTATTACTAACAATTTGGGCATTCATGTACATGAGACTAATGAGAGGGATATTTGATATTTAAGACAGAGATGGGCAGAGACTCAAAAACTTGAGCTGAGTTGAACAAGTGGCTACAGCTAGACTCAACTCTAAAGTAGAGTTTATTCTTTATTACTTTATTGTACTCAACAGGACAAGACACGACTATATTTTTCTTACAACTCGATACATATTTGACATGTGGAACGAGCATAAAATTACGTACCATTATTTTTCAAACACTTTACAGTGTAATCTCGTATTTATATTTCTTTTTGAGCAGTGTAATTATATAAAATTAACAGTTTTTTAAACTTCAGTCGGATTTTTTTTTTTAAATATTTAATATTCATGAATAATTTGCTATTTAACTCAAATACTAAACGAAAAACAGTACTGACAGAAGCCTTCTAGAAAATCACATACGTTTTGTATCGGCAGAGATAAAAATGCAACACAATCATTTTGCCGATCAGAACCAATAAGTAAATTTTAAAAAAAGACAAAAGGTGATTAAAATTCTAAAGCTTAATGAAGGCTATCTGACAATTACTTTTTCCCATAATATATCATCATCTCTACTAATGGTATTCTAGTGACTATGAAAACGATCAGTGTGTATCACTCAATGTGGGACATGCTTATATGGTGAATTGCGATACAACCAAAATTACATATACAAAAGCATGTCAAAACACAGCATAACACCAGATAGCACAGAAATGCAAGTTAATCACGGAATTACGAAGCATTTAACCAAAACTTAATTCAAATCATAAAAAAGTTATCTTTTAAGGTTTGGAATTCAAGGAACGTCGTTATTTCCGGACAAAAAATTGTACCAAAGTGAATGGATCAGAAAAATTAATTTAATTAGTTTTATTGAGCATCTCTTATTCAATAAATTTTAAACCATAAATTATCGCTATATTATTTTTATTTTCTGAATGTATTTGTTCTAGATCAATTAAAAATTATTTTACCGTAAAAATGCAGCATATAAATTTTACCCTTATTTTGGTGGAGTAAGTAATACAAAACAGCTGTTATAAAAATAAAATCAATAACACCGATTCCTCTGTTTTAGAAGTTGGACCATAAATAAACCTCCACTCTCCAACTAGAATATACCTAGCCCTAGAAAACTTTGTAAAAGCATACCATTTCTACCTCTCATTTATATTTAAAAAAAATCAGATACCAGGTTATGACACATGCAGTTTGATCCCAACATCTTGCTGCATAACCTTGTAAGTTGGCTCGGAGCACTCACCAGGGCGGTAGACAATCGCAGGATTGCCAACAGATTCCTTGGGGAAGTGAAGGTTGTGTCCTTGCTGTTGCGCGCCTCCTTCCTCATCTCCACGTACGCCGCTGCAATGGCCGACAACAAGCATTTACAGCACATGCTTAACTCGCCACAAATACAAGATGGAGGCATGCGCACACAACACAGACAGACAGACACACACACAAACATGTCTACCTAACAACCAACAGATTTCTCCAATAAATAAAGGCATATTTTCAATTGCTTCATTCCTATGTGTAATCCCTGTTAGGGTATAATAGGAGATTAATCAATTAACAATAATAATAATTTCATCTTCAAGTCATGTAATCTTCATTTAAATTATTTTCAATGGTTTGGTTATCCGGGGTTAGTAAGAGGTTATATTGCCTTGTCCCCATATAGATATAATATTGTATACATATTATATATTTTCAAGTAAAATTAATTTCTTCTGCCCAAATAAATAAATGTTAAAGTAAACGTTAATAATATTAAACAAGAATTTTCTTCTTTCTTCAGAACCTTCTGAATATATACCATCACCAATAATTATAATAAATATTTTCTTCACCTAAATCAAAGGGTTATAGACTCCATTTTATTTATATCACATCATAATGGTGTACAAGTTTTTCTTCTTTCTTCAAAACCTATAAATATATTCCGTAACCAGTACTAAGTTTTCTTCACCTATATTAAGAGTTTATCTCCATAAAGTTAATCACATAAATCAACTGAACAGAATTTCTTCTAAACTATCTTACAATTATTCTTCATCACTGTCCGTATCCGCAGATGTAAACCACCGTTCAAATTCTTCCAAACGTTTCCCCATTTCTGTTACTAAATTTCTCCATATTTCAAAAGAGTTCTTATTTTGGATAAGACTTCGCAGATCTTGATAATCATATCCTATTGCCAAAAGTTCTTGAATATATTTTTCTCTGATATCTTCTGTCTTCTTGCAATGATATAAAACATGCAATACTGTGTCTACTACTTCGCAAGTCTGGCAAAGAGGTGACTGTACTAAACCAAGTGAGTAGAGTTTTGATTTAAAATTTCCATGGCCACTGAGAAATGGCGACACATAATAATCCGGGGTGATCCACCGACATTTAAGTCTTACATTTATGTCAGGTATAATATTGTATGTATATCTTCCTGTTGAAGAGTCCCAAATTTCCTGCCATCTTGATATAACATTCCGCCGAAGTTCCTTCTTCTCTGCCACAGTAATCTTCCTATCCCTATTTAACTGGGATACTTGCCCACGTTCATATACAACTAGGTCAATGGGTATGAGTCCGGCTATAACTAGAAGTGCATCTGTTGAAATTGTTCTATAAGATTTAGTTATAGCAATAAGTACAGTTCGTTGGCTGGATAATAAAGTTCTTCGAGGATGAACTTGACAAGCAATACGACTACATGCACCAGCTGCATATGTTAAAACCTAACAACCAACAGTAGAAACAAAAAACTGCACATCCCTAAACAATATGTATTACAAGATATTGTTGTGCTAAAGGATGTAGGTACAGTGCTACTCCAGCCATCTAGCGAGATATGAAACCACTGTGCTACCTATATGCTAGATGACTTGCTAGGGTCAGATTATGGTAAAGTGGGGCACACATGTCATACTGAACAAATAAACACACCGTTTACCAAGACAAACCGTGTCTTTGGTGTGACTGGACGTTGTGTGGAGGTTAACATAAAATCCAGAATTAATTTTTTAAGAACTGGCACCGGAACGAGGACCGGGAAAAAATGTTGAAACAACTTATCACTAGTTCAGGTAAGCTGTAATGTATTCATAAGACTGATTTGCCAGTACTCACACACAATGTAGTCAGTCAGTTCCTCTGGGATGGAGGGCTCTTTCTTCTTGCACAGGGCGATGTAACGCCGAATGACCTTCATGTCGATGGGCTGGAAGGTCATGGGCGGCTGCTTGCAATGCTGGTGCACATACGTTATGTGCTGCGCCAACCTAGGACCACACACACACGGATATCAACTGTAATAATACAGAAGTCTGTTTAATGTTTTAAATATCTTGGCCTTTTTTTTTTTTTTTGGTCAAGACAAAAAAAAAACTTCTTGAATGTTGATAAAGAAAAGATTGTCAGGTTTTTGCTTGTTTAACTGTTTTAATTTTGTGAATTAAAGAGAGGGAAATTGGAGAATTTTGTGTCACGAGGAAAAAAATATAATGTTCTTAGAATATACTAAAGTGTTTTATTCTACATTTGAGAATGGAATCTAGTAATTATGCCTTAAGTCTAGTAATTATGCCGTAAGTTTGACTTGGATGAGGGCATGAACTGATATGAGAATTTAATTAGTCATTCAAATGACTTGGAATTGCCTCAATAAATCGTTGAGTCTTCAATCATGGTGATGATCCTTCCATTACCTCTGCTTATCATGTTTTAACAAAGCTGTATTTTCAAATATTAGCTTTAAATTTGATATTGTGACTACATTTGAACCCAGTGGTAGTTATTTAACAATATTTTAAATAAAATCAATTTAAATGTTTTGATCTATTTCTATTCATAAGAGACAACAGTTAAGAAATCACTTTGGTAATTCACATGAGAGAATTATAATTCTCTGTTCATACCTATACTGTCACCATCCCCAAGATATTGTACCTTTAACATGTAATTATAAAAATAAAATTACAATAAGTATTGATTCTGGAAACTAAGTTCATGAATAAAACATTTAAAGGATCAAATGTTTCAACTCCACAATTAACACTTTTTATTTATTGTTCATTATTTTATTTTGGACACTTGAGACCTAGATTCAGTTTCGAGGGGTATATTCGAAGTACTATTTGCGATTCAAATGTGAGAAAATTAGGATTTTACCCATCACTACATAAAATAAAAGAAGTTCAGCAGTTTCAAAATTTGATAACACTTAGATTATCAATAATTTTACAGATAATAATTCTACACAACATGTAATTACAATGAATGATTACACAACACTCCCCTAGGATAAAGAGTTCATTATTACATCCATTGTGAGTAAGTAAAGGTGTAGGTATGCACAAGGGAGCATAATTAAATAACTTCACAATCACAGAGACAGCAAACTCAAAGTGTGGGATCACCTCAGATCGTTGTCACGGTCCGGCTTGTCCTGGATAAGCCACAGCAAGTCAAAGCGAGACAAAAGGGCTGCCGGCAGCTGGATATTCTGCTCCACAGTACGGCGTGGGTTGTAGCGGCCGTAAGCCGGGTTGGCTGCTGCTAAAATGCTCACACGAGCGTTTAGACTTGTCATGATGCCTGCCTGCAATCATACAGATAAGATGATGTTAAAAAATACAGGAAAAGTCTAAGCATGTGTCGCCCTTCCGACTCCATCCGCAAATGCAGCGGCTGTGGTCTTGGGAGAAGGAGACTTCACCCTCGGTTCTAATGTATATTTTTAAAACTTTTTCCCTTCAAAAATCAAACCTTTTAAATACTAATATTTCATGGATATGTATATTTAATGATGTGAGGATTTTTTGGACTAATCCTACTTAAAAACTGTATTTCTTGTTACTTTTAATCACACAGACGTTAATTTTATTATATATAAAATGCAAAAGTCAACTTAATAGTAATTGGATCTAATACTCGCAGGAATGTGCAGATTTTTATGTTGAAAGTTTAAAAACTTTCAGAGATGTTTAAACACACGACTTAAGTGAACAATTTCTGACTATTTACATTATTTAAAGTGCGAGTATAAAATGAAGCGAGGTGTCAAAAAAATAAAATGCAAGGTAGCAAAAGGCTGTCGGAAACTAAAGTTTCGTGACGTCAGCACTGTTACTGTTTATTTTGGGACTCTCTCACGACTATCTTGAACCAACCCCCTGAGCTTGTCGCATGTTCATATGATTTTGCTGATGTAGACACCCTGTTAAGAGTCACATCAGCTGCCAAACAGCACACGACACTTACTTTGAGGCTTGGCGGGCAGCTGGATCCTACCTTGGCGATGGAGATGGTCTGCTGCTCCATGACCTCGTGGATAGCCGTGCGGTCCCCATCCGCCATCTTGTCGAACTCGTCAATGCAGCACACGCCCTGATCCGCCAGCACGAGCGCGCCGCCCTCCAGCATCATCTCGCCGGTGAGCGGGTCGCGCATCACCGCCGCGGTCAGCCCCACGCCCGAGGAGCCCCGGCCCGTGGTGTACTGGCTGCGCGGCGCCAGGCGGTCCACGAACGACAGCAGCTGCGACTTGGCCACCCCCGGGTCGCCCATCAGGCAGATGTTGATGTTGCCTGAGCACCGTCCACGGACAAAGCCATCTTGTACTCCGAAAAAAAACCCGCATGCAGAAGTGACTAAACTCACAAATATCCAGTAACAAAAATAACGTATAGAATAACAATATTTCGTCTTTATTTCTGTTAAGATTACATTAAAAATCCTTCCAGAAATTAAAAAAAATTCCTTGCTAAGCTCTTGCCAAGTGCGAAACCGGCAAAATACTCATGGACCATTTCCAGTATTATTAATCTTTAATACAGGAAAGTCTGATGGATATTTTGTCTCATCACAGCTATTTTTACGCACAGCTACGACTGCTGGAATTCTGAACCAAATGGCTACCATTTCAATCTAAAATTTACAGTTATCGGAAGAAAACATTGAGAGCCACAATAAATATTCCCTCTGTATGAATTATTTTCAACTAAATAAAAAAACTGAAAACTCAGCACAGTGCTTTTTTTGCATGCCTTCTCTGTACTGCAACATAGTTTCCAGGAGTTATCAGGGTTTCGATCTGAACTATGTCTATAACCGACGCCAGCACTCTACGAACTCACCTCGTATCTTCATGCCGTCGGGGCGGCGGTCCACCCCGCCCACCAGCAGCAAGAGCAGAGCCTTCTTGACGTCCTCGTGGCCGTATATCTCCGGCGCCAGGCTGCTGGCCAGGTTGGCGTAGAAGTCCCCTCCCGCGATCTGCTCCAGTTCCTCCCCCGTCAGCTCCGCCCCTTCCATCTCCTCAGACTCCTGCTTGTTCAGCAGCACCAGGCGCTGCGACACAACATGCCCGTCGAGGTCTCAGGTTTGCGCTGCCTGACTCTCACTTCCTCACCTTGGGCCGACCTCCGCTCCAACTCCCGCTTCAGCACCATTTCCCTCGCTTGTGCTTCCCTCCAAGTTCGTCTCCCTTCGGCCCACAACCTCCCCACCGCTTTCTAACCCTCCTTCCACTACATTTACCTCCCTTCCCATCCTAGGCTTCTGGTGCTTTCTAGTCGGTCGTCCCCTCCTCACCATCCGCTTCTCCAAGTCCCCCTGTGATCTATTGGTTAAGTTAGTTGTGACAGTTGAAACCACCATGTGACTTTTTTTTCTGCAGATTCTTTTTTAAGACTTTGCTTTTCTGTTTAAATCATTTTGCTCTTTAACTTCTGCTTCTTAAATACAAGGTATGTTCAAAAAGAACCAAACTTTTGAAATAGCGCGGCAACCAGCAGAGGGGGTGCATTGCGGCTACTGAGCATACCTAGTGGCAGGTTTACACACAAACTGCAGTTTGCCATGATTCGCTATGAAAGTTAGTTGGCGATTTACAGCCACTGAAGTGAGCTCGAGCACAAGTTGTTCGTTGGAATAGTGCCAAGTGACAAATGAAAGATCTTGAAGAACATGTGTGTGAAATTTTCCTAAAAACTTGGAAAAATTTTTATAGACATTTCCATTACTTAGCCAAGCATACAGGAAGGACTGTTTAAGTTGCACTGAGTGCTATGAGGGGTTTTATGCGTTTTAAACATGGGGCAAAATGTTGGTCGGTAACAATCCCAAGCCTGGACGACCTTCCATATTAACAGTTGATAAACATGTTGAGAGAGTTCGTGTTGTGATTAATGGAAATCTAGTTTATCTGTTCAAGAAGTTACAGACAAAGTGGGCATCAGCGAAGGATCATGCCAGTCATGCGTCATGTCAGTGCAAAATTTGTGCCATGTTTGTTAACTGATGATCAGAATCAGACCCGTGTTGAAATAAGCAAGGAACTGCTTGACACTGCCAATGCCAATGAAAACTTCCTTATGAACTTCAAACAGGTGATAAGATTTGGGGTTTATGTCTATGATGTTGAAATGAAGGTGCAGTCGTCACAGTGGGTGGGCGAAGAGTCTCTTCATCCAAAAAAGGCATGCATGAGTCAGTCAAAGATCAAGGTGATGTTGGTTATGTTTTATGACTTCGAAGGCATTCCCATCAGGAATTTGTACCACGTGGTCAGATTGTAAACAAGGAAGTCTACCAGGGAATTCTAGCATGCCTGAGGGATGCTGTGCACAGGAAGAGGCCTTAATTGTGGAGAACCAGACTTGGATGTTGCATCGTGAAAATGCACCGGCTCATGAGTAACTCCTTGTTCACAGATCCCTGGCAAAACATCACACTTCCGTTGTGCCCCATCCACCCTATTCTCCAGACTTAGCACCAGTAGACTTCTTCCTGTTTCCCAAACTTAAAACTACATTGAAAGGACATCATTTCCAAATCATAAAAGAGATTCAGGACAATGCAACAAGAGATGTGCGTGCCATTCCAGACAGTGCGTTCCATGAGGCTTTCAAAAAATGGAAAAAAAATTGGGAACAGTATATTTTTATTTTTATAAATCCTGTTTTGTAATACCTATTCCACCAAAATAGTGTAATGTTTGAAAGTAACATTTTAACAATAAAAAAATTTATAGTAGATTTGTCTAAAACAGTCACATACAGAGCAATTAAAATTAATCGGCAAGCACTTTTAGTTTAAAAGTGATTCAACAAGAGATGCACAACAAAAAAAAATTAAATCATTTTTCTGGTCCAAGCACTTTGGTACAAATTATGTTCATAAATGACATTCCTTGAATTTCAAAAATTAAAAGATATTTTTTGTGATATTAATTAATTCTTGGTTAAATGCTGAATTATTCCATGATATAAGATGCCTTTTGATGCTACAATCTACGATGTGCAGCCTATTAACTTATATTTTGTTGTTTTACGGTGTATTGACATGCTTTTTGGTGTTATTTCAGTTTTATCACAATTCACCATATAATCTTGTTTCCTACAAATGACTAATAACTAAACCATGTGCCAGAAAGATCCAAATCCTTGGCAGCACACACAAGAGATACGAAACTGCCTTTCGAAACACTGAAAGACAGTGAGTGCAGAGGCCAGTCCTCACGTGGGCATCGAGGAAGGTCTCTGACAGCAGCCCCTGGGTCATCTGGCGGAAGCCCGCACGAAGCAACGGCAGGAATATCCCGGTGATGGACACGTGGTCCCCCGGGACGGCCAGCCGGGTCACCTCCCCGCGGCAGAACACAGTCAGGCTGCGAGGGATGTTGCCGACAGGCACCTGGTCGCTCTGCACATTCGGTTCACGCTCTTAAGTCACCTGTGTCAATCAAACTCCTGCAATGCTGCTGACACAAAAATATACCTCACATCACTGTCAAAACTACAGATGTGCAAAAACCAATCTCTTGTAGCAAAAAAAAACGTGAATCAAATATTTGCAAACATTGGTTAGTATTACTGTATTAACTGTGGTGTCAAATAAGCCTCGCACAATTAATATTTAGACTGTGACAAAAAATATTTCTTATTCAGAATAAGCCTTGCACAAAGCTTTTAAAAACAAAACTTGGGACTAAATTTCAAGTTTATATTAAATGTGTATTATGCCTGAGCAGATATTCTAATTTTTAAATACAAATACATATTCAATTGAACTTTGAACACTAACATTTTGAATTAACAAATATTCAATTGGTTACAAATATTTGTCATAGCATAACTCGTGAGCGTGTCATATACCAAAATTAACTGTTGAGGTTAAGTATATGTCATATATATTGTATCTTGTATAGTTTATAGTTTCGTTAGGTTTAGTTCATAAAAGCAGTGATTTGCCAGTTTTGTACTTTTGTAGAACTTTATGCTGTTGTCATAAATACATTTCAAAAAATTATAAGTTTACTAGGATGCTTATAATGTATTTTCCCCATTTTTCCCAATTTTCTGAGTGAAATCTGATCTTACCTTCCAAATTTTTCCCGAAGTTAAATTTCCTTTACCGCACACCCTAATTAGAATGAAATAAAAAGTGAAATGTTCAGGAGACAGCACTTTATGGTGGAGAAGGAAAGGGGTAAAGATTCACACACCTATATCTAATTCAATAGGATAGGATTATTGAAGTTTCATGTCTAATGCACCCATTTTTTTCCTCAAGCTTCTGAAAAAAAATTGGCTTTACTATCAATACTTCTTTTTTAAAAATGAGGCAGTGTACTCACGTGCTCTTGGATCTTCACCTCCTGGAACTTGACGAACTTGGACCCGCGCGTCTGCAGGTAGAGGCGGCCGCCCGCCTTGTTAACCCGGCAGTCATCGCTGGGGCACAGGAACAGCGGCGTGAAGGTCAGCGAGTTGACCTGCCAACAAGGCGCCAAGCAGGTCAGAGCGAACAAGCTACAATGCATCACAGCTGATCACAAGTGTTCTGGGAGCCGATTCTCACAGACACACCCCGTCAACATGTGCAAAAAAAAAAGGGCATGTATTAAACTTGCTACAGCTGGACAAAGTTAAATAAAATAGTTTCATATTTTTTTAACCCTGTTCGAAAAATAAATTAACATGCTTGACCAGAATTTTTTTTACTGGGGCTAAATTTCTCATTAACAAGGTCACAATAACACAGACAAGAAATAATGGAAAAATAATCGGCCATGGCCCATTTTAAAAAAACTACCCCAGCAATGTACATGTAGAAATTAAAGGAAAACGTGAAAAACTGAGATTGGAATGGCCGGGCCTGGATTCGAAACTCGGGTGCCCTAGAATGCCATAGTCTTGCCATTGCACCACTCCATTAGCCAGAATAAAAGGTTTCCAGGTTAGGTCGAAAGCACTATTAGTTAATGAATAAATTAATTATGAGACAGTTGCAGGATAAGATCTGAAATGGTTCTATGAATGAATGAATGAATGAATGAATGAATGAATGAATGAATGAAATGAATGAAATGAATGAAATGAATGAAATGAATGAAATGAATGAATGAATGCACACGCGAATGAATGAAAAACTGAATGATTGGAGGCTCCACGTCTTGTTGACATCGAGATCACTAGAGATGAAGAGAGTTGATGAAATGACAATGGAGCCTTGAGAAAATACATAGTTGGGGAACGCCAGAGTATCCCAAGAAAAACCACCAGCAAGTGGCAACATCCGCCATGTCTTCCACTTACAAAAACCCCAGACTTGACCTCACTGGGAATGGAACTCAGATCACCTTGATGGAGGACAAGTGACCTAACCATTTAACCCTTTCAGTCTATTCGGCCCTTATAGTGGCCATAGTGTAGGATTTATATCCCTATGATAAACTGAGTTTATAAAGTCTTTGAATATGTTGGTCATGGTGTACATTCTAGTTGACATTCACTGTTAAGATAATAAATTAAGTATTACTTTTCATTAGTCATGTGCAAAGAGTATATTTTGTAAATTTGAATAGAAGTCAAAAACGAAGATGTAAGTCTTTGCCAAAATATCACTTAAATATTTTGCTACATTAAGAATAAACGATAAACCATAGAAAAAAACTGAGTGTTCAATCAGAACATCCTGTCTACCACACACTATATAAGAACAATGCAAGAAACATTAAGAAAGTTAACCAACTCAACTCTAAACTGCTACTGCATGTAAATAAAAACAGGGTGTCTACTGACCCTGGAAAACCTGGAAAACCTGGAAAAATCAGGGAATATTGTAATCAGGGAATAATCAGGGAAAAATCAGGGAATTTTTTTAAAAATCAGGGAATTTTTGTTTGGTAGGTTGTAGTTGGCCATACGTTTTTTGTTTATTGATCTGCTTGCATTGACGTAGCATCAAGTGTATCGTGTCCCATTTTTTTATTTTTGAATGGAAAATAACGAACAGTTCCCACGTCCATTTTCTTTTATTTACCATCGGATTCGGAAGTGGCGTTAAATCACGTGATACAAACTGGTTCAAGCTGATCTGTTATCCTGCTGACGTACGTACTGCAGCATGTGCTTCCCACGTTCTGATTATACTGACAGGTGCATTTAATTTTAAGTATCTATGGATGCCCTCAACGTAAACTGGGCATTTTTGTTAGCTTTGAAAATACATATCACAGACACTTTTAGTGAAGATTCGCCATCGTTGCTAGAAATTGGTAGCTGTGGGCTTCATACGGTCTATGGTGCTTTCAAAACTGGAATTTCTGCTATACAATTGGACGTTGTTAGTTTTTTCAGGCACAGTTACTATTTGTTTATGCATGTACCTGCAAGGAGGGCAGATTACATTAGAATAACGGGATCAGAGCTTTTTTCCAATAAATTTTGTGCAATCAGATGGAATACTGCAGTTGCTGAGCGTGCCATGAAAACGTTACCCCACCTAAAGAAATTTGTTAATGAAGTTTCTATTTCATCTGTGTCTTTCAGTGTAGTGAAAAGTGCTCTTGAAGATAATCTTCTAGAAGTAAAATTGACATTCTTCTACTCTTTGGCATCAGAGCTGGAATTGTTTCTCACAATGTTCCAAAGTGAAGCACTCATGGCACCTTTTCTTTATGATTCACTGGTAGACATTTTATTAGCTTTGGCAGGAAAGTTTTTGAAACCAGAGGTACTGAAGAGCTTTAGGGAGAAACGCAATGTATCTCGATTGGATGTAGATAACCAGGAAAATCTATTGACTGCTAACAATATCAAGTTGGGTTATGCAGTACGCCATGCCATCAAGAAAGAGAAAGTACCAGTAAAGTCTGTCATGTTACTGAAAAATGATGTTAGGACTTGTCTAAAGGTTATGGTAAAAAAAACTTCAAGACAAAAGTCCCCTGAAGTACAAACTTACCAAGGGAATTTCCTGCTTATATCCGTCTGTGGCTTTAAATTCGGGTGTGAGAAAACCGCGCGTGAGTTACAGTTTAGAATGTTGTCTTCAAAACAAGTGGCTATAAGGACAAGAAGCTGATAACATTGAGTGATCATATCAGTTGGTATGTTCCTCGCAAGATTCTGAAGCACTGTTCTCATCTTTTTCTCGAGAAGACTAGCGCCTTGATCACTTGTGGATGCTCATTCTTAAGGCACATACAGTATCTGCCAAAACAGGCCTTCTAAAGTTTGTGAGGATGATGTTGGTACTTTCCCATGGAAAGAGGATTTTCAGTGAATTATAATCTGCTGACTGAAAACTTGCAGGAAGAAATACTGATCGCACAAAGACAGATGTACGACTTTGTTCAACGTTCTGGAGGTGTAGAGCATGTTGATATCACCAAGTCCGTGTTATAGTATGCAAGAAATGCTAGTTGTAGGGGTAAGGAAGCCCTGCAAACAAAACAAAAAGAAAGGAAGCTACAGACAAGAAGAAGGCAGAAAAAGAAGAGTTGAAGAGGAGATCAAGGCATTGCAGTTGAAGGCTCGAGTGTTGGATTTGGCTCGCTCTGAAGCAAGTGCAATAGACGCAAAAGTTGAGTCACTGCGAAACTGATGGAAGCTTCCTTTTACTTATGTTTTTGCAAAAGTGTGTGAAATATTTGTAGCAGCATGTTTTATTTGCCATCAATTGAGTCACTTTGGCCACGTCTGGAAGAAGGTATTTTTTTTTTACTAATTTAAGTGAGTTTAAATACTTTGAAACCCGTCTATGTACTGTTATGCAGTTTTTTTCAGTTTCGTGGAATGTCGTACGTAATTGTGTTACAGAAAACCTGGAAAAGTTCAGTTTTAGACCTGGAAAACCTGGAAAAATCAGGGAATTTCATTTATTAGATCTGGTAGACACCCTGTAAAAAGAAAAAGTTTTAAAACCAAAAATTACATAGGTAGGTAATACGTGGATTAATTTATGAAGTACATAGTTATTAAACATGAACGTATTACAGTTACAGCATGTAAGAATGAAGTATTCCATAGGGAAAATAGTCCCCCTCCCCCCTAGTTATTCTTTTATAATAGGGATGGGTCGGTACCGGTTCTCGGTTCTCGGTTCCTACGGTTCTCAGCATTTTAACCGGCACCGAGAACCGCAGCTAAAATGTCGATGTCGATGTCGGTGCCGGTACCGGCAGTATAGCAAAACCCTTTACGAAAATAGTCCTTCACTATAACTTAACTGCAGCATGAAATGGCTCAACTCACGTCCAAACCACATATGAATTATTTTTTTGGACTTCCGTGGAATAATATTCATCTCTAACTATAAAATAAATAACACGTGAAAATATTTAATGTTCTCGCCACATCTGTAAACAAAGTACGTTTTACAATCAAAACATAACAGTTGAAGGTGCCATAGATGTAGTTCATAGAGGTGTGCAACTCTATGACGTGCCTCAGCAGAGATGTGAGAACAGAAAGACGCCATGTTTGTTTCAATTTGTTTTTAAAAATAGGCAGTTAATTGAGTCGTTGACACGTAAGTAAGGGTGACTGGTGTATTGCAAATTCCACAGAATATTTGTTTAATATAATTAATGATTGATTAAAAATTTTCCGTAATAATTTTCGGCGTTATAAAATTTTATGCATTTTTTTGTGCAGTGCTTTGGAATGTAAGTTCACTGCATCTGCAGCCATCTAGTGTAATGGCTAGTAACTTTCTCATTTAGACAAACGGGATTTTTTTGAAGGGGGAAGTTACAAAATGCTTGTTGACACTTGTAAAGTATAATTATTAGTGGTGCGCCGATGCGGATACCGATGAATCGTAATCGGCGATTATGGGTACTTACCGATTAATCGTAATCGGCAATTATCTTAACGATTACTTTGCCGATTATTTACGTCCCGGCGTAATTAAGTAGGCTTATACAGTGTAATATTTTTGTTACGCATTTTAGGACGAAATACGGTAATATTTGTATATATTACAAAATTCATCTAACTCCGTCATATCATAATTACAGATATTTCGTTAAGTTTAATAAATCTCATTGCCTCGAACAATAAAAAATACATTTTTCTTACACGTTTATTTACGTTTCGTCTTTTGTTTAGTGGCCTTGTACATTACCTATAGCCAGAGACGCAAAATAGATGGCACGCAATCAAAATGCCAGAAACAGTTGCAGTGGATTCTATGACAATCGATCTTTTCGAGTCGTAGTAGCGGTTCAAAATCGTGGTCCCGATACCTTCTAGTATTTATCAGTGTTTTACAAACTCATTATGGGCGTCTTTGGTAACATTATCCGTTTGTTATTTGTATGTGACGTGAAAAGTGAAAAAGTCTATTTATAATTTTATATATTCAGTCAACATAAATAAAATCACATGTGCTAGAATTGGTTTTTAGTCATTTTTATATAATTATAGTGAGATGGCGAGTAGGGAGAAAAAAAGTGAAGTGTGGAAACATTTTTCTATAAACTCAAGTGAACAAAATAAAGCAGCATGTTTACATTGTTAAACGGTAATTTCTTGATGCAACCTTATGTGATAGTCGATAATAATGCTAGTTTTCCACAACAAAAACTTACCCATTGTAAATTACAATTATTAGACTGTAGTTCAAGTTGTTTACAATATCAAATATAAATAGAAGTTAATTTAATTTACACTTTGCAATGACTTAATAGTGTATTTTATATATTTTTATACTGTTATTATAACTGTATTCTCAATTTTACCTAATCTTGTTATTAAATTCACATGGGAATAAAAAATTTTGTGTGCATTATTATTATTACACTTAAAAAAATTTCTTCATTATAATCGGTAACTGAATCGGTATCTGCCGATTATTGCTCTCATAATCGGTAATCGAATCGGTAATCGGTAAAGTCATATCGGTGCACCACTAATAATTATTCTGGCCAAATAGAGCAAATTGTGTAAGAAATGGCATCAGAAGTGTGGCAGTAATTTACTGTTGACTGTGCAAACATACTGAATTCAATGTAGGCAATAAGTTTGATGGACAATTTAATATTCTAATTCTTTGAAAGTTCACCATCATTGTATTTATTTCCATTATTGTAACTTTTTCTTTTTATTCCTATGTTTTAAAGTAGGGTTTGATTAATATAGTAAATTTTAGTTTTATTAAGGTTGGTGTGTTTACTGTACCTTGAAAACTATAACTAAACCTTTTAATTTGCTTTGATAGCTTCTTTAAATACTGAATCATTATGCCAATGCATTTCTTTGTAAGCATACAATAAAAAACATTGAGGACAGAACAATACAAACAAATTATTATTTTCAGTGTTATAAACAGTAAATTGTTGAAGTTGTAAGTATGGACACATGCTTTTTAGTAGTGCTTTTTTGTAGCCAAAACAGTAAATAGTTTATTACTTAAAACACCTCATAAATAATGTGTGAACAATATTTATTTTATTTTTTTAAGTCAGAACCGAGGAACCGAGAACCGAGAACCGATTTTTAAGAACCGGTACCGAACCGAGAACCGGGAAAAAACAGGAATTGACCCATCACTATTTTATAACCTGACGCTCTTAGGCATTAGCCCCTGCCGCCTTGGAGCCCCTGTGGGCAAATACACCATACACACAATAGGAAAAGGTGTTAGGACTCCTGCTATGACTAGTCAGCTCGGGGACCCCCGAGCGACGACGTACCGGCTGGTAGGTCTCGGCCCCGCACTGGTCGCAGGTGTAGGTTGCCACCGCCATCATGGGCTTGACCTCCGTGCAGCGAGTCACGATGCCCCGCACCGTCACCAGCTTGCCGATGTGCTCCGCCTTCACCTCCCGGATGGGCAGTGGCTTGCGCAGGGCCGCGTCCTTGAAGTAAACCTCGCTGCGACACGGCAGCAACCGTGATCGCTAGGGTTGTCTCGCACCAACACCCATGCTGAATACAGCTACCTAAACCTACCTAGTTCAGCATTTCCCAACCTTTTTGAACCACTGCTAAACATAAATTGTAGACATTGGCAGCACACCACACATAATTTTTACTACTTTTTTATACATCTTTTTTTATTGGTTTCAAAAATTTTTAAACTATTATAGTGAAAATAATGGATATCTATATTTACAGCATGGACATATACTGGTGCCAATTTCATCATAAGAGAAATTTACAAGAACTCTTTTGAAAAAGTGTGCTGCAATTAGAAAAAAACTGAGTTTTATGTTGATTGTTCAAAATAGCTACATTTATCAGAAAGCAAAGAATGATGTGATGTGGTCGCCTGGAAAAGCGAAAAAGGATGGGAAGGGGGTGTCTTGGCTAGCAGCCATAGTGAAGAGAAGCAGCAGAAGGAAGTGGAAACCGCAGGGACAAGGGACAAACTCCATTTGAAATCCACCCCCAACCCTTCAAGGCATTCCAAAGTGTTTTCACTCATCAGTCACGCAGCTGACACCTGACATCTACACATCCCCACACCCCCCCCCCCCCCCTGCTTCCCAAAGATTCACAAATCCTTAAACAAGAGCTGAACTAAATTTGCATAAGTGACAGTAATTAACAGTGGTCTAAACGTCTAAAGTGGTTTAAGAGATGTAGCAGTTACGATACACACACCATGTATTTTTAAAATTAAGCTGTTCCCAATGTTTTTAATTAACATTTCTTCCTGTGGCAAGATACAAGTTTGCAATTATTATGTACCCATAATTAATTTTCTTTAATTTGATTTAAAATAGATAAGTATCACTGTTGTTTAGCTGACCTGAGATCTTATATTATAGTAATGGTTACATCAACTATACTATGTGCTAGATTTGCTCTAACGGTTACCTAAACTTAATATTACCATTTTTATGTATAAACTGTACAGTAGTTTTTCTAGACATGTACAATGTATTATGTTTTAAAGAGGTAATATTTGTATTTTATTTGTGTAAATAGCAATGCATATGCACATATTTTACATTGTATGACGAGATGCTCTATATTCCGGAGCCTTGTCTCCATGTGTGATCCACAAAAAAATATATATATAAATGATTTCAGCAGTTATAGTAAAAATTATTGATTGAATTATTGTGTGGTGAATATGGTAAAACTGAGCTGTACCATGTTTTATCGCATAATGGTCGCACTGTTATTTGGAAAAAATTTCTTGCATAATAGTCGCATTATGTTTGTGGTCCCACTGTTAGATTCCGAGCGCTTTATGTAGGTAGTAAACATGAGTTTGCCAAAGATCACAGAACAAAGAAATATGCAATTAGATTTCAAGTTGCTGTCAGGCAGTATGGTAGTTATAATGAAAAAATACAGTAATTACAATTACAGTAAAACTCAAGTACAGGAGCACAATCCTTTATCTGAAATGGTCGGGACCAGCAGCATTCCAAATTTCGGAATTTTTCGGATTTCGGAATTTTAATATACAGGAGGCCTAGTAAAGCCAAGTTAGGTTATGTCAGATGTATTAAGGATTTCAAGCAACATAGTACAAAAAACAACAAAGTAAATAACGTAAATAAACACTGCAGCATAAATAAATACCTGAAACAATCGCCAAAATAATTTGTTTTTAACAACTGATACTGTAAAACATCTGGAGAATGTTTATGGTGCGTCGTCATCGCCGCCGATGTCGCTGTCAACTCGTACATCTCGTGATCGGCCGGGAGCAGGATTTTCCTTCTCCTGAGATGAAGCAGCACGAATGATGGCATTTTTAAATTCCTCTTGAAGTGTCACTTGTTTTGTTTTAGGCTTCTGACTAAGCAATTTTTCTTTAATCACATACACAGACATTACTTCTTGCGCACTTACAAATGAACGTTGCTCGAGTTCAGTTTCCGCAATAATTCCACCTTCCGAGTTATTGATAATGTTAAGTGTTTTCGTTTTTTTTCGCTACCACCCATCTTCATATCGGAATGCCTTTTTGCCATTGCAGTCTTCAAATATGGCAACACGTTCGCGTAACAACAAGGTTAACTACTAAACGCGATAAAACAACTCCTATCGTAGCCAAGCAGCAAGCTGTAACTGGCGCTAGTTTGCTGGACAAACGGTAAACACAGCGCCTCGGCGTTGCCAAATTGCATGCTGCCTTGCTGACGCAGTGCTGCCAAGTCACTCGCTCTCACTAGTCACGCGATCGCGACTTGAGTTTGCCACACAACTGCGAACAATATCGCGGACGTTGAAGTTTCGAAAAAAAATTAGGAATTGAGAGTTGTTCTGATTTTGGAATTTCGGATAAAGGATGGTGCACCTGTACAACGTACCTACACAACATGATTTCCCATCCAATACGGTCCAAAAAGGTTTCGGTCCCACAATTTTCTCCACAATATGTACTCCCCCCCCAATAAAACAATTTATATAAAGTTGCAAAACATTATTTGTTAGGTTATCACCATTACTTATTTAAAATAAATACAAAGTTGTCCGAAATGTAATTTTTTTTAAAGATGTTTCCAAACATTTTAACCTCTAATTTTCTGTCACCACTGTGTAGCGCATATAAAAATGTAGCTAGCACTAGTTATCATATTTAGTTACGTTGATGCACAGTCTAATATCAATATTGATAGTTCACCAATTCCATGCAACATGAGCACTGTCTTGTGCAGAGTAAATTACATTTGATAGCCTCCACTCTTTCGTAGTTAGTGTGTACTATGATGTAGGGTTGTGCGAGAATGAGATCAAGAAATTTTCGAGAAAGAAAATATTTTTCTCGCGAGAAACGAGACGAGAATGAGAAATTTTTAAATAATCAAGATTTACTGTAGATATCACTTTCAAAATATATTGTTCTGTACATAAAACTGTTGTTTATCATATAGAATGTCAATTTAGTTGCCTGTGCACAACTGACATGCACCACACGTTATGTAAGCCTACACTAAATTATAAATAAACATTCACTCACTTAGGTAAAAGTCTAGTAGCTAACATGTTAATTGTGGTTCTCGTTGACTTATCGCCACTTTTTGTGTAATACTGCCACACTGATATGTCCACATCTTCCATTTTACCGTAAAATCAAAGTTTAATTTGACAACAATGTTTACTTCTGTTAAACTGTTATATTCCAGCAACACTTTTTTTTCCCCTTGGTTACGCCGCAGTTAGAGATAAAGTAGTATTAGTAAATTATTCTCATATTTCTAATAACATTTTACAGGCGTCACATTATTTATTCATAACCGCAGAGCAGCTCGCGTAAACGGGAAACTCTGGTACTGTAATGAAAACAAAGAAATTGATACTAGGGAGGCTTTGGCGGGATTCATTACTCGTGACGTCTTACGACTGAGTGAAACAAAGGTGGAAAAGGAAATGGGATGAACATACTATTTATTCTGCCTTTTCAACAGGTTTGAACACACACATCCACGTAATTTTACGTAATACAAGGGCGTGAATTGTTCTGCGTGTTCAATCCATTCCTTTACATTCCAGCCCATTTAATGATCACATGACTTGCGCAGTCTTTTATTGGAAATGAAATAAGAAACGGAACAGCGAAGCAGACTCGGTCTGGCAGCATGACCACCATTCCCTTTTGTTTGTTAAAAAGTAAATTTTGTATTTTTCCGTTATAATCAACATTTCAGTTTGCTATTAAACATTACCGAACAAAATATTATGACTAAATTAAAGGTAATGCTTTTAATAACTTTTACGTATTAACGTGTATGTAAACGAAACCAATTTTGTAGGTTAGGTTTGAACGTATTTTATTATGTATTACGCTTACGTAATTTAAAAATTAAATACGGCAGTTTTTCTTTCAGGATAAATTCGAATTTCATATGACAGTTTTTATTCACAGTTTCGGTTATTGATAAAGGTTTTGGATGGTTGACTATCGGCTAGTCTTATATCTCTTAATGATTGCATCATGTTTGCTTTGTGTTCCGCCAAATCATTTTTCGTCCAAACAGGCAGACGCCTTTGGTATTTTTAAAACATTTAAACTAAAATAATGGCAGTGTGTCTGTAATGTTCAACATATAAAAATACAACTATCAATATCAAATTTAGTTTCCATACCAAATTGAGTTGTTACCGGTACCAAAAAAATTCTCGTTTTTTTTTTTTTTTCAAGAAATTATTTTTCTTGCTCGCTGTTCGAGAATGCAAAATTTCTCGAAATTTTTCTTGAGGTTCGAGATCTCGCACAACACTACTATGATGATACTTACGGGAATACTTACTTCCGGTTCATGTTTTTATTTACCTATTTTAAGTTTAACGAAATATGTTTTTGTTGCATAACCAATTAATTTAATTTGTTTTGGCATGCTTTTGTAAACTCTACTTTTTAATTAAACATACTTTGAATGCAACATTCTTTAGTTTATAAAAAATACATAACTGCTGATCTCGCATAAAAATCACACCACTACTTTTCATACTTGATTGTAGCATAAAACGTTCAATGATTCTGGGATAAAACTCTGTATAATGTGACCCCCACTTATAGTTACAACAGTTTTGGTAAAAAAAAAACATAGCATTATATTTCGTATATACAGTATATGTGGGTTTTTTTTATGAAAACAGTAATACATGTTCATATATTTTACATTGTATGGCTCGACAAGTTCTATATTCCAGAGCCTTGTCTCCATGTGGAATTCACGGAACAAAAAAAAATTTAAAAAAAAATTTTTTTGATTGTAAATCCAAGCTATAGTTAGAAAATTTGTAACTAAAAAACCTCACAAGCTATTGTTCTTGCTTTTGTTATAGTTTATTATTGTATGGTACCATGGACTCCACTCCCCCATGAAAGAGGTTAAAAAATTCCGGAAAATTGTGCAAACACAAACCACCCCCCCCCCCCCCCCCCCCCCCCAACATTTTGGTTTCAACTGAACATGCTCTCGAAACACCAATGCTGGTTTTTTTTTTTCCCCCAACTGACGCAGTGCTGCGGAAGGGCTCGGAGGGACTCACAATCTCCTCATGAGCTCCGGGGGATACTTGTTCTGGGGAGCGTGCTGGTCGCCCGGCCGCCTCATGCGCTGCTCCATCATGGTGCGGTGCTCTATGTACACGTCAAGCGCATCCTTGGCCACCACCTGCCAGACACGCACGCACGCTCGCACGGCTGAAGCAGTTTCAGGATCCCCTCACTCCTCCCGGTTTCCACAACCTGAACGGCTGAGCACTGCCCCTTCCTTGATGCAGGCGCATTAAAATAATAAATTTCAGGGTACCAAAATTAGCGCTGGTTTAGACATTAATACGTGCCTTTTTTGGTTTAAAGGTAAGACCAAAAACCAAACAATTAATTCAAAAAAGAGTTTTCATACATAAAATCCAATCACGTGACCTGAAATTGTGCTAATTACACTGCATTTGCACAAAGCGTTGTTTGCTGCCAAGTCGGAAACAAAACAACATTAAAATACCAGTTTAATTCATTATTTGCACACTATCAGTTTTATTAAAGAGATTTTAAAGATTCTTAGTGAAATTTAAGGACTTTTTTTTCAATTAAAGAACATTAAGAACTCTTTCAAAGTTATTAAAGAGGTGTACCAGCGAAAACCAGCAATGGTATACGTCCATAAAAAATATTTCAAATTGAACACAAGATGCAATGCTTGCATAGCACGTTGGAACCGTGATTACTAAAAAAAAAAAATAAATAAACGTGGAGCGAACGTGAGAACTCAAGACGGCGATGCGCGCAGCGACCCCTCACCTCGTGACGACGGTAGGTGGGGAGCAGCTCGTGGACGATGTCGCTGACCAGCGCCACGTATCTGCGCGTGTTCCCGACCACCGCGTCGGCCAGGCCCGCGTCGAACTCTGAGAGATCGTCCAGCTCCAGCGTCAAGGCCACCTGCCATGGGCGCGACACTCGCTCAAGTTAGCTTTGTAGGGGCTTACGCAAGGTGCTTACAAATACTTAGTGAAGCCATTTCAGGCACTTTTTCCAAAATTTTTAAAAAAAATTATTTTTAAGTTTTTATTAGGAATGAATGCCAATCAAATCCTCAAACACCATCAAATCCTTAGTATTCGACGGATTTGATATTCTAGGGAAAAAGATTCAAACAAAAATATTAGAGGAATTTAAGTAAATTAAAAAATTCAACACGGATAACCTCTGAACTTTACTACGTAATTTTTTTTTTCTTCATAGTTATCCTTTTACTGTTCCACAAGATGTTGTACTTTTAACATATATGATATATGTTATTTGTGAATAAAATTATAATATGTATTAATTATGGAAACATTTTAAAGGGTTTTCTAATTTTTAATTTCTAATTTTAAGTCCCCTAAAATATACTGGATTGCTGGCACTACATTTTTTTATGGAATACAATGAGAGAGAGAAAAAAAAGACTTTTATAAACTATTTTCAGAAAACTTACCAATAAATGTTTCAAACTGAATAATACAGGCATAAATAGCATATTTCTAATAATGTAACAAAACTGCACTTCGTAGTTGAATACCGCTCTTGATAAAAAAAAAAAAAAAAAAGATAGGATTCTAAATATTCAATTTTATAGACCACTACACGTTATTATGATTATTAATTGGTATTAATTTTAGCCATTTCAGCCTCATCTACTAATGTGTGGCCTAACATTTTTTTTTTGTTGAGTGCATGTTTGTTCACATGATGCCTACAAACAACATTCGCCGAGGGGAGGACTCCTCGTCACCAGGCGGAAGCCCAATTGCAAGAGGGTTTATAAAAATTTACCAAGCAGTAGCACAATGCCAACTGTACCTGCTCTCTGTGGGCAATGTTTTCAAGCTGAGCCGCGTACTTGAAGTGCTTCTGACTGCTGTCGTCCACCGTCGCAAATTCCATGAGGAACTGCTTCAACTGCTCTGGAATTAAAAACAGGAGAAAAACTTTTATGAAATTTAAGTTCTAACATTTTGCCAGAAATGTAATATAAATTAAATGACTAAGGTAAATCAGGAAGAGCCGAATAACACTATTTGCTATACCAGCATCAAACTTTTGGGGTTTTAAACAATTACACAGGAGGTACACTGTCGCCTCCACAAACCCAACCAAAAAAAAAAATACCTTTCTGCTAGTCTAACAGGTGCAGGTAGATACTAAAGGTCATATTTCTCTGGGCGCATTCAAATATTCTTTAAACTTTACATTCCAAGCACCCAGTGTGTGTTCAAGTATTCTGAAATGATCCATCAAAAATTTTTGCATATTCCAATTTGCCAAATTGTTTCAGATGTTTTCTGTTCAATGCAGCTACAATCTATATAGAAAGTCTAGCAGATTTGGCTTACTTCAACCACAATGGTTTAAAACGTGGTTTAAACCAAGTGGTTTTAATAAAAAATTGTTTTTTTGACGTGACAAAGTCTAATAAATCGATGAACGCTGGCTGCACGCACGAAAAAGTGTCCCGTTATGCACATTGTCCCGTTTCGCTGTGTCCCGTTACGCTCATTGTACGCATGCGCCGCATCTATCTCTCTTCCACTCGATTGGAACAACCATCGATTTGACATTTCAATCATGTTTTCGTCAATTGAATTATTAATATTATGTAATTTAACGATCGTCCACCGATTTTCAGCACAATCGGTACGGTTATTTAAAAGTAATGTTGAATTTTCAAATACTTTTTTTGTACGAACAATGGTGTTTTACAGTTACACATAATAATTCAAATTACACCCAGGATCTTTTGCACAATGTTTTAAAAAATATTGTAACACATTATAAATAAGTTTGGTGTATTTGGGATGTGTATTTGTTATAAAATCGTATTATAAAAACGAAATAATATTATTCCCCTACGGTGCTTCCTTCTACAGTGACGGACGCGAACTGAACGAATCGCACTATCACCTTTCGCGGCAACCAGGCACTTGTTAATACATATTTTCCTTTGTTTATCCAGAGGGGCGTTATTATTAATGAATTATAAATAAAATTTTGTGCCCGGGGCCACAATTGCATATCATTTTGAGCACTGGAAGACATAAAAACTTAAAATATTCTCGACGAATTTTAATCTGTGGTTTTCATTGCTTATGACAAAAACAATTTCGGCAATTAAAGGTTAATTATTCTTGCATTTTAAAAATCTGATTACTAGTATAATTTCAAGTATTTATTTTTTTATTATTAAAAAAATTACCATCTGTCGGCAAGTGCAGTAATAATAGGTTATGTTACAATTGACTAAAAAATTATGGTGATTCATATAACTGATGATAGATATTTGATTACAGTTTATTTATATGAAAACTTGTTCATAATTATATTTAAACTTTATAGCTAAACACCAGTTTTTTAAATTAATTACAAGTAATCTACTCTATAAATAAAATTTCGTGCCCGGGGCCACAATTACATATCATTTTGAGCACTGGAAGACAAAAAACCGTAAATATTCTCGCCAAATTTTAATCTGTGGTTTTCATTGCTTATTATAACATTTTCGGCAACAAAGGTTAATTATTCTTGCATTTTAAAAATCTGATTACTAGTATAATTTCAAGTATTTATTATTTATTATAAAAATTTAAAAAGATTCAATTATATTCATAAAGTAAGTATGCAATCATTTCATCAATGTTTTGTTATGACGTCACGTTAAACTATCGTCCGTAAATCAACTTTAGACAACCAATTTTTTTAATAATGTTTTTTTTTTAAATAGAATGTATCAATTTCTTTAATGAAAGGTCTAATTCCACTTTAATAACATTAAATTTTGGTCATTAATGTTTCTAGTAATATACAGGAACACAAAATTATATAATAATTAAGATCTTATCATTTAAATGATCTGAATAAGTTGTAAATCATACCCAGCTAAATACTCCTTTAAAATTAAAAAATATTGAATAGCTAATTCCTGTTCTGTGGAAAATCCCAGAGTGAACTGTAAACACCCATTCTGTGAGAAACACCCATTTCCTCCTGCGGGGGAACATCCGTTCTGTGGTTTAAGTCGGGTCATTTCCACAATGCCAAAATACCACAACGCCGAACGTACAATAATGCCGAATACCATAACACCGAATACCATAACGCCGAATGCCAAAATGACAGCAACGCCGACAGCTAGAAAACTGCTGTGTACCACAATGCCGACAGCTAGAAAACTGCTGTGTACCACAAGGTCAAAATAACAAATGAATGAATTTGTGTGTGTTTCTTAAATGTACCTTAATGCCGAAATACCACAATCAAACCTAACCTTACCTAACCTATAATACGCACTTCGAATTTTACTGTTCTTATAATAATTATAACTTCTTGTTATGCAACAACACAAAAATGTCACATTATTATTTAATTTAATGCTAACATGAGTGTTTGTACAGATGAAATTATTATGTATTTAGAAAGTATTGTATCTGCAGAACTGTTGGTGACGAAGTAAATAGCTGCTTAAGTGAGAACCGTGTAGAATCTAAAATTGAACTTTTTTTTTTTGCTTTGAAAATAATAGAACGAAAACTATCAAGAATAAAAATAATGTAATACTAAACTAAGGGAATAAAATATAGTACAATACATCGCTCTGTAATGATAAAAATTAAAATGTCAGCATACACAGTTTGAAATAAGGTATATACCTAAACGACACAACAATGAAATACTTGGTAATTAACTATAAGTAATCATAATATATTTTGAGGTAGGGAAGGACATACAAACTAAACATGACTGTGTAAAGTTTCCATGTAGCTTCTAAAAAATGTCACTTATTGGTAGTCCACTCATGCTTTCACTGGTAGGAGTTGCGTTTACAAATTCTGTACAGCTGCGTGTTGTACATGAGGATGCTTCATCTTGTGGAGCTGTCGAGGACAGGCTCTCCATCTGGTCTTCAGCTTTGAAGACAGCAGCAAACCACTTACGCAACTCTCTGAAGGTTTGGTGTGAGAAGAGTCGAAAATCAGTTTGAGACCATCAGGAGGTTGCGCATTAATTCATGTTGCAGTGTGTCTCTTTCTTGAGACCTTGCCTCTTTAATTCTTGCTTGTCATTTCTAACTATGTTATGGGCATTGTGCTCATTTGAATATAAATTTTGGTATTGTAATATAAAGCATTCTAAACAAAAAAAATTTATATACAAATAAAAGTCAATTTACTAAGTATACCTCCACTTCTATCATGCAATTTTTTGCTTCGCATCATCCGTAAAGACGAATAGCATGAACACTGCTGATCGACAGCTAACCAGCATCCCAAACCAATCAAAACTAACAATTCCATTGGCAAAGCTCTGCCACACCGATCTGCTGTCACATGACAGGCATCTTGGCCAATCAGTGGCCAAATCACCATCTGTAGACGGTCAGCTGCAGACCACCGAATGAATGAATGAATATTGGCAAAATTAGAGACCAGGGGTTCAGCAATTTGAATAGAACACCAGTGAACATTTTGGTGGGGGAATAAAGAGTATAGAGAAATACCACTATCATAGGGCAGTTTCTGCTACATTTCTCATTATCAAAAAATCTTAGCTCGATTCTGCCAAGAAATGAACCCCAATTCCGCATTGCATTGTGCCACTGATTTTATCCTGATTGGCTTTCCACTGCACTGGAGTACAGGAATTAAAGGATATTGTGCCACGATTAAGAGCTTTTATTAAGTGCATTTGCAGTGTGCAATTGGCAAAAACCACTGGAAGACGTGTATTCTACTTTGTATGTGTATGTGCGCTTTTTTCTGTGATAACAGGCACTAACCACCTTGAAAAAATTACAAGAACAAAAATTATGTGAAAATTATAGTTTGGTGACAGAAATACGAGACCTGGAGAAGGTACAGCACAAAACAGAAAGATGGGTGATGAGTACGTGGAGGAGAAGTGAAGGGGAAAGAATGGTAGACATACAGACCATCAATGATGATCAAGGAGCTGAGGTGGGACATACTTCCAGGGAAGAGATCGGCCATAAGGCTTGTGATGCGGTTAAAGGTAATCAAGGCAGAGAGAGGTGGAAAGAAGTTGGAGATAGGTTACAAAGATAGGAGAGACCACAAGTGGAAGAATCAGATGAAATGGAGGTGTACAAAAAGAGGGGAAACAATCATTGGTAAATATGTATTGTACGGATTAGCGCCAAAAAAAATCTTACAAATATGAAATAACTTTCATTATATGCTATCTTACGTCCTCTTTTCAGAACCGCCTGCGGAGATAAAAAATTCCAAATACTTTTGGAGATATGGCCGTTCTTATTTTGCTATACCAGACGTGTGTAATAATTTGACCGTCGCCATTTTATATTTTGCCGTGTGCGCGTGAATGTCTAAATAACATAAATTTTCCATTAGGTAAGGTTAGTTACATTATAAATACTTCAAAATAAACCGAAATTAAAAATAATATCAATTTATTTTACATATTGTATAGTTTTAAGTATTTATAATGTAACTGACCTGACATAACAAAATGGGACAAAGGTAGATTAGGTCAGGTCAGCTACATTATAAATACTTTGAAACTGAACAGACATTAAAAATAATAAAATTAATTTTATTGGTTGTTTAGTTTTAAAGTATTTATAATGTAGCTGACCTGACCTAACTAACCGGAAAAAAGGATGAACAGAATAAACTCACGTAAGTTTCTTTTTACATGATTTATAATGTAGCTGACCTGACCTAACTAACCGGAAAAAAGGATGAACAGAATAAACTCACGTAAGTTTCTTTTTACATGATGTATTCGTTTACGTGAGAGTCCTTAAGATCCACATAAAGTTCTGCCATTCCCGATTACACCCGAATATTCACCTTCGGCCAACCTCGGGATTTATTTATTTTTGCGCAGGAAAAAATGAATTGAAATATTAAAAGTGGTCGGATAGGTTAGCTACATTAAAACACTTTAAAGCCATTTGGATGGTTAGTTAGGTTAGTATAGCTACATTAAAATAAACAGAGAAATATTAATAAATAAACCCGAGGTTGGCCGAAGGTGAATTGTTCGGGTGTAATCGGGAATGGCAGAACTCTATGTGTATCTTAGGTTTCTCCGTTCGGGAACATCGCAATAAAAAAAAAATGATACTTGTAAACAAGCAACCGTTATCGCCGCACGAGTGCACAGGATGAAAATTAAAAAATTCGATATCTCCAAAAGTATTTGGAATTTCTTATCTCAGCCGGGTTTAATGAAAAGAGGAAGTTTAAGAGCACAGAATAAAGGTATTTTCGGATTTTTAAATTTTTTTTTAAAAAAAATCGCCAAAAAATGAAGATTAAAAAATTCGATATCTCCTAAAGTAATTGGAATTTTTTATCTCCGCAGGCGGTTCTGAAGAGAGTACGTAAGATAGCATATAATGAAAGTTATTTCATATTTGTACGATTTTTTTTGGCGCTAATCCGTTTAATACATATTTACCCAATCATTACTAGTATGGAAAATGCAAGAGTAAAATGGGTTTGTGACGAAGGTATTGAAAGTGAGGTGTGCAAAATACCTACACAGAAGGTTGAGAGAAATGGGAAAGTGAAGTAGCAGAGAGACTCCTTGCCCCGGGCGAAAATATAACATTAGGATAAACTAATTATCATTAAAGTATTACATTGCACTGGAAACAAATAACTTCAGTCTTCCTACAGAAATATGTAGTTTGCCCTTAGTACTAAACATCAAATACACACAAAGGCAAAGAAATATTATTTTTTTTTTAACAAATTCCATGCATTATTAGAATCGTAAAACGAGAGCTAATTACCGAACACAAGTTATTTACTCATCTTGTTCCAATTGTCAGTGTGTGTGAACTTTAATAGTCAATAGTCATGCATTACCTCTGTCAGTCACATAATCCTTGGAAGGCATTTCTTCAATATTCTAAAAGGTACGTATCAAGACACTATTTCTGCTATATTCACTTAATTATTTACTCTATGTACCAGAGCCTGGCAGCTGACAAATATCCTTCGCTAAACAATATACTAACATTTGGCGCCAAAGCAGAAAGTAGTCAACGTTCCTATATTTGATGTCAATGATAGATCTACTGATCAGTTTTCACAGCCTTAAGATAAGCGGAAGAGATATAAACAAGAGTTGCCATTGTGGTTACATAGGATGATAGTTATAAAATTATCAAAGTTTTTCAATGAAAATTTAATTTTCAGTTAGTTAAAGTGCACAAAATGAAAAATTTTAAGTTTATATTAGTCATCTGTAATAAATATCTTACATGTGAAAACAATTATTATGGCATAGATTATTTTAGAATAACGATATTTGTTATATATAAACTGTCACTTTATTCAATCTCAAAAAGTCTTAACGCCTTTAAATAAAGTAAACTTTCAATACGAAATATTTTAAAAAATATATTTTACTGGATTTTTAATAAAAGGTTTTGATAAAAAAAATTTCTCCCTAATCACTAAACTTAACTGTACTTATGGCTACATAAGATATCAAGGCTAAAATATTATTATTGTTACTTCTTATATCTGTGATTATTGTTGTTTTTGTTGTTTTCGTTGGCTTATGTGTGAATGTTTAACCAAATACCATAAATATCTAGTGTATTTGGTTTAACCGTTTTAATTTGTGTTTTGGAGTAGCAATTCACTGACGTTTTTCTTGGTTAGTAGTGTGTAAATGTTAAAAGTGTTCTTAAGTTATTGTAGACGCAAATAGAATATTTGGCACTACCTAATCGATTCGATATTGCGTTTTATCATTTTGGCAAGGAAAATTCCGTCTCGTTCTAAAAGCTCTTAAATCATTCACTACTTAATTTTACTAAACAATTCATGGTAATACTCGGATATCGTGGCTTTATATAACGGAAAGAAAATAAAATCGGAAAATATGGTTTTCACACACTACATAGGTCCGTGGTAAATATTTACAAGCGCGGTAGATGCCAAAAAAAATGCTAAAAATCTGAAAATACTTTTATTCTGTGCTCTTTCACTTCCTCTTTTCAAAACAACCGGCGGAGGTAAGAAATTCCAAATACTTTAGGAGATATCGAATTTTTTAATTTCATCATATGTAGAGTCGCGGTATATGCCAAAAAAAATGCTAAACATCTGAAAATACCTTTATTATATGCTCTTCAACTTCCTCTTTTCATTAAAAGTGGCGGAGATTAGAAATTCCAAATACTTTAGGAGATATCGAATTTTTAAATTTCAGCACAAAACCAGCGCATTCCTGTGGCGTGCGTGCACCATTGTTTCTTGTTTACGTATGAGTATCTATTTTTTTATTGGATAATGATGTCACGTGATTGTTCGTGATAGGCCAGAATTCAAATGAACTAATACGTGATTATTTAGTTCAATTATTGTTTAAAACAGTGTTTAATTACCGCCTCCAACTTAGGTGAGTTTTTAACGTTTCTAATTTTAAAGTCTTATTTGTTATTTTGATATTGTTGCGCAAGTAATAAGTTACAAAAAAAATTACGTGAGTTGTTACTGTACATCCTTTGTTACGGGTTTGTTAGGTAAGGTCAGTTACATTATAAATAATTTAAAACTAAAGAATAATTAAAATTAATTCACATTATTTTTAATATCACCTTAGTTTTAAAGTATTTATAATGTAACTGACCTGACCTAATCGACCATTTTAGTTTACTGTTCACCCTCTGTCCGGGTTTGTTTGGTCAGGTCAGTTACATTATAAATATTTTAAAACTAAACAGCCATTAAAATTAATTCACAAAATAATTTTTAATGTCGGCTTAGTTTGAAAGTATTAATAATGTAACTGACCTGACCTAATCAACCATTTTATTAATTACGCATTCACGATTCACGTATTCACGAACACGGAAAAATAACAAAAATGGCGCAGCTCGAATGGTTCCACCGGTCTTGTATTGCAAAATTAAAAAATTCGATATCTCCTCAAGTATTTGGAATTTCTTATCTCCGCCACTTTTAATGAAAAGAGGAAGTTGAAGAGCATATGATAAAGGTATTTTAGGATTTTTTACATTTTTTTTGGCATCTACCGCAACTCTACATATCATGAAATTAAAAAATTCGATATCTCCTAAAGTATTTGGAATTTCTTATCTCCGCCGGTTGATTTGATAAGAGGAAGTGAAAGTGCATAGAATAAAAGTATTTTCGGATTTTTAGCATTATTTTTGGCATCTACCGCGATTGTAAATATTTACCGAAAAGACTCGTGCATTAAAGCTCGCCATTGATTGTTTACTCGCCAAAAATAGGAATATTTATGTTTTCCATATACTTGGGGCATTCCTGAATTAACGCTGAAAGGAAGGTTTCTTAATTTCTACTGGTTTGTGAAGTAATAACAGTTTACAGCTTACATTACAGTACCTACCCACGTATTCATGCTGTAGCTGAAATTCAGTGTTGCCCCGTGTGGGTTTTTAAAAAAAAAAATTTAGAAATTTCAACAATGTAGTAGTTGTAATAATGAAATTCGTGACTATTGCAATTGTAGGGAATTTTTAATGATATTTCATGTTTGTTTTATTAGAATAAGTAATTTTACTACTAAATGTTTGTTTTGTTACATTGCATTTAAAGAATGTATACTATTTTGAGTCACGAAACGGACGAGTGTAATGGGAGGAAAAATTTTGAATAGAATTATTGTTAATCTCATTCATTTTCTGTGAGGAATACATGCTGTGCACTGAAGTAGCTGACAAATTGAATTTTGCAGTATTTCAAAGGAATTTGTTTATTACAGCTGTCATATATTCTATGTTTGATATGGCTGGTGTTTCATGTATCCCAGTTTATTCCTGCATCCTGAAGGCTTGATCCTGTGGTACATGATGCTTGCTGTTTTAGTTCAGTACATCAGAAGATCCTGCATATGAAATAAATTGCAAAATAAGAAAGAATTATGATTGTAGGTTAAAAAATTAAATCCTTTTTATTTGACTTACGATCATAATTCATTATTTTATGACAATATTTTAAGTACAGAATGTTCTGTTGTATTGAATTAAAACAGCAAACATCATGTACCACAGGATCAAGCTATCAGGATAATGCCATCAGGATCAGCTAAAAAACCTTTTAAGGCACAAATTTATTTATTATATGTGTATTGAGAAACCTGCTCAATGATCACTTTTAACACATTATTGTATAGTCCATGAAAAGTACAGTAATAATGTTTGAATAGTGGCACTTGATTTTCTTTTTCAAGTGATTCATTGTATTTCATTTGGAACTTAACGAACATTTGCATTTGTTTCTTGGAGTACTCCAGTTTCCCTCACCCATGCATTTCATCGATCCTCTATACATCACATATGTAACACATTCTTCAGACTGATACGACGTGTCTGCCTCTGACAGGGCAGACAACTCCTAGGCATGTGCGAAGCTTCAACTAAACGAATCAATCTTGCTCTTTTTAACCGACTTCAAAAAAGGAGGAGGTTCTCAATTCGTCTGTATTTTTTTTTTTATGTAACCTCAGAACTTTCAATTGGGTGAACCGATTTTGATGATTCTTTTTTTATTTGAAAGCTAGTGCTTCCTGTGTGATCCCATTTCAATTTGGTCTGGTTCTGACAATGGCATCCATTACAAAACCATATGTGTCTTACATTTGCATTAAGTATGTGTGCGACAAATGGACGAATAACTCAATATCACGTCAACTGATTACGATGTTTCTTTTTTTATTGGAAAGGATGTACTTCAAGGGTAGTTTGATGAAAGTTTGGTTAGGTTCTGATTATGGGATCCATGACAAAGTAATGGAACTCTTCAATTCTTAGGAGAAAATTAACGATACTCAGCCAAATCTTTTATAGGTTATCCGGATATTTTTGTCACCTACCGTAACGTGGATCAAGCTGAGACGGTTTGCACGTTGATCTTCTGTCTCTTTGGATAGACGATCTTGTATCACGATGAGTCGGTGGGCACGTTGCTCCTCCGTCTCATTTGATAGACGATCGTTGATCAAGCCGAGGCTGTGACTACGTTATTTGATATTTTCCCTGTTCAAAAATTTTCATATAAAGCCGCATTTTCGAAAGTCGATTTTTGCGCTCTTCACAAGTCTCTTTTGAAATTGTCCTCGAGGTAGATTTCGTTTGTTGAGATAGGCGTTTCTCCCTGACTTCGTTTGTTTCATTTAAACGGCGCTGTCTCATATGAGCAGCACGTTTAGTAGATCTACCCATATTCAGACAAATTAGTTAGTGTACTTCAGATTCACTTAAAATCAAAAAAATAAACGCAAATTTTAACAAAAAAAATCTGACTTCAAAAAAAGCTATTCCAAAACAAATTAATATGCACTAAAAAGTAAAAAAAAAAATGCATATTCTTCTACAACTTAATAATCAACTTACTTTTTCTACTCATCAGTATGTAGGTATGATCTATGTGTTTACCACGCAAAAAGGTAGGTATAATGTAGTTACAATTATTGTTAATTTTGGAGTCGGTGTCAGCCAAGAAAACACTACAATATACCTAGCACTAATAATATGAGAATACTTTAAGAAATATTTTTTTTTACAAATGACTATATACTGTGACAATATCTGCGACCTTGAAATGACATAAATACCAATACCTAATTAAACCAACAAACGAACTTTAATACGACACTATGCTGAGACACAATGTAGCAAACTGTGATTCAAAATATAGCCAATATTAAACACAAGGTCTTACCGTAAGAAGGACGGTGTAGGTATGTGTTGAGTTAGATTTGAAGTGTGAAACTGACTCCAAAAATAACAATAAGTGTAACTACATTATACCTACCTTCTTACGTGGTAAACACATATATCGTACCTACATATTGATGAGTAGAAAAAGTAAGTTGATTGTTAAGTTGTAGAAGAATACGCAATTAGTTTTTTTTACTTTTTAGTGCATATTAATTTGTTTTGGAATAGTTTTTTTTTTTAAGTCTGTGGTTTTTTTTTTTTTTTTTTAATAATGTTCAATTTGACTTCGCCAGGAAATATGCCATTCATTTTATTTGAAGTTTTGGTTGTGATGCAAAGCTTTGCATCTGAAATGTAACTTCGCATTTGTTGCAGAGAACTAAAAAAAATAGAAGTTTGAGATTTGCTCATGAAAATATTTAGTTTTTTTTTTTTTTTTTTAATTTTATTTTATTTATTTATTGTATTGTGTATGTTTTCTGTGAATAAGTTTGGTTATTTGGAAAAAATAAAATGGTAGCACTCCGTTTGCTTTTATGAATTCTCAATATCAATATTAAACATGGTTATTTTATAATTTTTATTGTATGAAGTTATGGCCTAATTGATTAACCACGTAATCAGTTCAAAACATTACAAATGTTAAATGATTTATTTTTTATTTTTTTTTTACTTCAATTGTGTATTTGATAAAATAAGTATACATATTCGCAGAAAACAATATGTTAAGTTTCACTTACAACAATGCATTATACATTGTTACAGGTTTCTTAAAGGTTTGCATCGGTTGCACATCTGAAAGCTTGCCAACAGAATGGCGGGTGCCACACGATCCATCACGCTGTCATCAAATATAAGGTACCTATAATTAAATATAGTTTGGCTTTCAGCACAATGTTGGTGTTGCATTGTTGCAACAATATCTCCTTTTTTCTTGTAAATTAAGTTGCTCCTTTAAGGTATTAGCATTTCTGTTACAGTTTTAATTTGAATACAAATGTCAAAATATTCTCTAATACAAATATCGGATTTGAATAGGTAGTACGGTAACTGTAGCAAATATTTTTTCCAAACGTTTTTATAAAAACATTAAAATCGTATTTTTACAAACACTTTTATATGGTAATGGTAGTTATGGTCTTTTTTTTTTAAGTGTTTACAAACTTATTTTTGTCCAATTGTCTTTTCGGATTACAGACTGTCCATCAGTCTGAACTTAGCAATTTTACTGTTTACTTTGCACATGTTGGAGTAAGTAGTTAGGTATATCAGGCCCAATAATTTATTGAAATGTTTATGTACACATGTATATTGTACAAAAAGTACTCTTAACCTCAATTTTGATTTTTACATGAAGTGACATTAAACAACATACTACACTTCAACTCAGGGTTGGAATTTTTTTTTTTTTTTTTATTAAGCAAACCTGGTTTTTTTATTGTTTTGTTTAAAATACCTACCTTTTTTTTATTACATTAGTTATTTTGGTGTTCAGCATGTATAAGTGAAATTCATACAACATCCCACTTTCTGCCACTCATGTTGAACCAGAAAAGTTGTAACATCAGAAAACAGAAGTCCAGCGAATCTGTATATCTGACTAGGACTTAGCTAACCACATAAAGGGTATTTCCCCACTGGAAGAGGATTGTCCATAGAATGGGTGTTTCCCACAGAATAGGGATTTACAGTACACTCAGGGATTTCCCACGGGATAGGTATTTATTTTAAATAATAAATTTATTTATTGCCTCTTATTTTTACACTTTGACTACAATTCACAAATTAATTTAATTTTAGAGGATTATTTATCTTATGTTTAATTTACAACTTATTCATATAATTTAAATGATAAGATCTTGATTAGTGCATAATTTTTGGATCCTGTAAATCACAATAAATGTTAATAAGCAAACTATTTTTGTAATTGCATTGTGTTCTAGAACTTAATTTCTTCTCACAGTTGTTAATTGTTGAGTTCTGATGCTCCTTCCAGGGTGGGTCTGAATTAGACAGATAAGATGAGTCAATGGTTTAACAAAAAAAGTGAAGTTGACAGATGAATGAAGCTCGGAAATTCACATATTCTGTTAACAGATTGACTTATCTAGATCTCGTACTGTGTCATAAGCATTTTGTTTGAAAAATTAATTTTCACCACAGAAAAACTTAAACCAGTTCATTTAAAAATACTTAATATTTAAAAAAAAATCTTGTAGTGACATGTAGTTCTTCATTATCATGTTTTGCATAAACCTGTCTCTATCCTGTACTTTATAGGACACACAAATCTTTTAGGTTTTGTAAACTTAATATTTGGTTGATATGCTCGGTGGGTAGGGATTAATTTGCATGGTCTTTAGCAACATTTCCCAATCTGTTTTTTGGGTCATGGCATCCTTAACATTAATTGCTGAAATTTAGGGGACAATATATTGTTGTGTATTTTTACAGCAATTTTTACACATTGTTATTTTAATATATATTTTTCTTGTTAATTGATCTTAAAAAAAATAACCAGTTTTATTCTACTGTAGTATTTAATGATAGTTATGCCAGAAATTTATACGAAATACATAAATTTTAAACTACATTCTGCACACTTTAATCTGGTATTCTTTGCTCAGCACATTTCGTTATCCGGCTCGCGTTCAGATTTTTGTTACAGTGGTATCCTGTTTACTAGTGGATTGCATATACCATTAGCATAGTATTACAACTTTATACATACAGTTTTCAGCCATAGAGCAACTTATTACTACTTATTTTAAATATCATTGTACTGCATATTCATTTTTTGGTGTTTCTGTCATCAACCATTATTATCATCATCTTCATCATCATCATTATACATCATATATCATCATCATACATCATCATACATCATCATACATCATCATCATCATCATCATCATCATCATCATCATCCATCATCAACTGTTTTCAGCCTACAGCCGGATCAGCAAAATAAAAGCCTCCATCTTCCTTTGTCCCTCCACCATTCCTCCTCCTTCACTCTGTACCATTCTTCTCCTCTTTCCTGCACTTCGTTAACTATCTGCTCTTCACACTTCCTCCTTGGTCATTCTTGGGGCCTTCTTGTGTATTTCAAATCCATCATTTTCCTCGGTATCCTCCTTTTTTTTCCCCCCCATTCTTTGCAAATGACCTTAACATCTCATTCTTGCTTTTTCCCATGATCTCGTTTTAAGTCCTGTACTCCAGCTCTTGCTTACAACATCTCATCCCTGAAACTGAACCATCTCGTTACTGCCATCTTACTCCTTATAAACTTCATACCTATTGCTCTGATGTTCCCAGTATCTCTCTTTATCTACAGTCCAAGTCTCTGCACCATGAGTAACTGTAGGTAGGTACATAGTAAATATTGTATTCAACACTTGTTTGCATTTTAATGGCACCTTCCTCATCCATACCAAATCTCTCACAGGTAATTATCCTTGTTGTCCTCTCCATACAATTCAATACTTGTTTTTTACCCTCACCCTCCAATACTTTTCCTAGATATTTAAAATGTTGCCACCCATTTACACCAAACACCATCTAATTCAATGCATCTCCTTACTCCATTTTTGTTTATGCTGAAGTACATACCGCAATTCCTCATTTCTTCACTCCATGCCGTTAGTTGCTCTTTCACCTCACTTTCCTTTTCTCCCCATGCCATCAAATCATCAGCTAATAGCATGGCCTTCATCTATCTTTCTCCAATCCTTTCTGCTACTCTCTTCATAATCCTCTCCAACACTGTAATGAATAGCAGTGGGGACAATGCTTCACTCTGTTGGCTTTTTTGCACCAGTTCTCACATTGCTTCTATTCCCCCTTTACATACTCTTCACTCAAATTATTATTCCGTATATTAATGATTTTTTTTGGTGTTTCTGTTAAAACTATGTGACTCTCGATAATCGTGGAAAGTTGGTTATTTGGCACGGCCGTTGCCCTGAACATGCTGTGTGTGTGCTGAACTGACTGCCACAATGTCAGGAGTGCCCGGTGTAAGAGCAGTGCCTTGTGATGCCGAGGCTGGGGGTTGCGTGCAAGGTTGCAGACGACAAGAGAGTACATGCCCGAGGACCCCGACGACCCGCTGAAGCAGTGCCCGCTGGAGCCCGCCCACTGGATCCTCTCATCCCGCCTGGCCCTGCACCTGGTCAAGTGCCGCGAGGCGCAGACCAAGAAGATCCCTCTGACCCAGTGCAAGTTCGACTCGACCCACTGGGTGCTGAAGAAGGACCTGGTGTTCCACATGGCGGAGGAGTGCGACAAGCGCGAGCTGTTCGAGCGCTACGCGGTGCACGCCGACGACCCCCTCGGGCCGGCACCCGGCCCGCCCCCGGAGCTGCCCCAGTTCGAGGAGGACTGGGACGATGGCCCCGCCGTCTGCTACGACCCCACCCTCAAGGCGGAGAACGAGGCCGTGCTGCGCATCCACTCTGTTGCCTCCAAGTGAGTCAGGCAAATACTTTACAGAACGGACAGTGAAAGGTCTTTAGTCCGACACCAATCAAGTTGTTCGCTTTCAGATTTTTGATGTGTAACATCTTAGCCCTTGGTATGTGCCATTAACGCCATTTTGTTGGTAGTGTCATCCTACACCCTCTGTCGTTCGATATGGTTTCTTTAGGGGCGCCAACTGACCTTGATTTTGTGCCTGCGGGCCAGTTCGCAGGGCGATCAGAGTCTCGTTTCAGGGCGTGACGTCGCAGCGTGGCTACAGCAGACTGCAGAAATGGTTTAGGCTCTCAGAGTCATGAAGGAATCCGCGACGCGCACACGCTGGTATAATTCGGGTTTTGTCCTCCGCACCGCGTGCTCACCCTTCCCTCTCGAGCGCTGATGATCGACTCGCGAACATCATCACACAGTCGATTGTCACGAGGACGACAATCGACTCGCCAGCGGCGGTTGCACTACCCTCCAGAGAGGAGGTATCAAGGTGGCATAACGGGCTACGCGAACAAAGGGAGTCCTTGGGCGACGTCAGTAGTGATTTCATGAATGGAACGGAAATGTGTAACTACGGTGCTGCCATCTGTGGCAGGTGGCACAAACCAAAGTTGAAGGGTAATTTTATAGTATTAACTGTTTAATGAATATCGACAATATTCCCTGAATTTTAATAATATTCCTTGTCGAAAATCAGGTCCAAAGCGAAGGTTTAGAATTTTTTAATTCGTCTTTTGCTTTTATGGGAGCAGTGTCATTGTATAGTTTAAACCTTGCGCTCTGCAAATCGTATGATTCAGTAGTAAATGTAGCTGCTCTGGCAACGAATACTAGCATCGGGTGCAGAATCTACACGTAATTTGCTTAAAAAAAATGTAGTTGAAAAGACAATTTTCTTATATTTGTCATGTTTGGCATTATTTTAAAGAACTCAGAGTAAAATTTCATGTCTGGTATTATTTATTTTGTTCAGAGTTTATTGTTAATCTTTAACATAAAAACACCCAAGCCCAGGGTAGGATTTTAACCTGAAAGTTTTACAGCTGGAAATCAGGTGTGCCAACAACTTTTAGACGACAGAGGCTGGCATGTGTTCGTGGGGGACTGCTCGGATATCCGTGCCTGCAGCGGCTGCTGAGGCGAAGGGAGCAGTTTCAATGTTGCACGGTTGTGCACACAGAGACTGAAGACAGTGAGGGGTGTCCGAGATGTAGTGAGCTGTGGAAGTCGTGTTGGAATGGAACCCACAATGCACCGTGGGAGCGTGACTTTGCAACCGCGGCCATGTGGCGGGTCCCTTTGTCGCAGGAAGGAGAGGAAGAGGTTCCGCAACGACGAGCGCCGTCGCCTGCAGGAGCTGGAGCGCGAGGGGAAGCCGCTGTCCGGCACGCAGGCCGTCAACCCCCCGGCCCGACTGCGGTCACCCCACCAGGCCCCCCGGAAGCAGCTGCCCCACGCCGTGCCCCCAGCCGACGTCACTCAGTCGCTGGCGCAGCTGAGCCTGGACAGGGCACCCCCGAAGAAGGACAACGCCTGGGTGAGCGTCTCCAAGGGGCGGCGCAAGGGCGGCAAGAAGCAGTAACGTCTCCACGAGGGACCGAGGGTCTCTCCACATGGATCTTTGTGGTCAAGTTGTCAGATCGTCGACACTTGTGAAAAGTGGACAGTGTTGAGCATAAGACCTATTTTACTTGTAAGGATTTGTATTTTAAACGCATGTTTGTTGTAGGCTTCGCTTAAGCAGGTTTATCTACTGCAGTTTAGAGACAACATACAGCCAGATCATTTTGGCTTGAGATAGAAAGTCAGAACATGTAGAAAAAATATTTTTATCTCTAAATTCAAAAATATAAAGTTTTTTTTATTTTTAATTTCTTTTTATTGACTTTTGCCATGTGGAGTTCTTGTGCACTGATGAATGGTTGATGAACTATTATTTTTACATTAAGGTATCGATTTTGCATCTCTCTCGTTTCATTTTTGTTTCTATTTAATTTTGCAGTTTTTCTTCCCTTTCACTCCCAAACCCACCTTCACCAACTGTTTACTTTGATTTTTGTTTTTGGAATAACAAGAAAATTGCATTTTCTTCGTATCCCTTGCTTTTGTTGTGTTTTTCTGGCCCTGGGATGATTTTCCTTGGCTCTGAATGAGAGATGTTTCTTTTGTTTTGCATGTTGCTAAAAATAAACTACAGATTCCACATTGTGCCTGTAACCAAATGGTGGAATTGTTTATTGTGTTTTTATCACTGGATGAGTACACTGAAACTGTTGATTGGCTTTTATTCAGTTCATTAGAACATCAGCATGACAATGAATATGTAGTCATCAAGAGAAATATGTTTCATAATAAACATAATCATTTCTTGTTAAACAGCTCTCACTGAACACAATTCACATAGTCTGAAAAATAACTGTATACTGTAATTTCATTAAAAATTTATCTACTTATTTATCCATCAAAATATTAATTTCCTTGCATCTAATCCAAGATACTTTTATTTACTTCTACACATTATGTGGTACACTTTTAAAAATGATGCTGACTTCATACAGGCTGATAGCTCTGGCAATTAAATGAAAAAATGACACCAGTTTATGCATGCCTGCATCTAAAATGAAAAAAAATATCACTTACAGTATGAAGTACGTGCGTTTTCCTTACATATAGCTGTATCTTTTTTTTATTTTTATCATGCAACAAATTAGAGCTAAAGAAAAGTTGCCATGATGTATGTTAAATGTCATACAGTTACAATTATATGCTGCAGCCATGTTTTATTAGTTTTTTTCTTTCTTCTTCTAGTCAGGCTTACATAATGTGTGTGCATGAGCAGTAAAATTTCCAATACTTAATAAGTTGTGAAAAAAATTGTGGATCCAAAATCCATTTGTTTTGCAGTAGAATATTAATTGAGTTAATGTGGACCGCAAAAACCTTGGGTAAGCAAAATCTCAGATAATACGAACAGAATAAGAAAACTGTCTTGGTTTTCAGTTGGCTCAGAGGTAACATTTTTGGAGTAATGTTTTTCCCACTTTTTTCAGGGTATATTATTTTACGTTACTCAAATATTTGCCCAATCAGTAAATGGCAAATTTGAGGTTCATTTTCTTCAGTTTTTCTTCAACAGTTGGATCATTTTCTAGGTCCTCCAGCAAATGTTCCAAAAGTTTTTGCTGGTAATGGCGCTTCAAGTTGGTTCGGGTAATACGGAACCTCGGTTAATCTAAGCTTGGTTAACTGAGATGCTGCTGTATTTATTAATTAGTATACTAGTCTTTCGAGAGTAAAATTTCCATTTTAAATTGTAAAAAATGTAAATACCAATCATTCTAATTCAGTACATGTATAATAATGGATTTGACTCTGCTCTACTCGCATTGTTACAATATTTGGTTGTGGCCAAGACTGGGTTTTTGAAAAATTATTTTATAAATAAGATTATAGAAGAAATTTTGTGTCTCTTGCTCAAAGGTAGAAACCCATAAAATTAACTTCGAGTGAGTAACTACGGTGTAATTATTCAGGCAAAATTTTTAGCTAATAATATTTCCCTGACTTTTTACAAATAGTGGACAAGCAAAATAATGAAAGTATGTAACTATTTTTACCTTCACAAAAAAAATTGTAGGTAAAATAACTCTCTAACATATGTTTCATAATGTTCTAATGGTTGACTAGCATAATTTCAGTGAAATACTAACATCCATTGGAATGAGAAATTATTAATGCCAAAAGTGATAAGGGCATGGATGGGGGTGCACATGCCTTCCTCCCCAATTAATGATGGGGCATTCCCCCCCTAAAACCAACAATTGTTCATCTTACTCCCCCCCTCTCCCGTACACACCTTTTTCTCCTCATATTACTACTTACGTAGGACTTTGAATTTGATAGTGTCAAACCAAGTGTTTTAGTGCAAATCTACCACTATTATGTTAATAAGAAATATTTCATTTTAACAGTTAATTTTGTGTTTGTTTATTTTTTCTTGCCCCCCCACTTCCCCAATAAAAATTTTCAAATTTTGGAAATTCCACCCTATAATTTTTTTACAACTGTGGGTGGCCCTGTAAATGTTAAGTAAAATGAAGATTTATTTTAAACATTTATGTCTGTTTTTATTTGACAGCTATGCATCAAGTAGGTTGTAGCACAGTATTCCATAACCAATTCCTCTATTTCTTACATTCCATTAATAACTGTGCTAAGTAAAAATCAATTATAGATTCTGAACCAATTATTCAATAGAAATTTACATTGTTTAAAAGGTGTTCATGTTAATGTAGTTGAAATATATTTGTTACTTACAAAAATCTATAACGTGGTTCTATTTGATGTACCGTATTTAATCGCATAATGTCCGCCATCGCATAAAGTCCGCACCAGACAAAGCAACCTTGGCCACCCCTGAGAGGCACAATAATGGGATGGAAAATTACTGACGCTGTCAACAATGCTTTGACCTTGAGTTGTTCATTTCTCCGGAGCGGTCGCTGAGAGGGTTTTGTAGCGTGGTGAAACCGTCCGGACTCAGAAACTCGCACTCCACTGCGCAGCTGCCTGCGATGTCGCGCTAGTTGCAAGGGGATGGGCTATATGTAGCACAAGCCAGTAGACGTCAACTCACACTACGTCACAAAGTAGGGGAGGTAGCGGAGAAATGGTGGGGATACATGCGCACAGTTTTTTTATACAGACAGTGGCAAGGGACAGGGAGGGAGGCTCGCCGGCGCCGGCTAATGCAGACATTAAACATCTGCCCCGTGCAGTCAGTGGCCATCTCAATGAAAGATCTTTTCACGCAAAGTGTTTATTTTGTGTAAGCTGGCTGCGGCTTCTGAACGTAAGAGCGCACACGCGAGTGAGAGAAGAAAAAAAATGAGTGCCGTCTTCCACTAATCGCCGGCACCCAATTATCTCGACACCTGTCACATTTCTCACGTCCCCAGTGGAGGGTCGTCAGTCACCAGCGCTCTGCTAGTAAACTAATTATGAGAGAACAATTTTTTACTCTACACAAAACGTAAAATTTTGAGGGAAAAAATTTTTTTGCTGACTTCACCTCATAATGTCCGCACCCCATTTTTTTTGGTCAAAAATGTAGCCAAATTACTGCGGACATTATGCGAGTAAATACGGTATCTTAATTTTAAAATTAAGGTGTTAGTTTTATGTAAGCAACTATATGATACTTAAGGTTAAATATATAAATCAAATTTTGACCTGTACCTATGTATATCATGGCTTTTGTAGTATCGTACAGAAAAATATTCTGAACCTTTTTTTTTATTTAATATAAACCACTGTGTCTTTATCAGTTGCAAAATAACATTTATGCTCAGTACAAGATATTGTGTAAAAAAGCTTTTAACATGTTCTAAGAGTTTAAAAACTGTAAAAGTGAAATTCAGTTTTAACATGAAAGTTTGTGAAATATTTAGTTTTAAAGAAAGTTAAAAATCACATTTACAATAAAAAAATTTGCAGTAACAAGTAATATTTTATTCTATCACTCATAACATTACCATAGTATTTTTACTGATATGAAAGGAATGAACAAACACTAAACATGTAGTACAAAATGGAAAATTATTTAAGTAACTTTGGAAGTATGTCTGTAGTGTTCCAGCAGCTATTGTTAGAGCTTTTTTTTTACCAAATAAGTTTGAAATAAACTATATTTTTATACTGGTTTTTGGGTATTCTTTTAATTGTGCACCTTGTTTGAAATTCACTTCCTTTATAACTTCATCTGTTGTAGACTGAGGTAAGGCTGCTAATTACTTAAAAAAAATTTGTGAACTTTAAAGTTCATCCTCACTTCTTCAATTCGAGGTAAATAAACTAAATGAAGAGAAAAAAATTATTTTTGACGGGGCACCCATTTTCTTTCCTGGCTTCTCTTTCGTATTGTACTCGCTGCTTGCAGCAATATGACCTTGATTAGATGGGCCCCTTACGGTAGGCTTAGTTATGGAAATGAAGATTTGTGTATTGTGCAATGGGCCTAAATAAACAACCAATGTAGTCCGCATATGTTATTAGGAGATTTATACACCTGTAGAAACCATTGTTTTGAGAAGGATATTAACAGTAGAAATTCATACTCAACTCCGAAAACATGATTGACATTACAAAACGAGGGAGGTTAGTGGTTCACACTTTCACAGGAGCAACAAGCACAAATGGTGGTGTGAACAATCTGCAAAATTGTTTCGGTGCCCATGATCAGAAACGTGTGAAAGTTGTGACATGTATACATACAGCCTATCACAATATTTTGAACATTTCGCAGCCACACCCGACATATAGGTCCTGTGTTGCACTCTTGCGACTTCTCCGTTTCAGTTGTTTTTGGAATCCTGGTAGTTCTGGCAACAAGTATGGGTTGAGATCAGGCACTTACGGTGGATATACCGGCCCTCAGTCTCTGATTTCTCACCTCACGAGTCCGGTTCCTCCACTGACACAGAGAATGTGGCATTACTTAAGCTAAAGTCCAACAGCCACCACGGCTCGTCTGGCTCATGCTGTTCAGGTACGATCCCATCATCTGGTTGTCAAATTATTGGCTCCCCTCCTGAGGCATCCTGAGAAAGGCTGATTGAGATAATTGGTGTGATCAGTGATGCCACTTCGGGTGTGTCTTGTTTCCTCTCCTCTGTCTCTGCATTGGCAGATGTGTGTGCGGTGTCCAGGGGACTTGCCGGGTCGATTCGAAAATGTTGGCAAAACACTCGTCTGTCTCCACATCCACAGGTTGGACGAGTAGGGAGCACGACTGCTGAGCATGGTTGGTTTCGCGAGTCTGGCCATCACCCGTGACCTCACTGGGTGTGATCTCTGCAGGATGTGGAGCAAAGTCACTGTGGTTCAAACTCGTGGTTCCCTACTGGCAGCCACCAAGCACAGATCGTCCCTGTGGGCCGCTAGATGTGCGCACGGTGTACGTAGAGAGCCCCATTTTCCACAGGATCTGCCTGGGTACCGACCATTTAGGGGTAAGCCTGGTGCAGAAGTTGCGATCACCTGCCGATAGGTGATGTTGCAGCATGTACACCCATTGGCTGGGTTCAGTGGGGTTGGTTTGATGACTGGCCTGGGGTGTTCTAGCCTGGATGAACTGTTCTTGTTGCCTTGCCTGCTCCTGCATGGCCTCAATTTCTGGCTATTTTTCCTCCACCCATATGTCCTCGTTAGCAGCTGCTGCAATTCAGCACTCTCCTGTAAGAACTAAGTTCTGCTCCTGCAACAATTCGTTCGGTGAGCGGGCAGTGAAGGCAATTGTGCATTTCCTTAGAAAGTAAACCGGCTTGGGGATGTGGAGTCCTATTTAGAGTGGTCATCCCCTAGATGAAGGCGGTGCTGAATTTTGATGTCCTGATTCCTCCGCTCTGTCAGGTTGACAAGCAGGTGGTAAGTGGGCATGGTATGATGGTGATGCCCCACTGACAGCAGTTGGTGTACCAGCGCCTTCCACCGAACTGGCACCCATTGTCTGTAAGTAAAATACAGGGAAATATTTCGCATTCTAGTCGGACCCCAATTGTCCTGGCCCGGACGTTGGACACAGGAAAAGTCTGAGACCATGATGAGGAAGCATTTTCCCAGGTAGTGCGCAGGTATGGGCCCATTATGACCAGTGCACCTGTGTATAAGAGCTCGTGCAGCTGGCGGTGTTCTGCTGCTCCACACTGTTCAACCAATGTGCTTTGAGCGGCTGGCACCTTTGGCAGTTCCTTACATGATTCCTCAACTCACGGACCACGCCAGAACAGTGGACCATCCGGCGGAGCTGCTCCTGAGTCTGCTCCATTCTGAGGTCATGAGAAACACATAACTTGGCTAAATGCTGATACGCATGTCTGATAGGTCTCCATATCCCCTCAGGACCTGGTCAGTAGCACCCCCTCCAGGCACCTATGATAGGCCTGTCTCCAGCATGTGGCCACTTCGGCTTGGGAGGTGGCATCGGTCTGTAGTGCTTACTGTATGACCTGAGAAGTTCTGCCAGTGTGTCAAGGGAATCTGAGTCCAGTGTTACAGTGGACTGAGTGGTGGCATATAGTGTAGCCATATGTCCTTCCCCTAGGGCTCAGGGAGCTTCCCGATTGTGGCAGCAGGTCCTCCCAACTACCATCGTCCTGTTAGATGGCCTCAGGATTAGGGTGCTGCGACATGTCTACCAATTGAAACTATCGGGCAAGGAAAATGTTATACCTACATGAAAATCTAAGTTTTGTAAAGTGATGGCCCATATCGTAAATTGGAACATGTACCATTGCACAGAGTCCAGCCACTTAAGGCTCTGATTGTCAGTTCGCAAGGTGGGGGTCCTGCCTCCAAGATGATGCCGGTACCTTTGTACCACCCACATTACTACCAAACACACTTGTTTATTGACATATCTGTATTCGGCAGGGTCGAAATTCGCACTGGCCTACTTAATGACATGTCCCTCGCCCCCCTTCCCTAGCTGATGCAGAACCATGCCCATGCCTTCCAGGCTGCCGTCGATCTGCAGATAGGTGGAATTCACGGATTTCAGCCGAGCTAATGTGTTGCACTCTCTGAACAGGCATTTAACCTCCTGGGGTGTGCGGTTGCCTCGCTAGACCATTTGAATTTAAATTTAGGGAAATGCAAGTCATTCATTGGTGCCATCACACTGACAAAATTCGGGATGAAGTTATATAGCTAGTTCAGTAGCCTTAACAGCTGCTTTAGATGCTTTTGTCTCTTGGAGATGGATTTGGACTTAATTATGTCAAGCTGGGCAGGAATCGGTTGACAACCATCTGTGCTGACCACGTGCCCTAGGAACTCTAGTTCCACTGCATTGATATGAGATTTGTGGGGCGCGCACATCAATCTGTGTCTGGCCAGCAACCCGATAACCATGGTGACATGTGCATGGTCCTCCCAAGTATGTGACCAGATGATCACGTCATCCAAGTATAATGACACAAACTTGCCTTTCGAACCCGTCTAAGACATGGACCATCAAGATCGTAGGAGCATCCATCAATCCAAACAGCATGGCACAGAACTGGTAACTGCAGCCATCGGGTGTGGTGAAGCTGTCTTTGGCCTGTCCTCGGAGTTGACTAGCACTTGCCAATAGCCCGATTTTAAGTCCAAGGATGAAAAAATATGGGCATAGCCCAGCCCCGCCAGGGCATCGGTGATGTTGATGAGTAGTGGAGGTGCAGAAATCGTGACTGCACTGATTGGTTTAAAGTTTACACAAAATCCAAGTGATCCATCCTTTTTGACCTTTTGTATGGTGACTAGCTTGGCTCGATGACCCCGTCCTTCCCACATCTCTGCAATCTAAGTCTGCATGGAAGCATATTCGTTGCTGCGAACACCCATGGCTGTTGAGCTCAAACATCATTGAATCGTGCTACATGCTTGGGTGGAAAATCATTCCAGAGCTCAGGTAATGGGACTGTGGGTGGTGGGGCAGGCCCCTGACCCAGAACACTCAGCATCCTCCTTCCCTGATGGTCCACATGCAGATTACCCTCTTGAACATCGAATGTTTAATCTCCCTGGATAAGCCAAGGTAGACCAAGGATGAGGTCGTCTCTCAGGTCCCGCATCACCTAGGCTGTGATCCGACTAGACTGATCATGAACAGCGGTGGTACATTGGTTGGCCCCACAGGTGCTGCTGGGGTCGCTGGCAGTTCTAGAAATTTGTTGCTTGCCGACATCTCGGTGTGGGGAATCGACAAGTGGTATGCAGTGCGCCTGCCCTTCCCGGCTGGTGGCAGACTGCGTACTTTGGCTGGGCGAATTATGTGGGGACTGTGGCCAGTAGGGCTGGCCATCCCCACATGAGTGTTTTTCGACCAGGTCACTCTCCCTACTGTCGTCTTCCACAGAGCCACCCTGGTTGGGCATACTGTGTGCCAGTGGTGCTCGATCATCGGGCAGCAATGGTGGTCGCTCCTCTCCGGTCACCTGGTATTCATGTTGGCGCTCGTCATGGCACGCAGAACATCCAGGCTGTCCACAATGTCCCCTGCTCATGGATATTTGATGGGGTCGCTTCCTGGGGTGACAGAGAACCCTTGTTCGAGATGAATGCCATGACATCCCTCGGGCTCGGTGGTCCACATGACACAGCTGCGCGCCATGTTGAAACATCGTACCGACTGGAGGCCATTAAGCCCGGCCTCGACCCACCAGTATTGGCTCCCGCTGGTGGAACGCACTCCTCACAAACTCAACCCGGGTCAAACTCGGAATGGATACCCAAGTACTCCCAGTGTATAAATTTAGTCATAAAACTTCACCTTATGCAAACAACTGATAATAATTCACGGAGTTAGCTCATCAAGCCATCCCCTTAAATTAACACATGATAAGAAATGTGTGTCGTAGAGCACGAGTTTTAGCCCCCTCCGGACACAGTGTTTAATGAATACCCTTAATTCTCATCGCGGCCTAGAGCCTTAATTTAATTACGAAACAAAGTGCTGAAGCAATATCCAGAACAAACCCACAAACAAAAACCTAAACAGTGGTTTTTACCAACTAGTCAGTATTCTTTAAGTAGACTCATCTTTTTAAATAATATTTGTTCAATTTCGTAAACTAAACCTTTAATCAATATTTCATAATACATTTAATGTCAGCATTAATATTCAAACAAGGGTCATGTATAATTAACAAATAAGTTTTCAATTAAAAACCGAATATAGGTAATTTCTTTTCTTCACTCGTGGTTTGGCACGCGGCGGAACTATCCCCCCCCCCTCTTCCCAAGCGAAAGCCACCTCCGGCAGTCCAGATCAGCTCGCGGCCCGGGGTGGATGTGTTCGTGTTTTCTTTGCGTGGGGAATCTTCAGTTTAGTAACTCACCGATTCTTCACTCTGGTAAATAGTCATGAACCAAATCCTTTGTAATGTCAATCCCATACACGACCCTGGGTCGGTTTTTATGGTGCAGGGCTTAACCCGACCGTCGTAATTCCTTCCTTAAGGCCACGGGCCACAGGGCCACCTTAAGGTCAGTCATATTACGGGCCTGGCCGACTCCAGAACAACCAACGAACTCTCCCCTCTAATTGACTGCCTTAAGGAGAGACAATCATAATCAAACAAAAGTAGTGTCGTGTAATATCGTGTACCTACACACGTTTTCAGTTGCAGTGCGTGTATTACATCTGTAGTTAGGCACCAGCCACCTTATGCTAAACAGGAAGTGTCACCATTGTCTACTAGCAGTTAATACCACCCTTAAGATTGACATCGTACAGCCGAAGGCCACCCCAAAGCCCGACCTGCACCCGCCAGTACTCGGCTCCGCTAACGGAAAGCACCCCTAGCCATGGCCCACCTGAGTCAAGTGAGCGGACCGCAGCCCAAGGTAGAGAATAGTGAACAATTTTAATTACACATGCAATGCACTCCCCGTGCCTAAAAAATTCCCCACACAATAATTAATTAATCAGAAAAAAACAAAAGCCCCTAACTAATAGAGTGCGACGTAGGAGTGCCCGGGTCACTCACGTGTAGCTTTATACTAAAACAGCTGTAAGTGCAACCCTTGCAGCCTTCAGCCTAAATTCAGTAGTGAAATGTGTGACGTAATGAAAACCGCCCCAAATTAGCATTATCATTCGCCACTGGATTAGTTATCAAGAAACAGACAGTCTCCAGCTTGACTCTATAATATTCCAACTTATTTTAGATAAACTTATTAAATGTCAATTCTAAAACATATATAGATATTAAGTTAATCATTAAGTTTTATTGTATGAATTTAGAGCCACTTGCTTTTTATTATTAATGTAATTTTTTACGAATAACGGAACTTTAGAAACTCTGGCGCGACAGGGAGCTCACCCCTTCCCTCGCGCCAGGGCCAGACGCCAGTACAGCGCGACTCGCGGACCGGGACGGACGCACGTACCACGGGGAGCCATCATTTCTTTGTGTTCATCGAACGTCCAGCTGGTAATTATAGTCACAACCGAAACCCTTTTTTTAATACTCCCCGTGTGCGCCCGGTCCTTTTCCGGTGTAGGGCCTATCCCAACCGCGTCAATTTAACACGCCCCACACAAAGCATTACGTGGGGCCGTGCAGTATACGGTACGGGCCGTCTCCCGCCACCCCAGAACTTTAATTAATCGCCCAGTGCACAGGCACAGGCTACATCCTTTCGTAGACGTGTTTTTAATTTAGTAGCGAGCCGCGGTCCACACAGGTGGGCCCGCGCGTCACAATTTATCAATTACGGGATTAGCCGACTCTAATCGAACACTCTCCCTCAACTGCGACTGGCGTGAGGGCTTAATAAGTAAACACACGTAGAGGCAAGCAGGTGTCCCTCTCAGATAACGTGTGGAGTGTAATCGTGTACGTAAGAGCACCACAGGGTGCCGTTTTGTCAAGTGTAATTGTAATAATAGTGTTCCGACGCCTCACTTGCAGTTATGTACCGCCGAGTAGACCTCGCGCCCAATGTAATGAACCAGTGTAAATCGTGAGCAATAAAACGTCCACCCCGCACCTCCCGTGCGCGACGTGCGACCCGTAGAATAACCAGAACAGTGTATGTAAATTAACCTAAACAACCCAACCTAATCAGGAAACAAATTCCATCACCGCCGACGGTTCTAGCGGGCCACGCTGGGGCAACGAACCCACGACCACCACACGGTTAGACACCGAGCTAACCTGGCGCCCCCCCGGAACAGAAATCTCTAAGAAAGCCAGCCACCCCGCTAGGACTTGCGCCCGACCTCGAACACGAGACCGCGGCGGACAGCAAGATACAGGCACCGAGTCTAGGGAAGCAGGCTGGGGCCGATCGGTCCACCCCATTGGTTAGACATATGAGCTAACCTGGCACCCTCCTGGAAAAACACACTATAAAGCATCACCAGCCCCTTAGAATCGCCGCATGACTCGAACCCAAGGCCCCGGCCGACGGCAGTTGTAGATGTTGTTCGCACTAACCTAGCCTCCTGGATGTCCTTTTCTACCTCCTTTGCGATAGCGACGAACTCCTCCAGTCCCCCTTCTACTGAGCCTCCAAGGAACAGTTGCATCTCGGGCACTTTAAGTTCAATTATGATCGACAGGATGTCGCACACTTCACCTTCCATCGCCAGGTGCCAATGTAGCCTAATCTTCCAGTGTATGATTGCCTCTCATTCTGCACTTGGCAGTATAGTGCATGCTGACTGGACTCACGTACTTGTGGCCTGTCGAAGAGAGCCTCCAGTCTTATCGCAAACTCATCCCAGTTGGTGTAATACTCGTCAGTCTCTGCTCACCAGGTTGTAGTGTGGGGCGGCAAATCGATAGCCCCCATCCAGGTGCTCTGGATGTTATACACCGTCTGGCATTCTGATCCAGGTTGGTTGGCTCCGGCCGGCAGTCTGTAGTGGTCGCTCAGAGCTTTACTATCATACCCAAGGAATTTTCTAACCAAAATGGGTGAACACATGAGCAGCATTTTGATCTACTCTGGTACTAGCCTAGATAGCTAGTAGAGTCTTGGATAAATGCCTCGGCTGGATCATGGGCTATCCGGAGTTCCCGATTGGTATGCTAGTGGGTGTTTGTAGAATAAGATAGGTTCAGATAGGCACCAGATGGTAACATACAGAGGGCCATGTCAGTGAGGATGCCGTTGGTTTGCTGGTGTGTTTGTTGGATGGTGTCAATACTGGGATGGGTTCCTCAGCCTCTCGACATAGCCCTTCAATGTGCCACATCGCTGAATAGGCTAGGATATAGGTGGTGCCGATGCTTTTATGGGTAACCCTGGCCTCTCGATATAGACTTCTTCAATGCCTCTGAGCCACGATGAAACTGTGTATGAATTTCCCTCGCCATAATGGGCCGCACCTTGTTCCATCGAATCAGCCCCCACTGGGGAGTACATGCCGGCCCGTAACGGTTTAGGAGCTCGCGTGTTTTAGTATGCATATTTTATAGTTTATATTATTAATACTTTGTTAGCTGATGTCGCACATCCTATGATAGCAAAGCCCAGTCTCTAATTTTCCAATACCAGTCCCCACTGACGGAAATCACCCTTGCATCACGTCCGCACTAGTCAAGTTACTGTTTGTGTCTGTAACTAAGTAAGGCTCTGCTCCGTGTCGTGTGTTAGGCACGTGTATGAGTACCAGGGTATTTAATTCATTTAAATATTTATGTAAAGTCATAATATTTCACACAAGAAAGTGCATCATTATGTATGTGTGTAACCTCTTGATGCCTTCTGCCTTCTGCCAAGGTGATGTTGAGGGTGTGGAGTTGCTTCTGGGCACCAACTAGCAATAATAGCTACGTGCTAGTGCTTAGCCGAGACTCTTGACTCATGGCGTGACGTCGCCACGTGGCTGGCAGACAGTAAGGGTCGTTCCGTCAGAGTTACCCCCGGCTGTTTTAGCCACCAGGGACGCTATACTACGGGCGTTGTAACAAATACGCGGGGCTCGATTCAAAGTGGTTTATTGTCAGGCACGCTATACATGCGCTGCGTCGTGCATGACCCGCTTACTGGGAGCCGCGCTCTACAGGACACGTTTCTGATGTGCTGAAAACTCACGCAATTCCGGTAGAGATGGCAAGGGCGGAGGTCGAGAGGCTCCGCGGGCGACTCGCGTCTCGTCTCCTTGGAGGGCGGTGATTAACTGGCGATGGCTGTGACGTCCGCACGACTCCCCAGCCTCGCTCCCGCGAAAACGTGTCGTGTGCAAAAGTAATCCCGGGCCATGCACGCCGCCTGATCGCGCTAAAGTCCAGAATTACAATTAATATTTAAGCATAGTCATTACTTAATTAATATTGTTTTTTAGAGTGCTCAATGTTAATTTCAAAGTCCAGGTAATCAGGTCACCTAACAGTACCCCCTTGGTCGACTTTCGCGCGGGCGACAGTCGATTAGGCAGGGCAGTTTACGTTCGAGGCGTTGCACCACCCTGCCCCAGGTGCATTCACGTCGCACACGCTCGGGGCGAGGCGGCGATGCGCCATAGCGGTCTGTGCGGATTTGAGGAGCACTAATGTTTGGCGTCAAATGCCCCCCTTTTCCTGAGGCCGCTATGGTCATCGACGCCCCGATCACACGCATTGCCTCGTTGCACTGAGGCCAACACTGTCTTGGGGGAATGGTCCCGGAGCTGCTGTGTTTTGGGCGAACGGGGGAAGCAGAGACATGACACTGAGGCGGGGTACGCCGGGGTGTGGTTTCCGGTCTACTGGTGGTCGTAGTGGGCGCCAAATGAACTCCCTGAGGTGCCCTGGATTTTGGCGGACCCGGGTGGACTGTCGTGGTCCCTCGGCACTAATGTTCCCCCCTCCCACTCCGGGAGCTGTCTGGTCACCACCCTCCCCCTTGCCGGGGGGAGCAATGGGTACCTCTTGGCTGCTGCCCTCGCAGCATCGTCTCGTCGGCGCCCTGCGCGCTCGGTGGGACTACCTGACCTCAGGCTGGTCGGGGGGGTAAAATACCTCGGGGCATGGCTGAGCGGTCATGGTAGTTGGCCCGCTGGGGCATTCGCCCCCTGGGTCCAACCGGTCAATTAGACGCCCAAGTCTCCTTAGCTCGCTCCTCGCACTTCGGCTAAGATGGCGGGAAGTCGTGACAGGTGACATGGTCAGTGACGTGGGGCGTGTGACTGGTGATGCGAACGGTGACATCGGTGATGGTGCGTCAGCTCTGATGGTGGGTCGGCACTTGTCCTGCGTGTCGGCGGGTGAGGTGATGGGTGGTGGTGTGGCTGGTGGCATGGCTGGTGGCGTAGGATGGGGAGCTGGTGATGGGGGTGGTGATGTCGGTGATGTGGTGTCTATGGTGGTGGGTTGGTGGTAGGGTGATTGGCCGACTGGTGATGTGGCATGTGAGGCTGGTGCGCTTGGGGTGGGGGCCCTTGGGCACTCCCTACCCTCAGAGGGATCCTCGGCAGTGGAAACTAGGCACAGGTCGTCCCTGTGGATTTTTGGATTTTTGTGGCCCTACCATTTGGGAGTCTGATGAGGTATGTGGTGGGGCCTAGGCGTCGCAAGACCTCCCGGGGGGCTGCCCACTTGGGGCTCAGCCCCGCACAGTAGTTCTTTCTGCCGGACGACAGATGGTGACACCGGGCCTAGACCATCTGCCCTGGCTCCAGTGGTGTTGGGAGAGTGGCTGACTGCGGAGTTCGGGTGGCCAGGAACTGGGCTTGGTGCCGTCGTGCCTCTTCCCTTAGGTCAATGGCTGGTGGGTGGGTGACTGCCCCTGCTGCCTCAGCGACCCGCAGCTCGCCCGGTAGGGCGAGGTTCTGACCGTGGAGCAGTTCCGCGGGGGAATGGCCGGTAACGGCATTGACTCGCCGGCGCAGGCAGTAGAGCAACTTGGGCAGGTGTACATCCCATTTCGAGTGATCATCCCCCAGGCGGAGGCGCAACTGAACTTTGATGTCCTGGTTGCGTCGCTCCGTCGGGTTCGCCCTCGGGTGATACATCGGGGTAGTGTGATGCTCAACTCCCCAGCGTCGGCAGTCTGCCGCCCAACGTCTCCCTGTGAACTGGGTACCGTTGTCTGTTAGTAGCGTCTTTGGGTACCCATAGCGAGGGAACACCTCGCTGTCCAGGAGGGCCACTATCGTCCCTGCGCGTGCGTTGGACACGGCGAACGCCTCTGACCATCGCGTGAACACGTCGGTGGTCACAACGAGGAAGCGCTTTCCCCGGGTTGTGCGGGGGTAGGGCCCCATGACGTTGAGGGCCACAGTATGGAAGGGCTCCTCTGGTCGTCGGGGGCGCTGCTGTTCTACCCCGTCCGCACGGCGCGCCTTGCGTTGCTGACACTGTTGGCAGCTGCGCACATGCACGCGGACATCCCGCACTACCCCTGACCAGTGGAACAGCTTTCGGAGTGCATGTTGGGTCTGTTCAGCTCCTGGGTGGTCGGCTAGATCATGGTCGTGAAAAAATTGAAGGACCCCTTGCCTCGCCGCAGGGGGCACATGGATTTGCCAGCTGTCCATATCACCTGGGGCCCGATTTTGCAAAACCCCGTCCAGACTACGCTGATGGGGCTGAACCCCTTCCCCACACGCGGCCAGGTCGCACTGCGTGTTGGGGTCGTCGACCTGGGCCTGCCTCACATGGTCCATTAGGGCGAGTAGGGTGGCTGGTGTGTCTGCCTGGGTGGTAGGGTTCGCCCGCTGGATGGCGTAGAGGGCCGCTGGTGCGGGTGCCGTGGTGCCGCTGGCTGGTGGGTGAGGTGGTGGCAGGAGTTCCTCCCAGCCCTGGGGGTCCTGGAAGACAGTAGTGGGGTCAGGGTGACGGGACAGCTCGTCTGCCAGCTGGTTCTCCCGCCCAGGGACGTGTTCGACGCGGAATGCGAAGCCCTGGAGCATGAGCGCCCAGCTGGTAAATTTGGACTTCCGCCCCTGGGCGGAGTCCAGCCACCGCAGACACTGGCTATCAGTGCGCAGGGTGAACGGCCTCCCCTCGAGGTGGTGCCGATAGCGCCCTAGGGCCCACACCACCGCAAGGCACTCCTGCTCGTTTGCATGATAGCGGCGTTCTGCAGGGCCGAACTTGGCGCTGGCATAGAGTACCTGGTTTTACGAAATGCCCAAATATCTTTTGTGGCCCCAAGTGCTCACTGAGTCTTTTTAACAAATATATAAGTAACCTGGCTTCAGGTAATAGAGTATCCCACAAACAACTTACAGTCTCTGGTTTGACAGGTGTTTTTTAAATAAAAAAAAACATATAGATATACGCACAGATTTAGACCTTCCGTCAGTCATTTCCCATGTTTAAAATATTATGATGAATGTATTAAAGTTAGGATTTCTTAGTGAATAAAACTGAGAAAATATACTTTAATATGTTTTATATTAAAGAACAAACGATTGCACAGCAAGAATACACAACAGTCATAGACATCTATACAAAAATATGTAACACAATGGGCAACGACAACGTGGCTATTCAACCAAGATCAAAATTTGCTTTTTCTTTTTTAACAGAATGTATATTCAGATATAATTTTTTATCATATACTAATATATCACTGTTTGAGACATTTTGAAATCATTGTTGCAATTGTTAGTTTATCCGATGATGTTGATCCATCCGTTTTTTAATTGTATCACTAATTATCTACATCAGATGTCGAAACAAGTGTACTTTAACTTTATATTTTGTCCGTTTTTTTGTTGTTTTTTTTTCTTTTGAGGTTTGTAATGTTCACTTGTATATTAAAAGTTACTCTATGTCTTCGTGTCGGTCGATAGTTAATTTTTTTTTTTCTTTGACTACAAGCATTTATTGTTTGGTTTTCGTTTGTTTATGTCTCTTGGCGGCCTGTTTGACATCTTAAGTAAGGGAAATTGAGATATTATTATTTTTTGTTACATATTAGTAGTTTTTTTAAATTCTTTTTCACTGTATTTGAATGGGATAGTAAATTGTGTTCTTTAATTAATATTAGTAACAAAAGATATATTAAAAATGTGTTAGTTGTATTTATAACTTCGCCGTTGATATAAATAGTTTAAGGGGTTCGCTCTTCGCTTGGACATGGGTGTATTTGTGTAATGAAGTCAAATGATAAATGCGGTAGCTTGCTGGTGCTTCTAGCGTAGCATCTCTAAGCGCAAGACTGTGAAGTGGTGGGCCGTCTTAATAATAATATTACACCTGCAATTGGGAATCCGCTCGGTAGCAAGGAGTTCCCACCCCCCCAATTACCCTCACTTCTCCCCCCTCTGGAGCCACTTTCGTAAGTCCTTCCCTCCTCCCACATCCAGTGTCCTCCCCTCAATCTCATTCAATCTCGTTCCACTCTCGCTCCGTCCTCACAAGAAATACCGGTAAATATGTAGAGTAGCGGTATATGCGAAAAAAAATGCTAAAAATCCGAAAATACTTTTATTCTATGCTCTTTCACTTCCTCTTTTCAAATCAACCGGCGGAGATAAGAAATTCCAAATACTTTAGGAGATATTGAATTTTTTAATTTTGAACATGTAGAGTAGCGGTATTTGCGAAAAAAAAATTCTAAAAAAATCTGATATTACTTTTATTATATGCTCTTTCACTTCCTCTTTTCATTAAAACCGGCGGATATAAGAAATTCCAAATACTTTAGGAGATATTGAATTTTTTAATTTTGCAATACAACACCTGTACAACCATTCGAACGTCGCCATGTTTGTTATTTTGCCGTGTGTTCGTGAATGCGTAATAAATTAAATGTTTGATTAGGTCAGGTCAGTTACATTATTGATACTTTCAAACTAAGCGGACATAAAAAATAATGTGAATTAATTTTAATGGCTGTTTAGTTTTAAAATATTTATAATGTAACTGACCTGACCTAACAAACCCCGACAAATGATGAACATTACAAGTCACGTAAAATTTTTTTGTTACTTATTACTTGCGCAACAATATCCAAATAAAAAATAAGACTTTAAAATTAGAAACGTTAAAAACCCACCTAAGTTGGAGGCGGGTACATTTCCTTTGCCATTAGAAGGAAATGATGTAGTCGTTCACCTACGTCGCGATACCTCCGACGGAACATTAATAAATAAATAAATAAATAAATAAATAAATAAATAATCACGTATTGGTTCATTTGAATACTGGCCAATCACGGAACTGTCACGTGACAAAATTGTCCAATAAGAAACATAATAGATACTCGTAAACCAGAAACAATGGTGATCACCGCATGAATACCCAGGTATTGTGATGAAAATTAAAAAATTCGATATCTCCTAAAGTATTTGGAATTTCTTATCTCCGCCGGTTGATTTGAAAAGAGGAAGTGAAAGAGCATAGAATAAAAGTATTTTCGGATTTTTAGCATTTTTTTTTCGCATATACCGCGACTCTACATATTTACCGAAATACCTGCCTTCCTCTCTCTGTCCGTCTCCATTCCCTCTGAATCTTCCACTCATGAACCCGCATTCCTCAATACAGCCCTCTGTTCAACCTAGCTCCCAACTTTCCCCAGTCCCTCTCCCCCCCCCTCCCCCCCCCCCCCCCAAATTACTTTATGCATTCTCACTAGCCTTTCTACTTTCCTCCTTTTTTGCAGGTTGTCCACTCAGGTGAAGTTAGATTCGAATCTCAGATTCATTTCCACCGCGTACCATAATTATAGTACAGCACGATAAAACCGAATGAAAATGATCCACGGCTTCAGTGCAAGAAGGACATAAAGAAATTATATGGCAAATGTGTATTTAACAAGAAAAATTATTTATAAACAAATTAAATAATTATAAACACTTCGGAGATCTTAATAGGTTTATGAACTGGGGGGGGGGGGGGGTTGGGAATATATTATACATATTAAAAAGGTTACTGCTCCATGTACAGTCCAGTTTAGTTAGTAGCAATTTTCACTGCCAAAGTGTAAAACCGCCAAGTTAAAGAAATTATTTAAGGTAACTTGAATTACGTACACTATAGAGACGTACCTCACCTTAAAAAGCACTCATTTTTGTACACAATAGTATATCAGATTCGTATCAAAGTTCCACGTTAAAGAGCATGATAATTCACAAATTAATAAAAAAAAGTGATTTAAAATGAAAACCGAATTTTCTACCTTATCACGAATAACACCACCTTAAACTAAGCTACTCTAGGTACAACTAAGTATACCAGATTCAGATTCATATCTGTTTCTGCCTCTTTTACAGCCCTCCGAATTTGGCACATTTAAACACCGATAGGTCAAAAAAGCTAAGTTTAAGGTGATTAAAAATGAAAACCGAATTTTCTACCTTATCACGAATAACACCACCTTAAACTAAGCTACTCTTGGTACAACACAGTATACCAGATTCAGATTCATATCTGTTTCTGCCTCTTTTACAGCCCTCCGAACTTGGCACATTTAAACCCCCATAGGTCAAAATCGCCAAGTTTAAGGTGATTTAAAATTAAAACCGAATTTTCTACCTAAATACCAATAACACCACCTTAAACAACGCTACTCTGGGTACAATACAGTATACCAGATTCAGATTCATATCTGTTTCTGCCTCTTTTACAGCCCTCCGAATTGGCACAATTAAACACCCATAGGTCAAAATCGCCAAGTGTAAGGTGATTTAAAAGGAAAACCGAATTTTCTACCTAATCACGAATAACACCACCTTAAACTACGCTACTCTGGGTACAACTCAGTATACCATATTCAGATTCATATCTGTTTCTGCCCCTTTCACAGCCCTCCGAACTTGGCACATTTAAACCCCCATAGGTCAAAATCGCCAAGTTTAAGGTGATTTAAAATGAAAACCGAATTTTCTACCTAATTACCAATAAAACCACCTTAAACTACGCTACTTTGGGTACAACACAGTATACCAGATTCAGAGTCATATCTGTTTCTGCCTCTTTTACAGCCCTCCGAACTTGGCACATTTAAACACCCATATGTCAATATCGCCAATTTTAAAGTGATTTAAAATGAAAACCGAATTTTCTACCTAATAACCAATAACACCGCCTTAAACTGCGCTACTCTGGGTAAAACTCAGTATACCAGATTCAGATTCATTTCTGTTTCTGCCCTTTTCACAGCCCTCCGAACTTGGCACATTTAAACACCCATAGGTCAAAATCGCCAAGTTTAAGGTGATTTAAAATGAAAACCGAATTTTCTACCTAATTACCAATTAAACCAACTTAAACTACGCTACTCTAGTAACAACTCAGTATACCAGATTCAGAGTCATATCTGTTTCTGCCTCTTTTACAGCCCTCCGAAATTGGCACATTTAAACACCCATATGTCAATATCGCCAAGTTTAAAGTGATTTAAAATGAAAACAGAATTTTCTACCTAATAACCAATAACACCGTCTTAAACTGCGCTACTCTGGGTACAACTCAGTATACCAAATTCAGATTCATATCTGTATATGCCTCTTTTACAGCCCTCCGAACTTGGCACATTTAAACACCAATTGGTCAAAATCGCCAAGTTTAAGGTGATTTAAAATGAAAACAGAATTTTCTACCTAATAACCAATAACACCGTCTTAAACTGCGCTACTCTGGGTACAACTCAGTATACCAAATTCAGATTCATATCTGTTTCTGCCTCTTTTACAGCCCTCCGAACTTGGCACATTTAAACACCAATTGGTCAAAATCGCCAAGTTTAAGGTGATTTAAAATGAAAACCGAATTTTCTACCTTATCACGAATAACACCACCTTAAACAACGCTACTCTGGGTACAACTAAGTATACCAGATTCAGATTCATATCTGTTTCTGCCTCTTTTACAGCCCTCCGAACTTGGCACATTTAAACCCCCATAGGACAAAATCGCCAAGTTTAAGGTGATTTAAAATGAAAACCGAATTTTCTACCTAAATACATAAAACACCACCTTAAGCTACGCTACTCTGGGTACAACGCAGTATACCAGGTTCAGATTCAGATTCATATCTGTTTCTGCCTCTTTTACAGCCCTCCGAACTTGGCACATTTAAACACCAATTGGTCAAAATCGCCAAGTTTAAGGTGATTTAAAATGAAAACAGAATTTTCTACCTAATAACCAATAACACCGTCTTAAACTGCGCTACTCTGGGTACAACTCAGTATACCAAATTCAGATTCATATCTGTTTCTGCCTCTTTTACAGCCCTCCGAACTTGGCACATTTAAACACCAATTGGTCAAAATCGCCAAGTTTAAGGTGATTTAAAATGAAAACCGAATTTTCTACCTTATCACGAATAACACCACCTTAAACTAAGCTACTCTAGGTACAACTAAGTATACCAGATTCAGATTCATATCTGTGTCTGCCTCTTTTACAGCCCTCCGAATTTGGCACATTTAAACACCGATAGGTCAAAAAAGCTAAGTTTAAGGTGATTAAAAATGAAAACCGAATTTTCTACCTTATCACGAATAACACCACCTTAAACTAAGCTACTCTTGGTACAACACAGTATACCAGATTCAGATTCATATCTGTTTCTGCCTCTTTTACAGCCCTCCGAACTTGGCACATTTAAACCCCCATAGGTCAAAATCGCCAAGTTTAAGGTGATTTAAAATTAAAACCGAATTTTCTACCTAAATACCAATAACACCACCTTAAACAACGCTACTCTGGGTACAATACAGTATACCAGATTCAGATTCATATCTGTTGCTGCCTCTTTTACAGCCCTCCGAATTGGCACAATTAAACACCCATAGGTCAAAATCGCCAAGTGTAAGGTGATTTAAAAGGAAAACCGAATTTTCTACCTAATCACGAATAACACCACCTTAAACTACGCTACTCTGGGTACTACTAAGTATACCAGATTCAGATTCATATCTGTTTCTGCCTCTTTTACAGCCCTCCGAACTTGGCACATTGAAACACCCATATGTCAATATCGCCAAGTTTAAAGTGATTTAAAATAAAACCGAATTTTCTACCTAATTACCAATAACACCACCTTAAACTACGCTACTCTGGGTACAACACAGTATACCAGATTCAGATTCATATCTGTTTCTGCCTCTTTTACAGCCCTCCGAACTTGGCACATTTAAACACCCATATGTTAATATCGCCAAGTTTAAGGTGATTTAAAATGAAAACAGAATTTTCTACCTAATTACCAATAACACCGCCTCAAACTGCGCTACTTTGGGTACAACTCAGTATACCAGATTCAGATTCATATCTGTTTCTGCCTCTTTTACAGCCCTCCGAACTTGGCACATTTAAACACCAATTGGTCAAAATCGCCAAGTTTAAGGTGATTTAAAATGAAAACCGAATTTTCTACCTTATCACGAATAACACCACCTTAAACTACGCTACTCTGGGTACTACTAAGTATACCAGATTCAGATTCATATCTGTTTCTGCCTCTTTTACAGCCCTCCGAACTTGGCACATTTAAACCCCCATAGGTCAAAATCGCCAAGTTTAAGGTGATTTAAAATGAAAACCGAATTTTCTACCTAAATACCAATAACACCACCTTAAGCTACGCTACTCTAGGTACAACGCAGTATACCAGATTCAGATTCAGATTCATATCTGTTTCTGCCTCTTTAACAGCCCTCCGAACTTGGCACATTTAAACACCAATTGGTCAAAATCGCCAAGTTTAAGGTGATTTAAAATGAAAACCGAATTTTCTACCTTATCACGAATAACACCACCTTAAACTAAGCTACTCTGGGTACAACTAAGTATACCAGATTCAGATTCATATCTGTTTCTGCCTCTTTTACAGCCCTCCGAACTTGGCACATTTAAACACCCATAGGTCAAAATCGCCAAGTTTAAGGTGATTTAAAATGAAAACCGAATTTTCTACCTTATCACGAATAACACCACCTTAAACTACGCTACTCTAGGTACAACAAAGTATACCAAATTCAGATTCATATCTGTTTCTGCCACCTTCAAAGCCCTCCGAACTTGGCACATTTAAACACCCATATGTCAATATCGCCAATTTTAAAGTGATTTAAAATGAAAACCGAATTTTCTACCTAATTACCAATAACACCACCTTAAACAACGCTACTCTGTGTACAACACAGTATACCAGATTCAGATTCATATCTGTTTCTGCCTCTTTAACAGCCCTCCGAACTTGGCACATTTAAACACCCATATGTCAATATCGCCAATTTTAAAGTGATTTAAAATGAAAACCGAATTTTCTACCTAATAACCAATAACACCGCCTTAAACTGCGCTACTATGGGTACAACTCAGTATACCAGATTCAGATTCATATCTGTTTCTGCCTCTTTCACAGCCCTCCGAACTTGGCACATTTAAACACCCATAAGTCAAAATCGCCATTTTAAGGTGATTTAAAATGAAAACCGAATTTTCTACCTTATCACGAATAACATCACCTTAAACTACGCTACTCTGGGTACAACAACGTATACCAGATTCAGATTCATATCTGTTTCTGCCTCTTTTACAGCCCTCCGAATTGGCACAATTAAACACCCATAGGTCAAAATCGCCAAGTGTAAGGTGATTTAAAAGGAAAACCGAATTTTCTACCTAATCACGAATAACACCACCTTAAACTACGCTACTCTGGGTACTACTAAGTATACCAGATTCAGATTCATATCTGTTTCTGCCTCTTTTACAGCCCTCCGAACTTGGCACATTTGTTTAAATGTACATATGTAAATACCCATATGTCAATATCGCCAAGTATAAAGTGATTTAAAATGAAAACCGAATTTTCTACCTTATCACGAATAACACCACCTTAAACAACGCTACTCTGGGTACAACAAAGTATACCAGATTCAGATTCATATCTGTTTCTGCCTCTTTAACAGCCCTCCGAACTTGGCACATTTAAACACCAATTGGTCAAAATCGCCAAGTTTAAGGTGATTTAAAATGAAAACAGAATTTTCTACCTAATTACCAATAACACCGCCTTAAACTGCGCTACTCTGGGTACAACTCAGAATACCATAATCAGATTCATATCAGTTTCTGCCTCTGTTACAGCCCTCCGAACTTGGCACATTTAAACACCAATTGGTCAAAATCGCCAAGTTTAAGGTGATTTAAAATGAAAACCGAATTTTCTACCTTATCACGAATAACACCACCTTAAACTAAGCTACTCTGGGTACAACTAAGTATACCAGATTCAGATTCATATCTGTTTCTGCCTCTTTTACAGCCCTCCGAACTTGGCACATTTGTTTAAATGTACATATGTAAATACCCATATGTCAATATCGCCAAGTATAAAGTGATTTAAAATGAAAACCGAATTTTCTACCTTATCACGAATAACACCACCTTAAACTACGCTCTTCTGGGTACAACTCAGTATACCAGATTCAGATTCATATCTGTTTCTGCCTCTTTTACAGCCCTCCGAATTGGCACAATTAAACACCCATAGGTCAAAATCGCCAAGTGTAAGGTGATTTAAAAGGAATACCGAATTTTCTACCTTATCACGAATAACACCACCTTAAACTACGCTACTCTGGGTACTACTAAGTATACCAGATTCAGATTCATATCTGTTTCTGCCTCTTTTACAGCCCTCCGAACTTGGCACATTTAAACCCCCATAGGTCAAAATCGCCAATTTAAGGTGATTTAAAATGAAAACCGAATTTTTTACCTAAATACCAATAACACCACCTTAAGCTACGCTACTCTAGGTACAACGCAGTATACCAGATTCAGATTCAGATTCATATCTGTTTCTGCCTCTTTAACAGCCCTCCGAACTTGGCACATTTAAACACCAATTGGTCAAAATCGCCAAGTTTAAGGTGATTTAAAATGAAAACAGAATTTTCTACCTAATTACCAATAACACCGCCTTAAACTGCGCTACTCTGGGTACAACTCAGAATACCAGATTCAGATTCATATCTGTTTCTGCCTCTTTTACAGCCCTCGGAACTTGGCACATTGAAACACCCATATGTCAATATCGCCAAGTTTAAAGTGATTTAAAATAAAACCGAATTTTCTACCTAATTACCAATAACACCACCTTAAACTACGCTACTCTGGGTACAACACAGTATACCAGATTCAGATTCATATCTGTTTCTGCCTCTTTTACAGCCCTCCGAACTTGGCACATTTAAACACCCATATGTTAATATCGCCAAGTTTAAGGTGATTTAAAATGAAAACAGAATTTTCTACCTAATTACCAATAACACCGCCTCAAACTGCGCTACTTTGGGTACAACTCAGTATACCAGATTCAGATTCATATCTGTTTCTGCCTCTTTTACAGCCCTCCGAACTTGGCACATTTAAACACCAATTGGTCAAAATCGCCAAGTTTAAGGTGATTTAAAATGAAAACCGAATTTTCTACCTTATCACGAATAACACCACCTTAAACTAAGCTACTCTGTGTACAACTAAGTATACCAGATTCAGATTCATATCTGTTTCTGCCTCTTTTACAGCCCTCCGAACTTGGCACATTTAAACTCCAATTGGTCAAAATCGCCAAGTTTAAGGTGATTTAAAATGAAAACCGAATTTTCTACCTAATTACCAATAAAACCACCTTAAACTACGCTACTCTGGGTACAACTCAGTTTACCAGATTCAGAGTCATATCTGTTTCTGCCTCTTTTACAGCCCTCCGAACTTGGCACATTTAAACACCCATATGTCAATATCGCCAATTTTAAAGAGATTTAAAATGAAAACCGAATTTTCTACCTAATAACCAATAACACCGCCTTAAACTGCGCTACGCTGGGTACAACTCCGTATACCAGATTCAGATTCATATCTGTTTCCGCCTCTTTTACAGCCCTCCGAATCTTTTATTAATTTCTTATTCATCACTCAAACAAATTTCATTTTAAAATTAATAAAATTTTTACCATTACAATATTTAAATTTAAGTACCGAAAACTGCTAAAATAGCACTATTTTACACCTTAAAATCCAAATTTTCCCGGGGGTGGACCCCCGGACATCCCGCTTCACTACAGGGGGGTTGGGGGGCGGCATGCTTCTTAACCCCCCCCATACACAAATCCTGGCTACGCCACTGGTGCCATGGGGCCCTTGCTGTTCATAATGAAAGATGTCTGGGAAAGCATGATGAGTAGATTAAGATTGTTCGTAGGTGACTGTGATATACAACATCTTGGGAGGAGTGGTACATCTATAAGATGAAATTTGAGTGTTGGTCAAGGAATAATGAAATGGGGATAAATGTAAACAAAAATAGTTGGTTAGATTCACAAGAAATAGAAACATAGACAAGCAAGTATATTACTGGAATATTTTTCAGGAGATTCTGTAAGCAAAAGATGATTACAAGTATCTGGGATTAACACTACAGAGATACCTAGACTGGAAAAAAAAAAGCGGACGGTGAAGAAGGGAGTAGGGGTCTGGGGTTAACTGCTATGACACTAAAGGAGAGAAATAAAAGTCAATGAAAAGGCATCTTCCATGCTGGTGATATCCAGATATGGAATATGCCACAGGAATTTGGGACCCGTACCTAGCGATGGACATTTAAGAGTTATAAAGGTACAATGCAATGTAGTGAGATAAGTGACAAATATCGGAGGAGAAACAATGACGGAAGAAGGAAGATGCATAGACCATCAGTGATGATGATGGAGCTTGTGTGGGAAACACTATTAAGGGAGGAGAAAGAAAGAATGGTGAAATAAGGTAATTAAAGGGAGGGGATTTTGGAAAGCTGAGAGATAGGTAAATGGCAGAGGGATCACATGTGGAAGATCCACATGTTAGAATGCAGTGGATTAGACAAAATCATATTACTGCATACAAATATGAAATTTGGTAGTTAAAGGGCCATTAAATATTCTTAGAATATTTTTTGGAGGATAGTCATTACTTGTTATATTGTATGATATTCTTAATACACGTACAAAGTTTGTTTACTACTGCAAATGAACATAACATGTTGACACTTAAACATCTAGCAAGGAAGCTAAATGTAATATTGTATATAATTACTTATCACTGGTAACAAGCATAAACAAATTAGCATTAAATAACACAATATGTGAATATTGCAAGAACAGCACGCATCACAATGTTTACCAACACCATTTTAGATTTTAAAATACACATTTCAGCTAATTTACGATTAAATAACTCACAACATAACAAAGATTAAATATATTACTAGCGGAAACACGTGATACATTTAACCTGTACATAAATTACATCAGTCTATGTGAATAGGAAAATTTAAGAAAGTGCCATTTAGACACGTGAATAATTTGAATTCCCGCGGAAATATGGTCTAGCATGTACATCAGACGCGATTGACCAATAACAGTAAAATAGCGGGATGAGATGACCTGGTATCTAATGACCTTGGTTGTGATCCATTCTCTTATGATGGCCTCCACAAAACATCTGGTGGCCATAAAACATAAAAGTCAAGTCGAAACGTATCGATTCGTTGCGTACGGGACAAATTGTATAATGAAAGCAACAATCGATTTTACAGAATTCTCTGGCCATACCACCAACAGAGGCTCGTGTTTATTACTTGCAAAGGTAAACAGTAATTCACCGTCGTGCTATTGAGGTTACTATGAATTGTTTCACTTATTTATTTTATTTATTTGGCACAAATATTGTTTTGCTTTGCTAGTTTGTTAGTAAAACGAATGTTCGCCGACTGTCGTTTCAAATTACGTGGCGAATGGTCAGATATTGTATCAACATGTCTAAAGTTTGGGAACATTTTCGCATCAATAGTGAAAACATCAAATATTCAATTTGTAATATTTGTAGTGTACAAATTTTAGGGGGCGGTACTTCTAAATCTACAACTAATTTAATGAAGCATTTGAAATCCCGGCACACATTACTAACAATAAAACACTGCACTGTCACCAACCAAGTCAAAAGGTACCATAAAAATAAGTAGTGCTACCTTTGAACCCATTTTGTACAAGAATGTTGAGTTATCTGCATTATGGCCTGTCAAAGAACCCTGTCTAAATATTGTACCTTTTTCTGCACAGCCCAGTACTAGTAGACAAAAACATGTGACCTGCCAACCAACAATGGCACATTTCTTGTCATTTCTTTTTTTTTTCAACTTTTGATTATTCCTATGGTGCATGAGTTACAAAAACCTGCACCACAAGGATCTGGTCTACAAGGCCTAAAAAATGATCTTCTGGCTTCACTGGCGTTTCATAACCACAACTGTATAATAAACTTCTTCGTAGTGTAGCATACAGGTTTAGTTACTCTGTTTAGACTTGCAGTGAAGTATTGACGTCAGCCGGGGCTTCGCCCCACGAGCCTGATCATCCTCCGTTCCCTTTCCCACCACCTTTCCTACCCGGCATTTGTGTTGACGTCGTCCGACCGAAGGCCACCCTAAAGCCCGACCTGCAACAGCCAGTATTCAACCCAGCTAACGGAACGCGCCCCTAGCCATGGCCCACCCGAGTCAGGCGAGCCACCAGCAACCAAGGTAGAAGCCGGCCCACCCCCACCCCCCCCCCCCCTAAATAAACAGACTGTCGTTACAACCAACCACGTTATAAAAACAAACACAGATTTTTAAGCAGTATTACGTATTAAATTAAAGTTGGTTAACGAAAGTGCGATGTAGGAGTGCCCGGGCACTCACGTGTGTAGTACGTCGATACGTGTGTGAGTGTTCCCCTGGCGGCCTTCTGCCTGAATTAATCAATGAAACCTTATGACATAATTATTCACCTACGTGTTACGTTATTACCCCTACCAGAACAATCCGGCAAGAGACGAACAGTCCCTGGTGTGACGTAAAATTTAAATGAAATAATTCCTAAACATAATAACTTCAATTTGTAGAAGGGTCGAATGATCTTGATTCAGCTTTAATAATTAATGTAAGAATTTAACGTCCTTAAATTCTCTTAGTTAACATGCCACAGTGGAAACTAACGTAATGAGGTCAACCCTGGCGCGAAGGCCACCGAGACTCGGCCGGGCGCCATGACATGACGCCAGGACAGCGCGACTCGTGGACCGGGGCGGACGCACGTCCCACGGATCGACATCATTCTTTGTCCACACCGAGTTCACTTCTGGTAAATATAGTCACTTCTTAAAATCTCTTCTACTAACCTCTCCGTGCGTACCCGGTCCAATTTTCGGTCCAGGACCTAATCCGGCCGCATAAATTTAAAAACCCCCTTGTACCACACTTGGTCCGCGGGGCAGGTTCAGTATCCGGCACTGGCCGTCTCCCGAGGAACAGAACTTTAGTTAAAATCAGTCGCTCCGGCACTGACACCACCCGCAAGGGAACTTTGAACGAATTTAGCTGCGGTCCGCGCTCCACTAACGTGGACACGAGCACCGCCTTGATACGTAGACTTACGGGATTGGCCGCCTCCATACACCCTCACCCCTCGTATAAGTATCCATGCTCAGAAACGCCTAGTGCCACGCTAATACGTAACATTCGTAAACTTGTGCAACGCATCTCCACGTAACATTCATAAACTTGTGCAACGCACCTCCACGTAACATTCATAAACCTGTGTAATGCAACCTCGTGTAACATTCCTTTTGTAAACTGGTGCCACGTTTTATTAAGTAACTTTCAGACTCATTTTTGTGTAATTGTGTAGTTTTGTATCTTGTGACGTCACCTGTTGTACGACGTGGCGTGTAACCAACGGCGTTACACCCGAACCACAGTCGCCTGAATAAATGACGCACGTCATTTATTGCCTCATTTCAGCGTACGATTACTTAACCCTACGATTCCCAACCACCGCCGAGTAGGGAATTCCTTAAACACACGCAACATCGCCGACGGTCCTAGTGGGCCACGCAGGGCAATCGACCCCACGACCCACCTACCGGTTAGACACCGAGCTAGCCTGGCACCCATCCGGACATATTACATTCACAGCAGCCACTCCCGCTAGGAACCGCACCGGGACTCGAGCCCGAGACCCCGGACGACGGCATTTGGCGCCCGCTGCATAGGGTGATGATAAAAAAATCAAGATTTTCTCCACACAAAATTACAAGAACTCTCACGAAAACATGAAAAATTTGAGCCATTATAAAGTCATAATTTTTTTTTCCGGCCATGCCAAGAACAGCACGGACACGGGACGGCCATTTTGCACAGGCAATAGTAATTAGGGTCAGACAGGCTGGCGCGATGAAGCAAGCGGACAAAGGGGCTTAAAGCCCCCCCCCCCCCCCGCTCAGCACTCCAGCACCAGCCGCGATGCAGAAGCCTACGTCACAGCCCGAAACCCCCTCCACAGCAGCCATCATTGGCCTCTGCTTTGTGCGAGTGTCCGGGCGCCCTCGCCCGTTGCCTCGCACACTCATCCGTACCCCCTCCCCAATGCGGACAGTTTTCGACCACCGCTTTGTGCGGCTGTCCGGCCGCTCTCGGCCGTCGCTGCGCACAACGATCTGCGCATCATCTCCGCCACGGCCATTCTCGGCCTCCGTTTTGTGCGGCTGTCCGGGCACCTGCCCAGACGGCGAGCGCGGCCTCGCACGCAGACCTGCCCCGCGCACACACAGCCACGAGCGAGAAGCACAGACCAACATCGCTAAACACGCACCATAACTGGAGCAACATGCAAACCCGGAACTCCAATGTTGTGTGCGCCCAGTGCTTATTGCCTAGGGGAACGGATCTACTGACAGGGTCGAGAACATGGTACATGACCTGTCAATGCACCCCCCACAGTAACGCCCTACACGACCACCCATGGGTACAGCCGTGGGACGGACAGTTCCCGGCGAAGAACCACGCACAACCCGTAAAGACGGAAACAGAAACTAACACCACCGTGGTGAGCACTCGCCCGACCACCTGCGCGACGTGCACACACGCCACACAGGTGGAACGCCATGCGCAACAGCCAACACCACTCGCCGACCCAAACCTCGTTACGTACAACCGCCCCTAGGTTACCAGGGCAAGTTCACACTACCCGAATTCGGTGGCCTCACACATGAGGACCCACGAAGTTTCGTAGAAAACTGTGAAGTGTGATTGACCCGGGCATGTATACCCGTAGACGAGTGGTCGGGACAGGCCAGCGGACAGCTGCGAGGCACAGCACACGAATGGTGGGACATATGGGGACGGTTCGGCATGCCGTGGACAGAGTTCGCCGGTGCACTAACCCGCCGCTTCGACACTGAACAGGCATTGGTCGACTGCACCTCACAGTTCTATGGCGAGCGACAGAAAGACTGCGAAATGGCCGAACAATTCGTAGCACGAAAACTATGTCTTCGCGCGCGTCAACCCGCACGCTCGACCCACGACAGCGCTACCCACCGTTACGGCGTTACTCCACACCGGCCTCCAGTCATTCATGCGTTGTTGTCGCCCAGAGTCGGTAGAGGAATACGTGCAACAGGCAGCGGCCATCGAGCAGAACTTGCACGACCTCTGGCAACGGGGCACACCGGGCACGAGTCGGGGACACCTCAGTCAGACATCACAACAGGGAGGAGCTGACACCCAGCCACCGACCCGACGACGAGCTATCGAGAACACACCCCAAACCAACACCACACCCACCAGGTCGGCATCACAGGATGTCCCGGGGCTACCGCTGTGCCAGCGAGGTTGCCCAGATGGTACACGCTACTGGCACAAGGACTGCCCATTACCACCTCCTCGCGCGAGTAAACCGCCGGGAAACGCCAGCCCAGGGGCGGAACATTAGAACCACCGCCCCCGGTTACCACGGGAGGGGAAAGACTTCCCCAACTGTACCAGCTGACCCGCCTGCGGTACCGCCCGGGAAACTTCAACTGCAACAGACGGAATTACAACTAGCCACAAACACCTGGCCAGGCCTAACCGTAGGGCGAGCAACACTACAGGTTAGCATAAGGGGCTATATCACCACCGTGACCGCCCTCGTAGTCAAGAACCTCCGCGAGGAGATAGTCCTGGGGCAGCCCTGGCTAGCGGAGCAGGATGCCGTAATCGAGACCAAGGCCACTCGGGTACACATCGGCACACAAGAGAGGCTGGTAGTCTATGCCGTCGGGTCACTACCCTCAAGGGCTAATGAAGTCATAACACTCCACCAGATACTTCACGACGTCCCACCCGAGTAACGTGCCGCCATAGACCGGGTACTAGCAGAGCGACAGGAAATATTCACGGTGTCTGACCCACTCAGACAAACTACTGTCACCGAGCACCACATACCAACAACCCACAAGAAACCGGTGTACGAGCCCCCCAGAGGATACAGTTTCCGGGAGCAACGCGCCATCAGGGAACAGGTCGCGGAGATGCTCCGGGATGGTGTTATTGAACCGTCGAATAGCCGCTACAACGCCTGCATTGTACTCGCGCCGTAGAAGGACGGGTCACTGCGGTTCTGCGTGGGTTTCCGACCACTGAACACAAACACGGTTAGCGCCCCGCCACTCCAGATCAGCGTAGAGAACGCGGTAGCAATCCTAGGACGAGCCACGGTGTTCAGTACCCTCGATCTTAAATCAGGGTACTGGCAGGTTCCCATACGGATCGAGGACCGCGAGAAGACCGCGTTCACAATCCCCGACGGCCGCAAATTCCGATTTCGAGCGATGCCATTCAGACTGAAGTGCGCCCCGGCGACGTTCCAGGGGATGACGCGCGTACTAGAGGGCTATGTCGATCGCTTCGCACTGGCTTACCTCGATGACATAATCGTATTCTCAGAGACCTGGGAGGAACACATCAGGCACCTTACATTAGTCCTAGAACGCCTCGCTACCCACCACTTGACCGTCGCGCACCACAAGTGCCACATCGGGACACTGGAGGTCGAGTTCCTGGGGCATGTCGTGAGCGCCGCCGGTAACCGGCCGCAAGCGGGCCACCTCACGAAGATCGCCGAAGCCGAGGTACCACGAATGCGGAAACAGCTACAACGCTTCATCGGCCTGATCAACTGGCTCCGGTGCTACGTCCCTAACTTCTCGAGGACAATAGCCCCCCTGACGGACCTCCTGTCACCCCAGTCACGGTACAGATGGAACGACCAAGCACAGCACGCATTCGAAGAGGTGAAACTCGCCTTCACACAGTGTCACATGCTCACGCGGGTAAACCCAGAACGTCGCCTCTACCTTCAAAGGGACGCAAGTACCCTCGGAGTGGGCGCGGTACTATACCACGTAGGCCCAGACGGCGAGCGTGAGGTCACAGACTACGCTAGCGCAAAGCTCGGCTCGGCGGAGCGCCGATATCACAGTAACGAGCAGGAGTGCCTAGCCGTAATCTGGGCAATGAAAAAGTACTGGCCACACCTCAAGGGAAAGAATTTCACACTTAGGACAGATAACCGATGCCTGACGTGGCTGCACACGATGCAGGGCAGGAAGGGCAAGCTGATTCGGTGGGCCTTGTTTCTCCAATAATTTGATTTTGAGGTAGAGCATGTCCCCGGCACCGAAAATCAGCTGCCCGACCTGTTATCACGAGAACCCGACCAGAACACCGAACTGCGGGACGACGACGACTGGGACGCCATGTTACCACCAGTCACGCCGAATCCACTCGAACACGGCGACACGACGTGTAGTCGCCTCACGGCTGTAGCCAATGACGAGGAGGGACCGCCCAACACCGCTGCCGACTTGTATCGACGTGTATGCCAGGCCCAAGAGACGTCACCCGACGCCGACCGCCGGCATCGACAGATCCCCGCGGCCGAACACGGTACCTGGCGCGTACAGGACGGCGTAGTAATGACACGGACCCCCGGCAACCACATCGACTGGTGGACCTACGTCCCCACAGAGGCCCGAGAGGCCACGTTACGATTCTATCACGACCACGACCTCGCCGGGCACCCCGGGACGGACCAGACCCGCCGCAAAGTGGGCCGACACTACCACTGGCCAGGCCTGACCCACGACGTCCGTGAATACGTACGCGAGTGTAAGGTCTGTCAGAGACGGAAGGCACGTCGACGGGACGGGGAGGAGCAACAACGGCCTAGGGAGCCCACCACCGCCTTCCAGACCATTGCGCTGAACGTGATGGGCCCCTATCCCCGCACGCCCCGCGGGAAACGCTTCCTGCTTGTCGTGACAGACTTATTCGACTAGAGCAACCGCGGCTCGCCCGTCGACCTCCACGGGGATGCGCAGAAGGCTGTCCCGCGGGCGGGTCAGCTGGTACAGTTGGGGGGGGGTCTTTCCCCTCCCGTGGTAACCGGGGGCAGTGGTTCTAATGTTCCGCCCCTGGGCTGGCAATTCCCGGCGGTTTACTCGCGCGAGGAGGTGGTAATGGGCAGTCCTTGTGCCAGTAGCGTGTACCATCTGGGCAACCTCGCTGGCACAGCGGTAGCCCCGGGACGTCCTGTGATGCTGACCTGGTGGGTGTGGTGTTGGTTTGGGGTGCGTTCTCGATAGCTCGTCGTCGGGTCGGTGGCTGGGTGTCAGCTCCCCCCTGTTGTGATGTCTGACTGAGGTGTCCCCGACTCGTGCCCGGTGTGCCCCGTTGCCAGAGGTCGTGCAAGTTCTGCTCGATGGCCGCTGCCTGTTGCACGTATTCCTCTACCGACTCTTGCCGACAACAACGCATGAATGGCTGGAGGCCGGTGTGGAGTAACGCCGTAACGGTGGGTAGCGCTGTCGTGGGTCGAGCGTGCGGGTTGACGCGCGCGAAGACATAGTTTTCGTGCTACGAATTGTTCGGCCATTTCGCAGTCTTTCTGTCGCTCGCCATAGAACTGTGAGGTGCAGTCGACCAATGCCTGTTCAGTGTCGAAGCGGCGGGTTAGTGCACCGGCGAACTCTGTCCACGGCATGCCGAACCGTCCCCATATGTCCCACCATTCGTGTGCTGTGCCTCGCAGCTGTCCGCTGGCCTGTCCCGACCACTCGTCTACGGGTATACATGCCCGGGTCAATCACACTTCACAGTTTTCTACGAAACTTCGTGAGTCCTCATGTGTGAGGCCACCGAATTCGGGTAGTGTGAACTTGCCCTGGTAACCTAGGGGCGGTTGTACGTAACGAGGTTTGGGTCGGCGAGTGGTGTTGGCTGTTGCGCATGGCGTTCACCCTGTGTGGCGTGTGTGCACGTCGCGCAGGTGGTCGGGCGAGTGCTCACCACGGTGGTGTTAGTTTCTGTTTCCGTCTTTACGGGTTGTGCGTGGTTCTTCGGTGGGAACTGTCCGTCCCACGGCTGTACCCATGAGTGGTCGTGTGGGTCGTTACTGTGGGGGGTGCATTGACAGGTCATGTACCATGTTCTCGACCCTGTCAGTAGATCCGTTCCCCTAGGCAATAAGCACTGGGCGCACACAACGTTGGAGTTCCGGGTTTGCATGTTGCTCCAGTTATGGTGCGTGTTTAGCGGTGTTGGTCTGTGCTTCTCGCTCGTGGCTGTGTGTGCGCGGGGCAGGTCTGCGCGCGAGTCCGCGCTCGACGGCTGGGCAGGTGCCCGGACAGCCGCACAAAACGGAGGCCGAGAATGGCCACGGCGGAGATGATGCGCAGATCGTTGTGCGCATGGACGGCCGAGAGCGGCCGGACAGCCGCACATAGCGGAGGTAGAAAACTGTCCACGTTGGGGAGGGGGTACGGATGAGCGTGCAAGGCAACGGGCGAGGGCGCCCGGACACTCGCACAAAGCGGAGGCCGATGATGGCCGCTGTGGAGGGGGTTTCGGGCTGTGACGTAGGCTTCTGCGTCGCGGCTGGTGCTGGAGTGCTGAGCAGGGGGGGGGGGAAGGGTTTAAGCTGCTTTGTCCGCTTGCTTCATCGCGCCAGCCTGTCTGACCCTAATTACTATTGCCTGTGCAAAATGGCCGTCCCGTGTCCGTGCTCTGCTTGGCATGGCCGGAAAAAAAAATTATGACTTAATAATGGCTCAAATTTTTCATGTTTTCGTGAGAGTTCTTGTAATTTTGTGTGGAGAAAATCTTGATTTTTTTATCATCGCCCTATGCAGCGGGCGCCAAATGCTGTCGTTCGGGGTCTCGGGCTCGAGTCCCGGTGCGGTTCCTAGCGGGAGTGGCTGCTGTGAATGTAATATGTCCGGATGGGTGCCAGGCTAGCTCGGTGTCTAACCGGTAGGTGGGTCGTGGGTCGATTGCCCTGCGTGGCCCACTAGGACCGTCGGCGATGTTACGTGGGTTTAAGGAATTCCCTACTCGGCGGTGGTTGGGAATCGTAGGGTTAAGTAATCATACGCTGAAATGAGGCAATAAATGACGTGCATCATTTATTCATGCGACTGTGGTTCGGGTGTAACGCCGTTGGTTACACGCCACGTCGCACAACAGGTGACGTCACAAGATACAAAACTACACAATTACACAAAAATGAGTCTGAAAGTTACTTAATTAAACGTGACACAAGTTTACAAAAGGAATGTTACACGAGGGTGCGTTACACAGGTTTATGAATGTTACGTGGAGGTGCGTTGCACAAGTTTATGAATGTTACGTGGAGATGCGTTACACAAGTTTACGAATGTTACGTATTAGCGTGGCACTAGGCGTTTCTGAGCATGGATACTCACACAAGGGGTGAGGGTGATTGGAGGCGGCCAATCCCGTAATTCTACGTATCAAGGCGGTGCTCGCGTCCACGTTAGTGGAGCGTGGACCGCAGCTAAATTCGTTTAAAGTTCCCTTGCGGGTGGTGTCAGTGCCGGAGCGACTGATTTTAACTAAAGTTCTGTTCCTCGGGAGACGGCCAGTGCCGGATACTGAACCTGCCCCGCGGACCAAGTGTGGTACAAGGGGGTTTTTAAATTTATGCGGCCGGATTAGGTCCTGGACCGAAAATTGGACCGGGTACGCACGGAGAGGTTAGTAGAAGAGATTTTAAGAAGTGACTATATTTACCAGAAGTGAACTCGGTGTGGACAAAGAATGATGTCGATCCGTGGGACGTGCGTCCGCCCCGGTCCACGAGTCGCGCTGTCCTGGCGTCATGTCATGGCGCCCGGCCGAGTCTCGGTGGCCTTCGCGCCAGGGTTGACCTCATTACGTTAGTTTCCACTGTGGCATGTTCACTAAGAGAATTTAAGGACGTTAAATTCTTACATTAATTATTAAAGCTGAATCAAGATCATTCGACCCTTCTACAAATTGAAGTTATTATGTTTAGGAATTATTTCATTTAAATTTTACGTCACACCAGCGACTGTTCGTCTCTTGCCGAATTGTTCTGGTGGGGGTAATAACGTAACACAAGGGATGAATAATTATGTCATATGGTTTCATTGATTAATTCATGCAGAAGGCCGCCAGGGGAACTCTCACACACGTATCGACGTACTACACACGTGAGTGCCCGGGCACTCCTACATCGCACTTTCGTTAACCAACTTTAATTTAATACGTAATACTGCTTAAAAATCTGTGTTTGTTTTTATAACGTGGTTGGTTGTAACGACAGTCTGTTTATTTGGGGAGGGTGGGTGGGGGTGGTCCGGGTTCTACCTTGGTTGCTGGTGGCTCGCCTGACTCGGGTGGGCCATGGCTAGGGGCGCGTTCCATTAGCGGGGTTGAATACTGGCGGTTTCAGGTCGGGCTTTAGGGTGGCCTTCGGTCGGACGACGTCAACACAAATGCCGGGTAGGAAAGGTGGTGGGAAAGGGAACGGAGGATGATCAGGCTCGTGGGGCGAAGCCCCGGCTGACGTCAATACTTCACTGCAAGTCTAAACAGAGTAACTAAACCTGTACGCTACACTACGAAGAAGTTTATTATACAGTTGTGGTTATGAAATGCCAGTGAAGCCAGAAGATCATTTTTTAGGCCTTGTAGACCAGATCCTTGTGGTGCAGGTTTTTGTAACTCATGTTGTATAACATGCACCACAGGAATAATCAGAAGTTGAAAAAAAAAGAAATGACAAGAAATGTGCCATTGTTGGTTGGCAGGTCACATGTTTTTGTCTACTATTACTGGGCTGTGCAGAAAAAGGTACAATATTTAGACAGGGTTCTTTGACAGGCCATAATGCAGATAACTCAACATTCTTGTACAAAATGGGTTCAAAGGTAGCACTACTTATTTTTATGGTACCTTTTGACTTGGTTGGTGACAGTGCAGTGTTTTATTGTTAGTAATGTGTGCCGGGATTTCAAATGCTTCATTAAATTAGTTGTAGATTTAGAAGTACCGCCCCCTAAAATTTGTACACTACAAATATTACAAATTGAATATTTGATGTTTTCACTATTGATGCGAAAATGTTCCCAAACTTTAGACATGTTGATACAATATCTGACCATTCGCCACGTAATTTGAAACGACAGTCGGCGAACATTCGTTTTACTAACAAACTAGCAAAGCAAAACAATATTTGTGCCAAATAAATAAAATAAATAAGTGAAACAATTCATAGTAACCTCAATAGCACGACGGTGAATTACTGTTTACCTTTGCAAGTAATAAACACGAGCCTCTGTTGGTGGTATGGCCAGAGAATTCTGTAAAATCGATTGTTGCTTTCATTATACAATTTGTCCCGTACGCAACGAATCGATACGTTTCGACTTGACTTTTATGTTTTATGGCCACCAGATGTTTTGTGGAGGCCATCATAAGAGAATGGATCACAACCAAGGTCATTAGATACCAGGTCATCTCATCCCGCTATTTTACTGTTATTGGTCAATCGCGTCTGATGTACATGCTAGACCATATTTCCGTGGGAATTCAAATTATTCACGTGTCTAAATGGCACTTTCTTAAATTTTCCTATTCACATAGACTGATGTAATTTATGTACAGGTTAAATGTATCACGTGTTTCCGCTAGTAATATATTTAATCTTTGTTATGTTGTGAGTTATTTAATCGTAAATTAGCTGAAATGTGTATTTTAAAATCTAAAATGGTGTTGGTAAACATTGTGATGCGTGCTGTTCTTGCAATATTCACATATTGTGTTATTTAATGCTAATTTGTTTATGCTTGTTACCAGTGATAAGTAATTATATTCAATATTACATTTAGCTTCCTTGCTAGATGTTTAAGTGTCAACATGTTATGTTCATTTGCAGTAGTAAACAAACTTTGTACGTGTATTAAGAATATCATACAATATAACAAGTAATGACTATCCTCCAAAAAATATTCTAAGAATATTTAATGGCCCTTTAACTACCAAATTTCATATTTGTATGCAGTAATATGATTTTGTCTAATCCATTGCATTCTAACATGTGGATATTCCACATGTGATCCCTCTGCCCTTTACCTATCTCTCAGCTATCCAAAATCCCCTCCCTTTAATTACCTTATTTCACCATTCTTTCTTTCTCCTCCCTTAATAGTGTTTCCCACACAAGCTCCATCATCATCACTGATGGTCTATGCATCTTCCTTCTTCCGTCATTGTTTCTCCTCCGATATTTGTCACTTATCTCACTACATTGCATTGTACCTTTATAACTCTTAAATGTCCATCGCTAGGTACGGGTCCCAAATTCCTGTGGCATATTCCATATCTGGTTATCACCAGCATGGAAGATGCCTTTTCATTGACTTTTATTTCTCTCCTTTAGTGTCATAGCAGTTAACCCCAGACCCCTACTCCCTTCTTCACCGTCCGCTTTTTTTTTTTCCAGTCTAGGTATCTCTGTAGTATTAATTCCAGATACTTGTAATCATCTTTTGCTTAAAGAATCTCCTGCAAAATATTCCAGTAATATACTTGCTTGTCTATGTTTCTATTTCTTGTGAATCTAACCAACTATTTTTGTTTACATTTATCCCCATTTCATTATTCCTTGACCAACACTCTAATTTCATCTTATAGATGTACCACTCCTCCCAAGGTGTTGTATATCACAGTCACCTACGAACAATCTTAATCTACTCATCATGCTTTCCCAGACATCTTTCATTATGAACAGCAAGGGCCCCATGGCACCAGTGGCGTAACCAGGATTTGTGAATGGAGGGGGGGGGGGGGGGGTTTAGAAGCATGCCGCCCCCCAACCCCCGTGTAGTAAAGCGGGAGGTCCGGGGGTCCACCCCCGGGAAAATTTGGATTTTAAGGTGTAAAATAGTGCTATTTTAGCAGTTTTCGGTACTTAAATTATATATTGTAATGGTAAAAATTTTATTAATTTTAAAATGAAATTTGTTTGAGTGATGAATAAGAAATTAATTAAAGATTCGGAGGGCTGTAAAAGAGGCAAAAACAGATATGAATCTGAATCTGGTATACGGAGTTGTACCCAGCGTAGCGTAGTTTAAGGTGGTGTTATTGGTGTTAAGGTAGAAAATTCTGTTTTCATTTTAAATCACCTTAAACTTGGCGATTTTGACCTATGGGTGTTTAAATGTGCCAAGTTCGGAGGGCTGTAAAAGAGGCAGAAACAGACATGACTCTGAATCTGGTACACTGTTTTGTACCCAGAGTAGCGTTGTTTAAGGTGGTGTTATTGGTAATTAGGTAGAAAATTCGGTTTTCATTTTAAATCACCTTAAACTTGGCGATTTTGACCTATGGGTGTTTAAATGTGCCAAGTTCGGAGGGCTGTAAAAGAGGCAGAAACAGATATGAATCTGAATCTGGTATACTGTGTTGTACCCAGAGTAGCGCAGTTTAAGGCGGTGTTATTGGTAATTAGGTAGAAAATTCGGTTTTAATTTTAAATCACCTTAAACTTGGCGATTTTGACCAATTGGTGTTTAAATGTGCCAAGTTCGGAGGGCTGTAAAAGAGGCAGAAACAGATATGAATCTGAATCTGAATCTGGTATACTGCGTTGTACCCAGAGTAGCGTAGTTTAAGGTGGTGTTATTGGTAATTAGGTAGAAAATTCTGTTTTCATTTTATATCACCTTAAACTTGGCGATTTTGACCAATTGGTGTTTGAATGTGGCAAGTGTGGAGGGCTGTAAAAGAGGCAGAAACAGATATGAATCTGAATCTGGTATACTGAGTTGTACCCAGAGTAGCGCAGTTTAAGACGGTGTTATTGGTTATTAGGTAGAAAATTCTGTTTTCATTTTAAATCACCTTAAACTTGGCGATTTTGACCAATTGGTGTTTAAATGTGCCAAGTTCGGAGGGCTGTTAAAGAGGCAGAAACAGATATGAATCTGAATCTGAATCTGGTATACTGCGTTGTACCCAGAGTAGCGTAGCTTAAGGTGGTGTTATTGGTATTTAGGTAGAAAATTCGGTTTTCATTTTAAATCACCTTAAACTTGGCGATTTTGACCTATGGGGGTTTAAATGTGCCAAGTTCGGAGGGCTGTAAAAGAGGCAGAAACAGATATGAATCTGAATCTGGTATACTTAGTTGTACCCAGAGTAGCGTTGTTTAAGGTGGTGTTATTCGTGATAGGGTAGAAAATTCGGTTTTCATTTTAAATCACCTTAAACTTAGCTTTTTTGACCTATGGGTGATTAAATGTGCCAAGTTCGGAGGGCTGTAAAAGAGGCAGAAACAGATATGAATCTGAATCTGGTATACTTAGTTGTACCCAGAGTAGCTTAGTTTAAGGTGGTGTTATTCGTGATAAGGTAGAAAATTCGGTTTTCATTTTAAATCACCTTAAACTTGGCGATTTTGACCAATTGGTGTTTAAATGTGCCAAGTTTGGAGGGCTGGAAAAGAGGCAGAAACAGATATGAATCTGAATCTGGTATACTGAGTTGTTACTAGAGTAGCGTAGTTTAAGGTGGTTTTATTGGTAATTAGGTAGATAATTCGGTTTTCTTTTTAAATCACCTTAAACTTGGCGATTTTGACCAATTGGTGTTTAAATGTGCCAAGTTCGGAGGGCTGTAAAAGAGGCATATACAGATATGACTCTGATTCTGGTATACTGAGTTGTACCCAGAGTAGCGTAGTTTAAGGTGGTGTTATTGGTATTTAGGTAGAAAATTCGGTTTTAATTTTAAATCACCTTAAACTTGGCGATTTTGACCTATGGGGGTTTAAATGTGCCAAGTTCGGAGGGCTGTAAAAGAGGCAGAAACAGATATGAATCTGAATCTGGTATACTGAGTTGTACCCAGAGTAGCGCAGTTTAAGGCGGTCTTATTGGTAATTAGGTAGAAAATTCTGTTTTCATTTTAAATCACCTTAAACTTGGCGATTTTGACCAATTGGTGTTTGAATGTGCCAAGTTCGGAGGGCTGTAAAAGATGCAGGAACAGATATGAATCTGAATCTGGTATACTGTGTTGTACCCAGAGTAGCGTAGTTTAAGGTAATGTTATTGGTAATTAGGTAGAAAATTCGGTTTTCATTTAAAAACACCTTAAACTTGGTGATTTTGACCAATTGGTGTTTAAATGTGCCAAGTTCGGAGGGCTGTGAAAAGGGCAGAAACAGATATGAATCTGAATCTGGTATACTGAGTTGTTACTAGAGTAGCGTTGTTTAAGGTGGTGTTATTGGTAATTAGGTAGAAAATTTAATTTTCATTTTAAATCACCTTATATTTGGCGATTTTACCAATGGGGGTTTAAATGTGCCAAGTTCGGAGGGCTGTAAAAGAGGCAGAAACAGATATGAATCTGAATCTGGTATACTGAGTTGTACCCAGAGTAGCGTAGTTTAAGGTGGAGTTATTGGTAATTAGGTACAAAATTCGGTTTTCATTTTAAATCACTTTAAACTTGGCGATATTGACATATGGGTGTTTACATGTGTACATTTAAACAAATGTGCCAAGTTCGGAGGGCTGTAAAAGAGGCAGAAACAGATATGAATCTGAATCTGGTATACTGTGTTGTACACAGAGTAGCGTTGTTTAAGGTGGTGTTATTGGAAATTAGGTAGAAAATTCGGTTTTTATTTTAAATCACTTTAAACTTGGCGATATTGACATATGGGTGTTTAAATGTGCCAATTTCGGAGGGCTGTAAAAGAGGCAGAAACAGATATGACTCTGAATCTGGTATACTGAGTTGTTACTAGAGTAGCGTAGTTTAAGTTGGTTTTATTGGTAATTAGGTAGAAAATTCGGTTTTCATTTTAAATCACTTTAAACTTGGCGATTTTGACCTATGGGTGTTTAAATGTGCCAAGTTCGGAGGGCTGTGAAAAGGGCAGAAACAGATATGAATCTGAATCTGGTATACTGAGTTGTTACTAGAGTAGCATAGTTTAAGTTGGTTTTATTGGTAATTAGGTAGAAAATTCGGTTTTCATTTTAAATCACCTTAAACTTGGCGATTTTGACCTATGGGTGTTTAAATGTGCCAAGTTCGGAGGGCTGTGAAAGGGGCAGAAACAGATATGAATCTGAATATAGTATACTGAGTTGTACCCAGAGTAGCGCAGTTTAAGGCGGTCTTATTGGTAATTAGGTAGAAAATTCGGTTTTCATTTTAAATCACCTTAAACTTGGCGATTTTGACCTATGGGTGTTTAAATGTGCCAAGTTCGAAGGGCTGTGAAAAGGGCAGAAACAGATATGAATCTGAATCTGGTATACTGAGTTGTACCCAGAGTAGCGCAGTTTAAGGCGGTTTTATTGGTTATTAGGTAGAAAATTCGGTTTTCATTTTAAATCACTTTAAAATTGGCGATATTGACATATGGGTGTTTAAATGTGCCAAGTTCGGAGGGCTGTAAAAGAGGCAGAAACAGATATGACTCTGAATCTGGTATACTGTGTTGTACCCAGAGTAGCGTAGTTTAAGGTGGTTTTATTGGTAATTAGGTAGAAAATTCGGTTTTCATTTTAAATCACCTTAAACTTGGCGATTTTGACCTATGGGGGTTTAAATGTGCCAAGTTCGGAGGGCTGTGAAAGGGGCAGAAACAGATATGAATCTGAATATGGTATACTGAGTTGTACCCAGAGTAGCGCAGTTTAAGGCGGTCTTATTGGTAATTAGGTAGAAAATTCTGTTTTCATTTTAAATCACCTTAAACTTGGCGATTTTGACCAATTGGTGTTTGAATGTGGCAAGTGTGGAGGGCTGTAAAAGAGGAAGAAACAGATATGAATCTGAATCTGGTATACTGAGTTGTACCCAGAGTAGCGTAGTTTAAGGTGGTGTTATTGGTATTTAGGTAGAAAATTCGGTTTTAATTTTAAATCACCTTAAACTTGGCGATTTTGACCAATTGGTGTTTAAATGTGCCAAGTTTGGAGGGCTGTAAAAGAGGCAGAAACAGATATGAATCTGAATCTGGTATACTGTGTTGTACCAAGAGTAGCGTAGTTTAAGGTGGTGTTATTCGTGATAAGGTAGAAAATTCGGTTTTCATTTTTAATCACCTTAAACTTAGCTTTTTTGACCTATCGGTGTTTAAATGTGCCAAATTCGGAGGGCTGTAAAAGAGGCAGAAACAGATATGAATCTGAATCTGGTATACTTAGTTCTACCCAGAGTAGCTTAGTTTAAGGTGGTGTTATTGGTAATTAGGTAGAAAATTCTGTTTTCATTTTAAATCACCTTAAACTTGGCGATTTTGACCAATTGGTGTTTGAATGTGCCAAGTTCGGAGGGCTGTAAAAGAGGCAGAAACAGATATGAATCTGAATATGGTATACTGTGTTGTACCCAGAGTAGCGTAGTTTAAGGTGGTGTTATTGGTAATTAGGTAGAAAATTCGGTTTTCATTTAAAAACACCTTAAACTTGGCGATTTTGACCAATTGGTGTTTAAATGTGCCAAGTTCGGAGGGCTGTAAAAGAGGCAGAAACAGATATGAATCTGAATCTGGTATACTGAGTTGTACCCAGAGTAGCGTTGTTTAAGGTGGTGTTATTGGTAATTAGGTAGAAAATTTAATTTTCATTTTAAATCACCTTATACTTGGCGATTTTACCAATGGGTGTTTAAATGTGCCAAGTTCGGAGGGCTGTAAAAGAGGCAGAAACAGATATGAATCTGAATCTGGTATACTGAGTTGTACCCAGAGTAGCGTAGTTTAAGGTGGTGTTATTGGTAATTAGGTAGAAAATTTAATTTTCATTTTAAATCACCTTATACTTGGCGATTTTACCAATGGGTGTTTAAATGTGCCAAGTTCGGAGGGCTGTAAAAGAGGCAGAAACAGATATGAATCTGAATCTGGTATACTGTGTTGTACCCAGAGTAGCGCAGTGTAAGGTGGTGTTATTGGTAATTAGGTAGAAAATTCGGTTTTCATTTTAAATCACTTTAAACTTGGCGATATTGACATATGGGTGTTTAAATGTGCCAAGTTCGGAGGGCTGTAAAAGAGGCATATACAGATATGAATCTGAATCTGGTATACTGAGTTGTACCCAGAGTAGTGTAGTTTAAGGTGGTTTTATTAGTAATTAGGTAGAAAATTCGGTTTTCATTTTAAATCACCTTAAACTTAGAGATTTTGACCAATGGGTGTTTAAAAGGCCACGTTCGGAGGGCTGTAAAAGAGGCAGAAACAGATATGCATCTGAATCTGGTATACTGAGTTGTACCCAGAGTAGCGTAGTTTAAGGTGGTGTTATTGTTAATTTTTTCATTTTAAATCACCTTATACTTGGCGATTTTACCAATGGGTGTTTAAATGTGCCAAGTTCGGAGGGCTGTAAAAGAGGCAGAAACAGATATGAATCTGAATCTGGTATACTGAGTTGTTACTAGAGTAGCGTAGTTTAAGGTGGTTTTATTGGTAATTAGGTAGATAATTCGGTTTTCTTTTTAAATCACCTTAAACTTGGCGATTTTGACCAATTGGTGTTTAAATGTGCCAAGTTCGGAGGGCTGTAAAAGAGGCATATACAGATATGACTCTGATTCTGGTATACTGAGTTGTACCCAGAGTAGCGTAGTTTAAGGTGGTGTTATTGGTATTTAGGTAGAAAATTCGGTTTTAATTTTAAATCACCTTAAACTTGGCGATTTTGACCTATGGGGGTTTAAATGTGCCAAGTTCGGAGGGCTGTAAAAGAGGCAGAAACAGATATGAATCTGAATCTGGTATACTGAGTTGTACCCAGAGTAGCGCAGTTTAAGGCGGTCTTATTGGTAATTAGGTAGAAAATTCTGTTTTCATTTTAAATCACCTTAAACTTGGCGATTTTGACCAATTGGTGTTTGAATGTGCCAAGTTCGGAGGGCTGTAAAAGATGCAGGAACAGATATGAATCTGAATCTGGTATACTGTGTTGTACCCAGAGTAGCGTAGTTTAAGGTAATGTTATTGGTAATTAGGTAGAAAATTCGGTTTTCATTTAAAAACACCTTAAACTTGGTGATTTTGACCAATTGGTGTTTAAATGTGCCAAGTTCGGAGGGCTGTGAAAAGGGCAGAAACAGATATGAATCTGAATCTGGTATACTGAGTTGTTACTAGAGTAGCGTTGTTTAAGGTGGTGTTATTGGTAATTAGGTAGAAAATTTAATTTTCATTTTAAATCACCTTATATTTGGCGATTTTACCAATGGGGGTTTAAATGTGCCAAGTTCGGAGGGCTGTAAAAGAGGCAGTAACAGATATGAATCTGAATCTGGTATACTGAGTTGTACCCAGAGTAGCGTAGTTTAAGGTGGAGTTATTGGTAATTAGGTACAAAATTCGGTTTTCATTTTAAATCACTTTAAACTTGGCGATATTGACATATGGGTGTTTACATGTGTACATTTAAACAAATGTGCCAAGTTCGGAGGGCTGTAAAAGAGGCAGAAACAGATATGAATCTGAATCTGGTATACTGTGTTGTACACAGAGTAGCGTTGTTTAAGGTGGTGTTATTGGTAATTAGGTAGAAAATTCGGTTTTTATTTTAAATCACTTTAAACTTGGCGATATTGACATATGGGTGTTTAAATGTGCCAATTTCGGAGGGCTGTAAAAGAGGCAGAAACAGATATGACTCTGAATCTGGTATACTGAGTTGTTACTAGAGTAGCGTAGTTTAAGTTGGTTTTATTGGTAATTAGGTAGAAAATTCGGTTTTCATTTTAAATCACTTTAAACTTGGCGATTTTGACCTATGGGTGTTTAAATGTGCCAAGTTCGGAGGGCTGTGAAAAGGGCAGAAACAGATATGAATCTGAATCTGGTATACTGAGTTGTTACTAGAGTAGCATAGTTTAAGTTGGTTTTATTGGTAATTAGGTAGAAAATTCGGTTTTCATTTTAAATCACCTTAAACTTGGCGATTTTGACCTATGGGTGTTTAAATGTGCCAAGTTCGGAGGGCTGTGAAAGGGGCAGAAACAGATATGAATCTGAATATAGTATACTGAGTTGTACCCAGAGTAGCGCAGTTTAAGGCGGTCTTATTGGTAATTAGGTAGAAAATTCGGTTTTCATTTTAAATCACCTTAAACTTGGCGATTTTGACCTATGGGTGTTTAAATGTGCCAAGTTCGAAGGGCTGTGAAAAGGGCAGAAACAGATATGAATCTGAATCTGGTATACTGAGTTGTACCCAGAGTAGCGCAGTTTAAGGCGGTTTTATTGGTTATTAGGTAGAAAATTCGGTTTTCATTTTAAATCACTTTAAAATTGGCGATATTGACATATGGGTGTTTAAATGTGCCAATTTCGGAGGGCTGTAAAAGAGGCAGAAACAGATATGACTCTGAATCTGGTATACTGTGTTGTACCCAGAGTAGCGTAGTTTAAGGTGGTTTTATTGGTAATTAGGTAGAAAATTCGGTTTTCATTTTAAATCACCTTAAACTTGGCGATTTTGACCTATGGGGGTTTAAATGTGCCAAGTTCGGAGGGCTGTGAAAGGGGCAGAAACAGATATGAATCTGAATATGGTATACTGAGTTGTACCCAGAGTAGCGCAGTTTAAGGCGGTCTTATTGGTAATTAGGTAGAAAATTCTGTTTTCATTTTAAATCACCTTAAACTTGGCGATTTTGACCAATTGGTGTTTGAATGTGGCAAGTGTGGAGGGCTGTAAAAGAGGAAGAAACAGATATGAATCTGAATCTGGTATACTGAGTTGTACCCAGAGTAGCGTAGTTTAAGGTGGTGTTATTGGTATTTAGGTAGAAAATTCGGTTTTAATTTTAAATCACCTTAAACTTGGCGATTTTGACCAATTGGTGTTTAAATGTGCCAAGTTCGGAGGGCTGTAAAAGAGGCAGAAACAGATATGAATCTGAATCTGGTATACTGTGTTGTACCAAGAGTAGCGTAGTTTAAGGTGGTGTTATTCGTGATAAGGTAGAAAATTCGGTTTTCATTTTTAATCACCTTAAACTTAGCTTTTTTGACCTATCGGTGTTTAAATGTGCCAAATTCGGAGGGCTGTAAAAGAGGCAGAAACAGATATGAATCTGAATCTGGTATACTTAGTTGTACCCAGAGTAGCTTAGTTTAAGGTGGTGTTATTGGTAATTAGGTAGAAAATTCTGTTTTCATTTTAAATCACCTTAAACTTGGCGATTTTGACCAATTGGTGTTTGAATGTGCCAAGTTCGGAGGGCTGTAAAAGAGGCAGAAACAGATATGAATCTGAATATGGTATACTGTGTTGTACCCAGAGTAGCGTAGTTTAAGGTGGTGTTATTGGTAATTAGGTAGAAAATTCGGTTTTCATTTAAAAACACCTTAAACTTGGCGATTTTGACCAATTGGTGTTTAAATGTGCCAAGTTCGGAGGGCTGTAAAAGAGGCAGAAACAGATATGAATCTGAATCTGGTATACTGAGTTGTACCCAGAGTAGCTTTGTTTAAGGTGGTGTTATTGGTAATTAGGTAGAAAATTTAATTTTCATTTTAAATCACCTTATACTTGGCGATTTTACCAATGGGTGTTTAAATGTGCCAAGTTCGGAGGGCTGTAAAAGAGGCAGAAACAGATATGAATCTGAATCTGGTATACTGAGTTGTACCCAGAGTAGCGTAGTTTAAGGTGGTGTTATTGGTAATTAGGTAGAAAATTTAATTTTCATTTTAAATCACCTTATACTTGGCGATTTTACCAATGGGTGTTTAAATGTGCCAAGTTCGGAGGGCTGTAAAAGAGGCAGAAACAGATATGAATCTGAATCTGGTATACTGTGTTGTACCCAGAGTAGCGCAGTGTAAGGTGGTGTTATTGGTAATTAGGTAGAAAATTCGGTTTTCATTTTAAATCACTTTAAACTTGGCGATATTGACATATGGGTGTTTAAATGTGCCAAGTTCGGAGGGCTGTAAAAGAGGCATATACAGATATGAATCTGAATCTGGTATACTGAGTTGTACCCAGAGTAGTGTAGTTTAAGGTGGTTTTATTAGTAATTAGGTAGAAAATTCGGTTTTCATTTTAAATCACCTTAAACTTAGAGATTTTGACCAATGGGTGTTTAAAAGGCCACGTTCGGAGGGCTGTAAAAGAGGCAGAAACAGATATGCATCTGAATCTGGTATACTGAGTTGTACCCAGAGTAGCGTAGTTTAAGGTGGTGTTATTGTTAATTTTTTCATTTTAAATCACCTTATACTTGGCGATTTTACCAATGGGTGTTTAAATGTGCCAAGTTCGGAGGGCTGTAAAAGAGGCAGAAACAGATATGAATCTGAATCTGGTATACTTAGTTGTACCCAAAGTAGTGTAGTTTAAAGTGGTTTTATTAGTAATTAGGTAGAAAATTCGGTTTTCATTTTAAATCACCTTAATCTTAGCGATTTTGACCAATGGGTGTTTAAATGTGCCAAGTTCGGAGGGCTGTAAAAGAGGCAGAAACAGGTATGAATCTGAATCTGGTATACTGAGTTGTACCAAGAGTAGCGTAGTTTAAGGTGGTGTTATTGGTAATTAGGTAGAAAATTCGGTTTTCATTTTAAATCACCTTATATTTGGCGATTTTACCAATGGGTGTTTAAATGTGCCAAGTTCGGAGGGCTGTAAAAGAGGCAGAAACAGATATGAATCTGAATCTGGTATACTGTGTTGTACCCAGAGTAGCGTAGTTTAAGGTGGTGTTATTGGTAATTAGGTAGAAAATTCGGTTTTCATTTAAAAACACCTTAAACTTGGCGATTTTGACCAATTGGTGTTTAAATGTGCCAAGTTCGGAGGGCTGTAAAAGAGGCAGAAACAGATATGAATCTGAATCTGGTATACTGAGTTGTACCCAGAGTAGCGTAGTGTAAGGTGGTGTTATTGGTAATTAGGTAGAAAATTCGGTTTTCATTTTAAATCACTTCAAACTTGGCAATATTGACATATGGGTGTTTAAATGTGCCAAGTTCGGAGGGCTGTAAAAGAGGCATATACAGATATGAATCTGAATCAGGTATACTGAGTTGTACCCAGAGTAGTGTAGTTTAAGGTGGTTTTATTAGTAATTAGGTAGAAAATTCGGTTTTCATTTTAAATCACCTTAAACTTAGCGATTTTGACCAATGGGTGTTTAAATGTGCCACGTTCGGAGGGCTGTAAAAGAGGCAGAAACAGATATGAATCTGAATCTGGTATACTGAGTTGTACCCAGAATAGCGTAGTTTAAGGTGGTGTTATTGGTAATTAGGTAGAAAATTTAATTTTCATTTTAAATCACCTTATACTTGGCGATTTTACCAATGGGTGTTTAAATGTGCCAAGTTCGGAGGGCTGTAAAAGAGGCAGAAACAGATATGAATCTGAATCTGGTATATACTGTGTTACCCAGAGTAGCGTAGTTTTAGGTGGTGTTATTGGTAATTAGGTAGAAAATTCGGTTTTTATTTTAAATCACCTTAAACTTGGCGATTTTGACCAATAGGTGTTTAAATGTGCCAAGTTCGGAGGGCTGTAAAAGAGGCATATACAGATATGAATCTGAATCTGGTATACTGAGTTGTACCCAGAGTAGCGTAGTTTAAGTTGGTTTTATTGGTAATTAGGTAGAAAATTCGGTTTTCATTTTAAATCACCTTAAACTTGGCGATTTTGACCAATGGGTGTTTAAATGTGCCAAGTTCGGAGGGCTGTAAAAGAGGCGGAAGCAGATATGACTCTGAATCTGGTATACTGAGTTGTACCCAGAGTAGTGTAGTTTAATGTGGTTTTATTGGTAATTAGGTAGAAAATTCGGTTTTCATTTTAAATCACCTTAAACTTGGCGATTTTGACCAATTTGTGTTTAAATGTGCCAAGTTCGGAGGGCTGTAAAAGAGGCAGAAACAGATATGAATCTGAATCTGGTATACTGTGTTGTACCCAGAGTAGCGTAGTTTTAGGTGGTGTTATTGGTAATTAGGTAGAAAATTCTGTTTTCATTTTAAATCACTTTTATTTATTCATTTTTGAAGTAACATGCTCTCAAAGATGGGATTTTGCTACGAATATGATATACTATGGTGTACTCAAATGAGTCCTTTTTAAGGTGAGGTACGATTCTATAGGGTACGTAATTCGAGTCACCTTAAATAACTTCTTGAACTTGGCGATTTCGACACTTTGGCAGTGAATATTGCTAACTAAACAGGGCTGTCCATGGAGCAGTAACCCTTTAAAACGTATATTATATGATTATATATATCATATATATCATTATATATATATATATATATATATATATATATATATATATATATATATATATATATATATATATATATAATTAAAATATTAAGATCTGTGAGGTGTTTATAATTTTTTAATTTGTTTACAATAAAATTTTCTTGTTAAGTACATATTTACCATACTATTTTCTTATGTCCTTATTGCACTGAAGCCCTGGATCATTTTCGTTCGGTTTTATCGTGCTGTACTATAATTATGGTACGCGCTGGAAAACGAATCTGAGATTCCAATCTAACTTCACCTCAGTAGCGTGTCCCACCCCAGCTCCTTCATCATCACCGATGGTCTGTGTGTTTCCCTTCCTGTCTTTGCCTTCCCTTCTCCTCCAGATATTTGTCACCCATCTCGCTGCCTTGTGCTGCACCCTCTACAATTCCTCAATTTCTTTTTCCACATAGGGGTCCCACACCGCAGCGGCTTATTCCAACACTAGCCTTACCAATGTCGCGTACGCCTTTTCCTCTTCTCGTCGTACATAGGGCAACAATGATATTTGAGTGATAACCTTAACATTACATGGCGGAAAAATTATGATAAAGGTCTAACAAGTTCCTTGAGTACTTTAATGAATCTGTACTGAGTGTTTCATGTGGAAAAATATTCTGAAAATACATGTTTTGGCCATTTTCATTGGTCCGGGAAACGGACCAATTCATCCGCCTTCAGCGTATTCTTAATTTTTTTTTTAAACTGATAACACTAGGATATATTGAGCAGTTTTTAAATCGTGTTATGTTATCTGAATCTCTGCACATCGTAATTATTGTGGGGCCTTTAAGCAATTACATTTGACTATAGACATTCATGTTTCGATTACATTTAAAGGGTTTTACTCTTACCGTAAGCCCTAAATTGCATTTCCAATTTGACATAGGGATAATTAGCATTGTTCTGTTACATGGGTGCCACTGTGTTAGAGAGCACAGAGACCCAGGGTAACACACACCTTAGGGCATGACAATGGCCACTTGGGGACGAGACTTGACTCCTTTATTACTTAATGGTACTCTTTGCAAAGACCTGGCCAGCTCTTAACATGGGTATGCTGCTAGATGTTAAATAAAAAAATATAAGTGAATTTTCCAGGTGACCCATGCATTACTCCCTATGGTTACCGCCACATGGTCGCTCCAGTACTTAAATGACATATGATTACCCAAAAATCAGATTTATTCATGTACCATGGCTCTATAGCTTCTCTTCCTAATGAGACAATTAAGCAGATCAGTTTAACTACACAACAAAGCAAAGACCTTTATTGATTTTAAGGACTGACTGGTGAGAGAAAGTCTACTATCCAAGGGAGGATAAGCAAGAGCATTTAAGAAAAAAGTTACATTTCCAAAAGTAATTCAATCAGTGAGATTACAAAAAAATGAAGACACGTGCCTTACAAATGACCGTCAGGATTTACTTTTAAAAAAATGTGCCGCATTGAAAAAAAAGAATTGATACAAGTTTACTCTTACATTATTATACCTTGTTTTTCAACACATGAACTCTTAGTACAAATGTTAAACACAACTTCCCTTTGGATTCGCCCAGGTACTCTGCAGTTTACTTAAATTAATATTTATGAAGTACGTCTAAATGTTTTAACAATATCCAAAGAAAATGTATTCTTATCAGTCTGTTAAAGGCATTGCAATATTTCAAGTGGTTAATCAGTAGTTTACAGTTTTAATGGTTGGAAGTTATAAAAATATATGCAATATGTCAGTGAAGGCAGTATGTTATTTTGTGTGATGCTAGGTGAGTTGTTACAATAGGAATTACAAACCACTGAGGCAGTGGTGCATGTTGAGAATGATCACGTAAATGTCCAAACCCCTTTGTTGATGCAAGTTTTTGAATACAAATTTTTTTTTTTTTTTTCCCCTCCAAATGCTCTCCAGAAATAAATTTCTTTATCTGCCAATGTTAACTATACATGTAAAAATAATTTGAACTGTTAGTTTGTTTGGGTTAGGTTAGCTCCATTTAAAATTCTGTTAAGTGGTGTGAATGTTTGGTTAAGTTATGTCAGCTACATTAATAACATTTTAAATATTTTTATTAATGTAGCTGACATAACCAAATTTACCTTTTACATTGTAACGATCACCAGCTTATTTGAAGAACTAATGCTGGAAATATATTTTAAAGAAATCAAACTCTCACCAATACTCGATATATGAAGGAATGCTAAATAACCTACCTTTGCAATGACTTACTAATTTCAGGTTTCAAACAACAGTTGAACATCTTGTTCCAGTTGATGATTCAAACAGCTCAACAAAAAAAAAAGGTGAAAGAGGCATTCCATGTCATTGTACTTCCTTTTTCATTTTTCTTTACACATTAGAATGTTAGAACCATAAGGCAGTATCTTGAATCACAAATTTTTGAAAATTTCATCCCTTGTAACCTGTACAAAAACTGGATTGGCTAGAGTAGGGCATTGCATAAGTCCTCATATTATGTGAAAATAATAACTTTGACACTAATTGTGACAAAAACATTTAGTGAGAACTGCATTATCCATTTTCAGTAGCTTCTTGTAGTAAATCCAGAGGTTTTACTATAAACTGTATTAATTAAATTAGCAGAAATCTTTCAAATGAATTTATGTTCGCATAGGGTACATAGTATAATCAATTCAAAAAGGGAATAAACACCAAATAGTGCTTAACTTTTAGAGTAGGGTGCATGCAATGTCCATTGCTTGTGGGAAAATGAGAGAATTTATTATTTGAAATATTAATTTATTTCAGTCTTATTAATTTCAAACACAGTCTTTAAAGTTTATTTTTTCAATGATCTTTTATCAAATTTTAATTTAAAAACAATTTTTGTGATTAAATTTGATACAAATAAATAATATGTTTATATTATTTTTTCAATTTTCAACTAAGAATTTAAATGGAAAAATTTAATACATTTTTGTAACTAACTATGATATAGGTGATCTTTTTAACATATTTATTTTAATATTATTAAAAAAATTTTTTATTGTTTTAGATTGAAAACATTGTCTCTCAGAAAAAACAACCTTTACAGCAGAAGAAAAAATCATACTTTGTACAATTTAATACATTTGAATAAATATGTTATTTATCCAGTTATTATTTATGTATTTAACTAAAATTAAAATACGAGATTTCCTACCTTATAATGCCACACACGCACACGGACACACACACACAGACATTTGAGATACAAGTTGTTTGTTAAAAGTAGAAGTTATTTTGTTTTGTCATTCTGCAGCTCAAAACCACAATCAATGAGTTAGAAAATTATTTATCATTTTAGTAAACAGAATGTTGTTTATTCTAGTTTGTTTTATTAATAAGATTTTTTTAGAGGCAGTAATTTAGTGATAATTTTTTTAATCAAAATCATCAATATTATAAAAAAAATTTGTTAGTCACCTAGAAATACCATATTTCTACTAATAAACATTGTGTACACTGTTGTTTGGTTTCATGTAATGTATGTATTACTTCATTATTATTAGGTATATAGTTAACATATGAAGCAATTGATGAGGAAGGTTAAATATTAAATCAGTAGTGATCTTGTGTACATACACAGAAAATAATAAATCTGATTTAGTCATATCTTAAAAACATTTAAAAATAAAAATAAAAGTTTCCATTAACTTATAACTCTGATATATTATGTAGGCTACATAAGTGTGTGTTTTGGGATGGACTTGGCTCCTGTGCCTAATACAGCTTTTTTTCCCCCCCTTCATTTTATTAGATTTGCAATGGTGCAGCTTGACTGGAAGAAATTGTCTGCGATTTCCCTGGAAGAGCTCACCGAAGAAGAAAAGGACGACTTCTATGATACATTGATATGGTACACGCCGGAAGCGGATGTTGGCGAACCAAAGCTTCGTTTGCTGTACACTGTGGCACAGGAACTGTTGAAGTACAAAGGCAACCAGGTAAAGAGGACTCAGCGAGACCGAATATCACAGACAACCTTTTTGCTCCTTAAGTTGTCCAAATCAAAGGAGAGAGAAATGAACTGAAATTTGTTTCAACAGTTTTCATGACGTAACAATTTTTTAATGTGTTGTATTAAAAATTTGATTTCATTAAGAGGTCTAGGTCTGTGCGAATACATACTAGTTTTTTGATGTGAAGCAAATATCAAAAAAATGTTTAAAATATTCGCAAAGTCGAATCAAATTGTGAATATTGTTCTTGGTAAAACTGCATTACACTTATTTTATAAAATACCAGTTTGAAGTAAAAAAAAAGGTACTTATCTGTTATCTTCCCACCTACCACCTACCAAATTGATCTACACGCCTACAAAATCAATTATGATACGATACCTACAATGATTTTTTAATCATTATGAATCTATAATGTACAGGTTAATTTTACAAATTTAATGCATAAGAACGTGTATATTTTTGATTTGGATATCATAATGCAATGTAATGTAAATAATAACTTGTAACCTGACGTGTTATCACATGTAACAAGTCGGCGCTTCGAGCCTCCATACTGCTATAAAAAAACTCTGTCTAGGATTGACACTTGGATTTGAATGCACAATAGGGAATCATGTAATTTTTTCAGTTATTATTTATGTTACATTGAATTAAAAGATCCAAATCAATAATATACACATTGTTATGCATGGAAAACCACAGGATCTACAACACAATTAAAACAAAAAATGGAAATGGCATAGATAGCCAATGCAGCCTTTAAATATATCAATGTATCATAATTTATTTGGTAGGTGTGAAGATCGATTTGATCTGTGGTAGGTGGGTAGATATAAGATCAAAACCAAAAAAAATTATCATTAAAAATTTGTAATGTTTGAACTGATTGGGCCCTTTGTATAATATCAATCAATAAAAAATTATAAAATAACTATGCATAATATTAATATTAAGCATTCATAAAAGCAAACGGAGTGCAGCCATTAGATTTTTTTAAGTAACCAACTGTATTCAAGTCAAAACAAGAAAACATAAATAAAAAGAACTATATATATTTTCATGACGAATCTTAGGCTGACAATTTTTTAAGATTTGAAACAAATGTGTAGCTTTGCATCACAACTGAAGGTTCAAATAAAAAGAATAGCGAATTTCCTGGCGAAGATAAATTGAATATTAAAAAGAGCTTCGGTTGATTCACTTAGTCGAAGCTTCGCACAGGCCTACAGATATACAGATATGTATCTGATTAAGAGATTTTCAAACACCATAACATAATGTCTGATAGTATTATCACAGTTGTAGTCATTCCCAAAATGAATTCAATACTAAATGCCATTAAATTCACAAAATAAACTATTTGCAGCAGCACTCACTTCTAACTCCAGGAATTACGCTAAGTTAGATATTGTGTTTTTAATGAAGTCATACTTTCAAAATTAAACCATATACATAATTGTTATAGTCTAAAATAAACTGTTAAAACCAAGGTGGTGTATTTCGTTTTCTAGCTCTCCCTCTAAAGGGGAAGAATGGATGCAGCCCTTTTTTATAATTTTTTTTATTTCAGCACTTTAAAACATTCAGAAAATTATCTAGATAGCTATGACTTTGGTAATTTACAGACACTGTTTTCACACTCATATAAGATGAATTTATTCGACAGGTTGAATCGCTGATATCGGAGTTAGATGATTTGGCTACGCAGCATGGTAAGGATGAAGCGGGAACTCACCGGGCTCTTCTTGAGGAGATACAGGACCTCCAAGCTCAGTTGGTTGAGTATCAGTCCACCAGAGCACAACACACAGATGTCGGTAAGCTTCGTACAGCCATACAGCCATATTTACTAAGCCAGGGCTATGAAATGCTGACAATGAACTTATCCGTAATCAGTGTGGGTTAGTTTAGTTACTTGATAGAATGGCTCTTACTGGAGGATTAGTAATCTTTGCAGAACATGACATCATATCACCTTATAGTGGTAAGCCTAACAGTAATTGATTAATTCAAACTTTAAAATGCTGACAACTTTCACTCAGGTCTATTTACCCACTAGTCTAGATCAGTTGAGCTGACAAGTTCTGGCACAGTGACGTGCGACTAGATAGTTGAATTCTCAAGAGTCATGTATTTTGTAAAATAGCTTTTAGGTGTAGAGATTGGTTTCTAGGTAAATAGTAATGTTACTTTAAGGTACCTATGAACTGAATGTTTGCTGGTATCAGTTGTGACAGTTTGTGGCTAGGTGCGTGGTTTACCTCTAAATTTTATGAGACAAAATTTTAAAAGCGTTTTCGGTCTAAGTGCTGGAAATTAGGCTGCCGGAGTTTTCTGAAAGTGCAGTGGTAAATTTGAAGGAAGTGGCTAGTGCTTGTAAGGAATGATTCTGCATGAATTAGGCTTTTTACAACGAATGAGTAGAATGCTACATTCGGCAATCGTTAGAGGCTATTCGCTGTAGGAGTTTGGTGTGAATAATATCAGCAAGCAGGAATCCACTGCAAATCACACTTGATGCACTCATGTTCTTGCTTGGTGAAAAGTTAAGTATCACCTGTGAAAGTTTTATTGAGGTATTATCTTAGAAACTATGGGTTATCTGATATCACTATGTTAGACATAAATAAGAGGTAAAAGTTAAATATTTTATTGTTACATTTTTATGTTACTTATATTAGATTAAAATGTAACAATATTTGATTACACATTTAGCCACAATACAATAGAACTAACTTAAAGTTAGTATTAAGTTTTTTTTTGTAGTTCTGAAACAATTTTATATTTCTATCAAACAGTTTGCTTTAACTACTTTTTCAGTGAAAATGTGTTACATAAAGTTTTTGGTTGTTATTGAAGCATCAATTCACCCTAGCTCTTTAACTTACTATCAAAATAGGGTTTGAAGTCATACCTTACCTACAAATTACCCCACTTGAGGTAAATTGTGAATAAAACTTTTTTTTTAAATTTCAAATCCATGTGCATAGTGGACTCTCATATTTTAAAAATTTTGATATTAGAATAAATTTCAGTTGTATGAGCACAGTTAAAAAAAAACTAAATTGTCCATGGATTTACCCCATCTTACCCTATAGCCTATATCTTTTTATATAATACACTGTTTTGTCTTAGTATGACATGAAATTTTGTAGTGACATTGCATTATATCTATAAAATAGTATAATTTTAAAATATTTCTAATCGCAAACAAATTTGGTAGGTATTTGTTTTTTTAATTAAAAAAAAATATATTAGTGATTCTTTTGTTACAAACTGTAAAATTCACTCTGTGAAACAGTTCTGTAACGGTGTAAATTGATTACAGAGTCGTAATTGGCTTTGTGATTTGCTTGTGTAAATATGTTATGTGGAGTTGTTTCAGTTGGTATGTTAGTTGCCGCAAAATGTCAAATTTAGTTTCTTCCCTTCCTATTGATACTGGCAGTGTAGTTTTTGGTGAGTGGTAGGAATCATGATTCATATCTGTGACACATACAATCTCTTGTTTAAGTTGCCAGCATGGATGTGGAAGAACTGCGACAGGCGTTGGTGCGTGCACAGTTGCACAACGAGGAGTTGATATCTGAGATGAAGGCAGTTGAGAAAAACTTGCTGGCTGAAAAACAAGAGGTAGAGAAGGTTAGTTGGCTGTACACCAGTTTATCAACAAATTATTATTATTTTAATTTTAAAATAGTTACTTTCTTAATTTCTTGAGAATTTTTAGAGCATCGATATTTTACATAGTTGTCGGTATTGTGTATCCGAATTCTTGCTTTTCAGCTTTAGCCACATAAATTTATTTTCTTTGTACTTAACTTTAGTGTTGGTACTGCAGGATGTTATGTTATCGACATAAAACGTCTGGTTGTTATTTTTATAAACTGTAAAAAAATGATTTATTTCACCATACTGATTTTTTCCTTGTAACTATCATATTAGATTGTATTTTGCAATAAGTTATAATTTACTTTTCATGCATAAATGTTTGGTATCAGTTTTGAAATTCCCTAGTCAATGTTTGTAAGAGTCAAAGAGTTTTTTTTTGTGAGTATGTTATTGTGCGTTATTCACTTTGCCATCATAAAAAATTGGTCTATTCACTGTAGAATCACGTCCGTATTTTCCTAGATGTGTGTTGGGAATGCTCCGCAGTCATCATGTTAACATTGTTGCCCTTATTTATGCAGCGAATTATTCACAATTAATCACAATTAATCACAATTAATTCCTCATTGTTTGGTCAGTCCAATTTCTCGGGGTTTACTTTACCCGATAGTGATGTAACTATCAGTGAATCTGACATCATCAAAAACTATACTCAAACATGTCAACATCTCCAACATAGAAAACAGCATCGAAAACTGCGTGTGAAATGTCTACTAATCATGATATCAATTGAACTTGTGCCTGATGCTGATTTGATCTCAAACAAGAACTCTCCTCTCAAGATTTCATTGAAACAAAATGAATTAACTACATCTGTATCTGCACCCTTGTCACCTATATCCATGGAATTGAGTAAGATTATTGTATTATTTGATCCTGTAAAAATAATGAATACGAAAATTAGACGATCTCCGAAATGATAACCAGGTGTTGAAGACACTATTAGATGACTCCAGAAATGAAATTGCAAACTTAAAAGAAGAAGTCATCCAAATAAAAATAGGCGGGTAAATCACAAACTGAACCAAAGAAACAAGGGTTAAAAAAATCAAATTGATCAAAAAAAATTGTATAACCAAGTAACAAACAACTGGAGAACAGACGGCAAGGAAAGTTGAAACATCTGTTGTCCTGCCGGGCGACAGCGCGGCTGACCCACATGCAACACAGTGGTTTTCTCGTGCCACCAGCAACAGCACAACCTACTGAACAAACAAACAAACTGATGCAGTGGCGTAGCCAGGATTTGTGTATGGGGGGTGTTAAGAAGCATGCCTCCCCCCCCCCCCCCATATTAAAGCAGGGTGTTGGGGGGGGTCCTCCCCCGGGTAAATTTGGATTTTAAGGTGTAAAATAGTGCTATTTTAGCAGTTTTCGGTTCTTAAATTTAAATATTGTAATGGTAAAAATTTTATTAATTTTAATATGAAATTTGTTTGAGTGATGAATAAGAAATTAATTAAAGATTTGGTGCTAAGGGGGGGAGGGGGGTTGAACCCCTAAAACACCCCCCTGGCTATGCCCCTGAACTGATGACAAAGGAGACTTCACCGATGTTCAATACAAACACAAGCTCAAGCAAAAAGTGAGTCGGGAAGGGAAGACTGTGCCTCTAATGAATAAAAGAAAACATCAATGCAAGTCGGTATAAGAAATATCTCCTCATTAAAAACAGTCTCAAAACCAGTCTTTAAAAAGAACTAAAGCTCTATTTGTAACTCGTTTTGACCCCACAGACCAGGTAAAAAGAAATAGTAGATTATATTGTAATGGGGACATTCCATGTCAGATCAACACACTTTGAATTAAAATTTTACCTCACCATTTTAGAACTTCTTCAAATTTTGTATAGTGGTAGTATGTACTAAGAATAAGAAAAATATTAAATTTTAATTTTTTATCTCTAACGGTTTCCAAAATACAGCTATGTAAAGTTTTCAAAAAAGCGCTCAAAAACGCTGGACGAGCGTTTTTGAAATTGCTCTAGAAGCTGTTCTAATTAAGCTAGAAAGGTGGGAGTGGTGTCATTTTACTCCATTTTTAATGGGCTTTCTTATGAAATATAACACACCATAGGTTGTCATAAAAATTTTTTTTTAAACTTAAAATCAAAATTTTGATTTTGAATAAAACAAAAAGTGCGTCCCAAAAAATTTTGAAAAAATTCTTAAAAGTAGGTTGTACTTATGGGAAGCATGTGTCAAAATTTCAAAATGGGCATGCAATGGGTTCAATAGGTAAAAAATATTTGAAATGAGAGTTGATTTCTAAAATCAGTACGGTTTATGTAGTGTATGGTAGTATTAATTGTTTGTACATGAACAAATAGGCATTCCATTTACTTACTGAGTACAAATTCACTTGTTACTTGACATTGCCTGAGTTATTTTTAGTGTCTCTTCAACTGTAAGTGTATAAATCCTTCCAGTAGGAGTTGTAGGATCAACTTTTCAGAGGACGTCCGTTACTGATATCCACAACACATCAGGCTTCCTTGGATATGAAAATGAAGCTGCCGGTCCAGGAGGGTGTAAAAATGTTACTTTTAATTCATCATCTTCTTCCTTCTTCTCCAAAACATAAGCAACCCACCACTTTTCATCATACACTGCCGTTATGTAGCCATTTACATCACTTATTTGCAATTTATCTGGTGATTTTTGAACAGCTACAGTGTCTTCAGTTTGACTTTCCGAAAAAACTTTAACTCTTAGTTTTGAGAGACTCAATGGTTCAGGTATAAAACAGTGGAATTTTTGAGTACCCTTAATAGTAATAGCCTGGTTGAAACGCTCCTCGAGAAACTTTTCAGATTCAATATGATCTTCTTGGGTTGAAAAGGTAAAATGTATTCCATTGATATTTTGTTTTGCCCATTCATAAAGTTGAATGGCTGTCAGGATTTGACTGTCATATGGCCGCTGTAGACTAGCTTTAGCGGCTAGTCTCTTGACCGTGCCACCAATCCCATCACAAGGGCCCTTTCCATGAGCCGTAGCTGAGAAATGCCATTCAGCTTCAACATCAAAATCCTCTTTATGGTAGCACAAGTTTATGAAGTTTTTTTTGTTTTTATATTGCCCAGCACACCCGTCAGAGTAATAGAAAATCTTCTTTGGTAATGCCTGGAAATGTTTTGTCAAGAATTCAATAAGTTTCTTTTGAAACGTATAAACAGACACGGTATTGTGCTCCAAGCAATCTGATACCACAACAAAACTGACATGTTTGAGTTTGTCTTTACTTTTGTAATAAATTACAAAAGGGTGAAGAGTTACATGTTCATTAGCCCAGTGGTAGCTCTGAGCCTCGTCTTGTACCACAATTGTGTAGTTTTCGGAAAAGTCTAGGTTTATCACAAACTCTGATTCATTTAAATTTTCTTTTTTATCATTGATGAAAGCAGACTGCATTTTAGCAATAAAATCATGTTTTATTAGAGGTGAAAGTTTTTCCAAAAAGAAAGTGATAAAGTCTTCTGAAGATTTGTTTAAAGTCTCAAGAGTGCAACGATCTACAGACACCCATTGACGAAAGGTGACATTTTCTATCAAATTTTCTTCAAAGGCATCTTCAAGAATTGTTTGTATAGGTGTAACCCCAGGACAATCGGCACATTCAGCCATGACACATGTTATTGCTGGTGGATTGCATTGCATTTTGACCATACACTGCTTGTACGACTTCAATTCACCATTAGTTAGAGTTCCTAATCGGGCATTTTCTATAATCAACTTCACATTATGGTGGATAGTACATACGCACACTGCATGCGTGCCACTTTTGCCTGCTAAAATACATTGTTTTGGTCTTAGTTCAGCAAATTTAGAGAATCCTACTTTAATGTGGGGGGATTTCTCCTTGAGCAGAGTATAAGCTTCCTTCAGATTACACAAGATAAGACGTTTTGATATTTTGGTTTTATTTCCATTTGCCTCAACAACTGATACACAATCTTTTATGCCGGGCATTGCTCTGCTGATTTCATCATTTAGATAAAAGGAATGAATAGTATTTACAACATCTTCTGAGAGCGTCTTACCAGGCTTGGGATTGGGAGTCTCTAATATACCTTTCTCTTTTAAAATTTTTTTTTCTTGTCTTACCATATAGTTTGGCGCATTAAATTCCCTCATAATCTTCCTTATCCCCCAACCCTCTGGGAGGCAAGTAAGTATCATTAATTTCTTAACACGATTGTTTGAAATGGAAAATTGATCTTTGAGGTTTTGTAAAACTGATTGGTCAAGATCGTCCTCTTGACTGGACGATGATGGATCTGCTGCTACAAAAAGTTTTCGTTTCATTGCAGAGTGAATTTTTCTTGCTTTGGTTGTTGCATACTGCTTGGATTGGATTTTCCTTTTGTCAATAGGAGACTCTTCTAGCTCCAAAAGAGAAGTATTCATTTGATCTACTATTATTTTCGAAATAGAAAAGTTAGGGTCCCTGTCTGAATCCGAACTGGACATTTCATCATTCAATGCCATTAAGCAAGGCTTAGCTGAAGGGCCAGGTTGATTGGCATTTAAGTTTGTCTTCAAAGCTGTAATTTCTTTCCTACATTTATTGCAAATTTTAGCTTCCTTTGGAATTTCAGGATATAAACTGCACATCCATGATGTGACATTTCTTAATGTCTTTTTATCCCTGACTGTATGATTTTCTTTTTTTAAGGGATTAAAACATTGTAATCTAATAAACACAACTTTTTTCTCCATTTTTTAAAGTCTAAAATTTAAAATTGATTAAAACCGTTTTGCAATTTACAAGTTTCAACAAAAATTGTCTTTAAATAATAATTAATTGAATAAAAATATTGACATGTATAATGTACATTACATAACTGTATTATCATTAGTACTCACTACTGTCACACATTACTAGTAGCATTGAATATATATAATGTATAGAAGTCGCGAGCCCAGGTTAAATTTTCTGTCCAGTTTCTCAGAAGAATTGTTGTAGTTCCAAGCTCCGTCGCTGCGATCGCTTTCATCGCTGGGTATCGGCCGTATACGCCCCTGGTGGTATTTGGCAGAACTAGGTTAACCAGCCCAGTCGTGACATCATCCTTCACCCCCCCCCCCCCCCCAGACACCCAAATCAAAGACCGATTCAAATTACCCGGCAGGTCTTATCAGCATCGTTAGGCGACCTTGAAGAGGAGCTTCCTTTACCGTCGTTTGAGAATGATGAAATCCCAAAAGAAGCTAGCCACGGAAATCACTGAATGATGGGCTTCTGTACCCGAGTGAAGTGAAAATTAGCTATTAAATCTTTGTATTGGGCCAATAGTCAGTGTTCCGTTCAAAATATGGTTTTATTTTAAAAGTAAAATACTTATTTAAATTATATTTCGCGTTTGTACAAATTTACTTTTAGATATTGGCAAGGAAAATCAACATACCTTAAACAACCTTCTCTTATTCAACATTATCTATTAAGTAGTAAAAGGGGTAGATATTATTTTTAAAAATAAAAAATGGATCCCACTAAATCAGTATTGGCAAGATATATATATAAATTAAATAATTAAATACGCATATTAAAATTTTTTGTATTTAACTTTTTTCGGTAATAAAAATTCAGGATGATTTTGGTTTAATTGGTTTACGTATATTGCTATATTTTCTAAATCACATAGAAAAGGGAAAAGAGTACATCAGTGAAAATTCAAAAATTTAGTTTAAGTAATACTAGCCATACCAAAAAATCAATATGCGAGATAAGAAATTTGGTAACTGCTCTACATTTCAAATAAAAATGCACTGGTTTCATGAATACTGAAATGTATGCGTAATAAGGCATATTATGTTATTATCCTAAGCATAACTATAACTAAAAAAATTACAGTAATTTCAAACGATGGCAGTCTTAACATACAATAAGTGCGCGAGTCTTAGTTTATATTTTAATTGGCTTCTTCGTCAGATGGAAAAGAGTTAAGAATTCATCAAGGAAATATATATTCTCAAAGTCACTAAACCGGGAGATAGAAAATAAGGTAGGTACTTAATTTTAAATAAAAGTTAAAATAGGCTTACGCTAAACCAATTAAAAATAAGTCGTAAAAATATTTTTATTTATTAAATATGTTCTATACTTGACAGTTCTTTGTGTATAATTCTTCAAAAATCTTAGGGAATTTAATTCATACTTTTCTTAAAATGGTAGAATATCAGCAATACCCGGAAATTACGTGAGCAAAGTCACGGGTTATTAGATATACTTTTACTATAAAATAAAAACAACTATACCTACATTTGTAGTTCACGAATGTGATATTTTGTTTATTGCTTCACAACATTCATTTGCCAGTCTCAAATTTCATCGTACCACTTGTCAGAAATGTCACCAAAAATGAGAGATAGATTTTTTTTGACGAATTTCAATTATGAGGAAACCTTTCGCAAGATTTTTTTCTTCGCAGTAGTCACTGGGACACCATTTATTTAAATCCACTAAGATAATAAAATTGTATGTATAATGATTTGTTTTTGTGTATTTATATAACTTCCCAACCAATTTTTAATGATTTTCATGTGAATAAAAACTTGTAAAGCAATTTAATTAACTGTGTCATAATTCTTCTGATTAGATGGAAATACAAACTTTTCATCCGAAATATACGATGATAAAATATATTTATTATTGCAAAATAATATTCACTGTTCAAATGCAAATTTAAATAGATTATTCATACATGTTTCCTGCTAATTAATGGTTTAACATAATAATTTTTAGTATAAAATCCTTTTTCTCTTGTGTTAAAATGGGTTGCTAAAATGAGGAATTATAAATATATCACTTACTAAGTCCGTGCACAGATTTACACAAAACAGCAATGTAGATAATCTTTTTTGGTAGTTTCTAATGTTCTGCCCTGAATAACATGAATTTGGTTGAATTCATACCAAAGCGAATTTTTTGAACAACTTAAATTGATGTCATAAATAAATATTTATTTTATATTAAAAATCCACAAACTGTTTTTAAAATATAATATTTATCACGCCAGATGGAATATTAAACAAAAAATAGCTCCTATATGTTGTCTGTGTTTAAATAATTGTATTATATTTCATGGAAATAATATTTACCTTTCGGTTATTAAAAGAAAATATATTTGTATTCAAAATACTTGCGCATCGTTTTTACGAGCATAACTTGTGTATCTAACCTCAAAGCAAGGAATATAAAGAGTGGCAACTCAATGCTATAACAAAAACTCTTATTTTCTTTGGAGATCCGGGAAATGTGCGTTATTTATAAGCAACTTAGCATAGTAAATCGTTAACTTTTCAGATCTATGTTGGCAAAATTGATTTTTTTAGTGGTCATTCGTTACTGGGAATATTCACCATATAACGTTTAAGATTATTTATTTTGAATTACGAAACAACCAAAACATTATGTAAAAATGCTTCATCTTATGTTAAAAAAATTATAAACTGCATAGCCACAAAGTATGACATCATACCATTAGTTTCAGTTACTAATAACATTACGTGCACGCGTTTCAACAGTCATCGCAGCCATAGTTGTTTCATAGCTACCAAAATCATTCAACGTTGTCAAGAATTATTCCAAATTATGTTTTGCCATTTTACTCAATGCGCCACTCCGTTAACACAACATTTTATAAATTCTGAACTACGAATGTCAGTATTTTTTTTTACGTTATTACGTTTAAGAAATTTCTGTAGTTTTCTTATAATTAAAACCTAAATTTTTATGTTGGCATCTTTTAACAGCACTTTTTTTTCGGTGGTCGTACTCCTCCAATTCAGTTGCGCCCGCCCGTATCTAAGCGCTCGGATTTCAACAAAAGGCACCGCCTCTCGATAGAGTGAGACAGAAAATTACGCGCATGACCTTGAAAAAAGCGACGCTACAGCGCTCTGGCGTGGAAGCTGGTAACTACGAGTACCCTCTTGTGGAAAGAAGAGCTGTCTAGCGGCGGAGCTAACAACTACCACAGTTTTGGATCCGAAAATTGGAATAATAAATCCTATCCCCTCGCGACTTCTATAAGTTATATATATTCAATGCTAGTAGTTACACTCACTAATACTTTATCACATCACTGTTCTCAGCATAACTACTGATTCTACTGACAAGAGCACCAGACTCAGACGAACTGCTATGTGAGCTATTCTTGTGAGGTGCAGGTCTCAACTTGTCAGCAAAGCTTGCCCCCTCCCCCCTCAGGCCCTCTCCTTCCTGCCTGCTGGAGCAGATTGATTACAGTCTGAATGTTAGTCTTAAAACTTTCTAGCTTATTCTTTACTGTTTTTTAAAAATTACTTGAATGATACCTACATATTTTAAAATCCACTTATTTAAGACATTAACTAATAAACAGTCACCTCAATAATAATTTAATATCAATACGAACTTTCCCGAAGGTACACGATGTTGTTGTCGGGATAAATACGACCATACTGGACCATACCATCATGGCGACCCTCGATTATCGCTACATTGCCGCGTAAACAAAGATTATTAATTTTTAAACTAATTCTAGTTTCCAGTTTACAGTTTTCATGTAGTTATTTTTCAAGAAGAGACTGCAAACTGTGCAAAGTGAAAGAAAACTTCTGAAACGTTTTATTATAACCATAACCATAGCCATAACTACCAACACCTATGTTTGTGTAGATTTATTATAGATAGTAAAATTATTAGCATTACTGATGTTGTTAAAATAGAACATAGTAAAATATCTTTACCAAATTAAAATTCCCAAAATCTCACCTTTTTGCAGATAATATTTAACCATGAAGCCATAATCTGCCCATTTTGAAATTTTAACTTATGCTTACCATTAATATAGCCTACTTGTAGGAATTTTTTGAAAATTTTTTGGGACGCACTTTTTGATATATTCAAAATCAAAATTTTGATTTTGAGTTTAGAAAAAAAAACTTTATTACAACCTATGGTGTGTTATATGTCAAAAGAAAGCCCATAAAAAATGGAGTAAAATGACACCACTCCCACCTTTCTAGCTTAATTAGAACAGGTTCTAGAGCAATTTGAAAAACGCTCGTCCAGAGTTTTTGGGCGCTTTTTTGAAAACTTTACATAGCTGTATTTTGGAAACCGTTTGAGATAAAAAATTAAAATTAAATATTTTTCTTATTTTTAGTACCTACTACCACTATACAAAATTTGAGGAGATTCCAAAGTGGTCATGTAAAATGGGTGTGTTGATTTGACATGGAATGACCCAATGAATGAAATCTCTCCCAAGTGCAAGTTGTCAAACTAACATCAAATATAATACATATGCACCTTTCCACATCACAGTTCTAGAAGACGACTTTGAAAGGATTCATACACTGTGTTCTGGCCTAATGGCTGCCTTATCGGTTCATTCTACAGTAAACTTCATACTGATAAAATTTCAAGAAACAGCATACCTATCCAGTCTTCCAGATCAAGAATCAGCATCAACTACGTAAAGTCTTTTCATGATATAAATGACCATTCTTCCAACACCGTGCCTGGAGGAGCACCTTAATCTATTATCTGTCTTACTGAATGTCTAACGCCTGTGAGTAAGTATTTATTATCAAAACGTAAGAGGTTTAGGAACAAAATCAGTTCAATTTTTTTATTAAATTTTACATACAGACCACTATTTAACACGTCTTACTGAAACGTGGTTTAATAACTCTAGTATAGATTCCCACTATTTCAATGATAACTACACTATTTTTAGAGTTGACCGGGACCCATCTCTAACTATGATGGAAAGAGGTGGTGGGATATTAATACCCATCAAAAAACATACATTTAGATCTGCATTGCGAACACAAGAATTTGACAACCAGGAATGGAAGCAGTCTGGGTAAAAATTTAAATCTCTCAAACTAAAATTCTAACACACTTTAACATCTACATTCTTCCTCAACACCTTCATCATATGCATTGTACTTTGAAGATCTTGAAGATAAAATAGTGAATTCTCAAGACAATCTACTATTAGTTGGTGACTTCAATGTCTCAGGTGTTGACTGCACACTCTGAATATTTTACTTTCTAGTATTAAATGTAAAACCCAGGCACTGATAAATTTTATATCAGATATGGTTTTAACACTATTTAACTACTCTCAACCTACCAATCGGTTATTGGATCTTTGTTTTACTAATTTGGATCACTGTTTGGTCAGTAAAGCTTCGGCCACACAGAAAGCTACACTATGTTCGCTATGTTCGCGATGTTCGCTATGTTCGCTATGTTTGCTGCGCGAGGTGGCCACATAGAATAGTGTAGTTTGTGATGTCGGCGAGGCGCATGCCGTGGGATTTGAGTGATGATTCCGACGAGGATGATATTCTGTTGGCTCTCACAGTATGCAAATGAAAAAAAGAAATGGGTTCATGAAGTGAATCTCAAAAGAAATGAATTTCGTGTATTTCATCATTTAATGAAGCAGTTGCGTGCGGACGAGGCCAAATTTATTGAATACTTTAGAATAAATACAACTCAGTTTAATAGCATATTATTGCTAATCAAGAATAAAATTGAGAAGAAGAATTTAAATTACAGGAAAAGCATTGGAGCAGAAATTTAATCTGATCATTAACTGAATAACTAATAAATTGCAATTACACCTAACTTGGTTTATTAACCTCTTTGGAAATAAAATCCCAGGCATTATCACGCATGTCCTGCTTTCTATAATCTTCTATTGATTTGTTCCATAAACATGGATATTTTCTTACTTCTTCAATAAAATTTTCCGTTGACATTATACTAATAATGTAAACACTGAAGTGGGTACCTACAGCACAATTCCGCACGAAAACAGATGTTTTTGTTTATCTGCGCATGCGCGAAGTCAGCGACGTTTTAGAAAAATAGCCAAGAACCAAACACCTGGCGACGTTGCCAACATAGCGCACATAGCGAACATAGCGAACACAGTTTTGTGTGGCCAGTGGCACCTGAGATGCAGCTGGCTATATTGTGATCGCGTAGCGAACATCGCGAACATAGCGAGCATAGCGCTCTGTGTGGCCGTAGCTTAAAGCTCTTGATCCGTTAGTGAAGGAAGACCTACCTCATCCTGCCATTGAGGTTATCATAAAACTGAACATAGGGACTAAGAACGGAAATGCCCTTTCAGTGTTCACAAACTACAAATTTGGCGATTACCTTGGCCTTTATAATGCTCTTGTTGATCATGATTGGTCTGCCGTCTACAATTTGTCTGATGTAAATATTATGGTAAATTATTTAACTTCCAATGTGAACAAATATATAAACAACTTATACCAAAGTCTGTGAAATCATCAAAATATCCTCACTGGTTCTCTAAAACAACTTATTCAGGCCTTAAAATAATAATGAAAAAACATTTACCATAAATGAAATAAACACAATACATGAACCAATTTAATTTTTAATTTTTATTTTTATTTTTTTACTATTGAAAATAATCTAAGTTTCTAATGCCAGAGATAAAAAAATTTTGGCTCCTCAATATTAATAACAGAATATAACAATCCCAAAAAATTCTGGAACTATGTACACATTATGAGAAATGGCTATTAACAAAAATCACATCTTGGTTATTATTGCTAACTAGTGTTTTTGTAACCTCCACACCTAAAAATAATCCTCCAGTTTCTATATGCACTAATTTTTCTGTTCTTATGCCGAATATTACAGACAGTCTGGTTCTGTGGGTTATTGAAACCCTAAGTCAACCCTATCAACAGGTCCTGACGCTTTCCATATTTCATTTTAAAAGACTGCTTACACCCCCTAATTCCTCTTTCACAGTATATTTTTAATAAAAGTATTGATAGTGGCATCTACCACGGCAAATGGAAGATTGCTAAGGTCATTCCCATACATAAAAAAAGGTAGTATGCTAAATGTTTCAAATTATAGGCCCATTTTACTTTTGAATGGATTTGCTAAAGTCTTTAATAAAATATTTAAAAATTTTGAATTTAACCTTAAAAACCATCTCACTTAGAACTGGTAAAACCACACCCACCAATTTAATTTTGTTTCTAAACCCTATTTATTCTGTAGTAATAATACGTAGTGAAGTAGACATTTCTTATTTTGATTTAGCTAAGGCTTTTGATACAGTTAATCACCAAATTTTAATAAATAAATAAGCTAATTTTAGTTTAAGTGACAAATATATTGAATGGTTCTCGAGCTATCTAAATGAAAGATACTTCTTTGTTTCAGTAACCCATGTTAACTCAATTTTACATTTTGTAAGTTTTGGGGTCCCTCAAGGCGGTACCCTTTCTTCTCTACTTTTCAATGTCTTCATCGATGATATAGTAACAGTTCTTAACCACTCTACTGGCACATTTTTTGCAGATGATTTAAAAATATACAAAAAAATTCCACCTCTCCATGACTCTTAACTCGCTTCAGAGAGACATCTCTTTAATTGTTGCGATTTCAACTTGGTTAAAATTAATAAAGACGAAACTACTATCATTAAGTTCTCAAGAAAACTCCATCCTATTACTTTTTAATTCAATATTGATAATCCTCCTATTACAATATCTCATTATGTAAAAGATGTAGGTATTTTACTTTATTCCAAGTTACTTTTTCATTTTCACAATGAATCCTTTATATGTAATTCAAATAGAATACTCGGACTAATTAAGTATATTACTTTCAAAGCTATTAATGTTAATTCCGCTATATATCTCTATATAGTTCTAATTATATCAAAACTAGAATATGGATCTATAATATGGAACAGTATTAACAATATTGATATAAAAAAAATCAAAACAAGTGCCAATTAAATTTTCTTAATTTATAAATCTCAAAATGCAATGTGGTATGACTGTTTCGACACAAATTATTGTCTGGGTTCTCTTAAAACAAGAAGAGATATAGTAGATGCTATATTTATTCGTAACTGTTACAATTATAAATTAAACTGTTGGCATAAAAATTCCAACTTTCAATAGTCGGAGGCCTCCATTACTTTATACATTAAGTAAACATAACAATCTTATGTATAGACTTATAAAAAATTTCAATAAAAAATATGAGAGTTTCATCCCTTCTCTCTAGTAATAAAAAAAATCTCAAAAAAATTGTAGCATTTGCCCAACAATAAATACACATTGTTTCTTCTGCTCTCACTTTTACTGCATTTTTATAAAATCGTAGTGATGTATATTATATGCTTGATCATAAATTTTTTCCCCTCTGTTTGCTCTATTTATGTCAGTATATAACTTTTGTTATTATGAATTTATGTTTTAATTATGTTTATTTTTGTTTTTCATTTTGGTTAATGACCTTGTTATTATTGTATTTGCTCTTATTTATATGTATCTGTTTTTGTCTTGTGTATGTATTTGTGTTTCTGTGTTGTTATAAGATTTATTTTGTTTTCTGTATTTTTTATTTTAGTTTGTTTTTTTCCATGCCCACCATAAAAGTGTCATAGCTGTCGGTGGGCATGTCACAAATGCAAATAAATAAATAACACAAAACCAAGCAGAAAAAAAAGAAGTTGTTTTAAAATAAGTCCATGATAGAACCTACTCTCGTTACAATAACTATGCTGTTTTCCTGTTATGCTTACTTATCACTGCTTGATGCTACCGGTTGTTGTTTGGTTTCCAGTACGCCAGCCAAGTGGTGACCCTGGAACAAGAGAAGGTGGAGCTTCGCCGCGAGCTGTCTGCGGTCCAGAACGAGATCAGCGAGCAGTTTGAAGCGACGCTGCGGCAGGACTCGCCAGAACTGACGGCAGAGAAGCACCGCGAACTGGTCGAGTCAATACGTCACAAGAACAAGCACATCTCTCAGCTCTTGAACGACGTGGAAGTGAGTTTTGATTTCTTGCATTTTCTGTTACAGTGAAAAAGTCTTTAATCTGGCACATTTGGGAGCACAGCAATGCTGGAGAAGTTTTAACGGAAATACCAAATGGGAAATGTAATCCACTAGGAAAAAGGAAACATTGTACTGAAATGAAAACAGACAGTAACGCTAAACTCTTGTGTTGTGACAATCTAGACATCCGTCTAGCTCAAAATTTGTTTAGATTGCACATAATGAAACACTTGAAGATAATTGGATTGAATTTTTAAATATTATTTAAGTTCCAGAAAAATGTTGCTGTCGGTGATTGATTTATGAAAGTCTCTTGGACATTCATTACTGGTTTTTAATGTCCTTCACAAAAAATTCACAAATCACAAAGGCCCTCATCTACCGATCACGAAAACAAGTACATGACGAAAAAACTCATAGACAAACAACAACTCAAACTGTACATCCACCTCAGTTCATTACTTAGGCACAATATAAAAAAAAAATATTTGTCGATTAAATCTTGTGATGGCTTACGATGCACGGTACCAATGGCCAAGAGACCATTGTCTACTCTGCCTAAGCAACGACTACCACGACCGCCCTTTTAATTTCTTTTCATTTCTTTTCATTACTATTGTCATAACTATTCATGTAAATTTATCATTATAGCTCTCTTGCATTTTATGCTTTCTTGACAAATTCTGTCACTGCTAATTTACTAAGTGCTTTCTAAAAGACAGTAATATTTGTCAATTGCATGAAATTTTTCAGCTCGCAAACAAAGTTGGCTTAATTTGTAACCAAACAACAAATTCAAATGAGCTATCGTTAGAGATAAATCTTCACGAATCGATCTTAAACCGAAGAAATGTCATGATTATTGAATGACAGAGACACGGTGTATGAAACCGAGCCTCAAAGAGAAGGTACTGTTTGTCGGCAGAAAGTGGAAGGGGAGAACGAGGCGTTGCGGGAGAAGCTCGTCAGCTTGCGGGACGAGCTGTCGGAAGCCGCGAGACAGATGACAGAAGTGGCCGGGGAGCTGGCCAGCTTGAAGCTGACGTGCCAGGAGAAGGAAGGTACGGTACCTGCCATCTGTGTGCATTTGAATGTGAATTTTGGCCTAAATAATATCGAGTGCATTTTTTTTTATTCTCACTGCTTGCTTAAAGGCATCTAAAGGATACTTGTGTATACCAATTCTTCCTTCATTAATGACTGACCACCCTTCTGCCGTAACATCGGGAACAAGTATTGAAGTGTTTTAGATTCATATACACATCTGAAATTTAAAAAAAAATCTCCACAAATTTCATACTAACCTTTTATGGCAGAAGATGTGTATGTGACCATCGTCATTTATGTTAATAACAAAACTCAAATGGTATATAAGATTTTCCTTGTAATAAAATTTATTTCACATGTTCATAACTCTAAAACAAGAGGTTGATACATTGTGTAATCTAACAGTAATATAACTAAGAACTCCTACTTTTTAAGTACAAATTCTAATATTCTAATACCTATTTATGTCTATTGTTTTGATTTGTGTTTGTTGTTTGATCTGAAGAGAAGCTTACAGAGAGCTCGGAAGAGATACTGGCTCTCAGGACCCAGGTGAAGGAGCTAGTCGAACAGAAGCTGCTAAGAGATACCCATCTCGACCACTTCAGTGAGGCTCTTGATGCAAGAGTTCAAGAATGGAAGGTATTATTAGTATTTAAAAGATATTCATTATTTTTTAGCAAAATGTTTGTACATACTGCCTCTGTGATACACGAAGTAAGGCTATTAAATGACTGGACTGAAGTCATGACACTTTTTATTCGTCACCAATTACAGCAGAAGTTTTATAGCCTTCAATGTACTCCCATTGGCGATCCTTACACCGCTCCATATGACGTTTCCATTGTTGACAGCAGTGCTGGAAGTCTTCTTCTGCCAGCTGGTTGAGAATCTCCGTCGCTTTTACTTTAACCGCTTCCACAATTTCAAATTTTGTCTCCTTCAGTGTCGACTTGACCTTGGGAAATAGAAAAAAGTCACAGGGGGCAAGGTCGGGCGAGTACGGTGGATGTTCTAACACGGCGATGCCGTATTTTGCGAGGAACGCTTTCACAGACAAGGCAGAATGGGCGGGTGCATTGTCTTGGTGAAGGATCCAGGACTTGGTCTTCCACAAATCGGGTATTCCGTCTTCTCACACGCACTTGTAGGGCCGTCAGAACCTCGATGTACAACTGTTGATTGACCGTCTGACCCTCGGGTACCCAGTGAACGTAGACAATGCCATGAATGTCGAAAAAGACAATAATCATTGCCTTTAGATTTGGATTTGCTCATCCTGGCTTTTTTTTTTCCTTGGCTAGCTTGGGCTGTTCCAATGCATGGATTGCCTCTTTGTTTCGGGATCGTAAGTAAATAACCATGATTCATCACAAGTTATCACCTTGTCTAACAAATCTGGATTAGTGGCGATGTTGTTTAGGATGTCAGTACAAATGTTCTGTCTTGATTCCTTTTGCTCGGGAGTGAGGAGTTTCGGCACCATTTTTGCGCAAACCTTCCGCATGCTAAATGATTCATGCAAAACCTGTCGAACGCTTTCTTTGTCGATTCCTGTCATTTCAGGAAGCCCTCGGATGCTCAGACAATGATCAGCGCGGATTAATTTACCAATTATTGATGTTTTCGTCCGTTTTTGATATTTAGGGCCATCCTGGGCGCCAATCGTCTTCTGTCATTTCACGCCCTTCTTTAAACTGTTTAAACCACTCAAAAACTTGTGTTCGGGATAAACATTCATTCCCGTAGACTTCTTTCAACATTACATAAGCTTCTGTGGCAGTTTTCTGTAGTTTAATAAGAAACTTGAGGTTAACCCATTGCTCCGTCTGACCACTTGGCATTTTTCCGACGCGTGACTAGTGTGTAGACTAATTCAATCAACTGTTACAGTCAAACTGAGCGACCTGCTGGCTTGTCTAGCTAGCTCAGGGTGGGGGAAGGACCATCAGACACACTTATGTTCAAACATGTTGTGGCACACTCGCAGTTTGCTGGAAGCAGCATCAGTCCGGTTATTTAATAGCCACACATTGTAGTTATCAATGATGAACTAAATATACTTTTCTCATAAAAATTTCTAGAGTTGGTGGAAAAAATTTCTACAAACTGCTACTTTTACAACAGTTAGTTATTATAATTAGCCAGAAACTGTCAAAAAATATGCACAAAGAATGAAAATCTTATTACAAATAAAATAATTGTGGAAAAGTTTTTAAAATGTGTTTGCAATCTCTGTGCTGTAAAATGTAGTATTTTAGGTTTGTTACTCTGAGCTGGTAAGCCACAATTTAAAAAAAATTATACACCTATTAAAATGTGCGACCAAAGTGTTCTAGAACTAGTGTAGTCTTTATGTGCTCCCATCTGCCTGATTAATGCTTTTGTTGTCGACATTCCCCCCCTCTCTCCCCCTCACTCCGTACCTGTCATGTCAATGGTGCACATCTTCAAGGGGTTTGTTTTAGGTAATATATTTCATTTCTCACATAACAGAATGAGATTGATTACATACTTATTTATTTTGTATTTTTTTTTGACTATGTATGGATAAGCCCATTAAACACTGGTTTCTTTCTTGTGTTCTTTATTTTTGCTTGGTTTTACAAATTTGTACTAAAATGTGTTTATTTATACATGTAAACACATAAAATGGGCAGGAATTAATACACAGTACGAACAAACGTGAAATATTTTGTAATGTGACTGTGAATAATTTTTTGTTGGTTTACTTTAGGACTAGACTTGTATAAGATAGTGGAAAATAGAACCATCACTATATCGCACTACCTGTTTTACAAGTCCTGGTGTACTGGTTGCTAGCATAATCGGTGACCATTCACACGACACAAGTTGGCTACTAAGTGTACAAGGTGGTGTGTACTTTCTTGTACAATAAAGTGACCCATGTGTTTTGGGCCTTAAGTTATGCCTTTTAAGAGAAGGTGTCCAACCGAGCAACTTCAGTTACTAGAATTTTTTTAATAAATAAAAACATTCCTTCCAATGGTGAGGAATACTGTACTGAGTGTCTGCATTTTTTGTCCTCTTTATCAGTTTGAGACATTGGGTTTGTGGATTTTACAGATCAATCTTGTCTTTAAAAGCAAAAATTATGTCAGTTAATCTTCCAAATTGAATGTTAAAATTGCGAAATGATTACAGCTATTTTCTTTAAGGGATTTTATAATGCAATTTCCTTAATGAATGATGTGAGATGAATTGATGTTTAAATAATTGGTGCAATGATTATGTATGAGAAATTATAAAAAAAACCTAAGAAAAAGTCAAATTCAGCATTTTTTTTACTCCATTCTCAATTAAAAAGAAAATACACTCAGCCTTTCCAGACTTTGGTTCAAACTAAAATCTCAACATTGAAATTATAACAAGTGGTCACTGAGACAACCATAGCTATCTTTATAATATGTTTGTTACATGTGTATATATATAAATTTTGTTAAAAGATTAAAATTAAGTATATGAATACTTTTTCAGAGGGTGCTGGAAGAGAAGGATGCAATGATAGAAGAGCTCCAATCTCGCCTCTCGTTAGTGGCTTCGCAGGCTCCAAGTACGCAGATTGATGCAGAACGTAGCAAAGTGGCCTTACTCATGCAGGTATGTGAGAAGCTCCAAGATAGCGTTTTCATGCACGGTATCGGGTTCTCCTTTACAAAAACTTTATTAAAATTGGTATTTAGTATTGATATATGGTTAACTCGAATACTTAGACCTATTATATAGATTGAATGAAATGAAACCAATAAAAAATAGATTATACAAGGTAAGTTAAGTTAATGGGCACCTGTTAATTGTTTGAGTTACTTGAAATATGAGTAACACAATATTTGTATAATTAAGTGAAATTTAATTCATATCGTTTCAGTTCTGAATTCAAATTATAATACATTTAGTATACTGACAATATCAATATTTGTTAAGTATCTCTAAAATTGAAATCACAAATTTAACAATTTTTTTTTTGTATGCCAACTTGCTAAATCAGTAGAGCAGGTCTTTGTTGGGTACACAATCAGAGTTCCATGTTATAGATCATAATTCTGTTAATTATCACTCTGTTCAACTTTATGATTATATTTTAAGTCTGGTATTGGATAAAATAATTTTAATGTGTCTTGAATTTAGTTAGGTGTGATCGAAGAACGATACAACCAACCTGGTAGTAGTTCGGAGTGCTATGAACTATTTAGAATAGTTATTTTTATATTTTTACATCTCCATCCTGAGATACCTAATATATTCGGAAATCGTTGGCTTCGTCCTGGGAACATATTTTCCGGGAATCGGTGGCTTCGTCCTTGGAACGCCTCTCTTCAGAAATCGATGTCTTCGTACTGGGAACACCTTTCTTGGATACACAGTATGTTTGTCCTGAAAATACCTTTCTTCCGAAATTGATGGCTTCAACTATGTCGGATCGTCGTCTAAATTTTTTTGTCGATTTTCTTTTCAATTATTTGGCAAAACTTTGTGTTCAAGGTATAAGTGAAATCATCTTCCTTTTACAATGGCTTCGCCAAATGAAACCTTCTTCAATTCTTGAGTATTAATTTGCTTTCTTTTATTATTTAATTAAAATAACAGTTTGCCTCAATAAATCAAGTATCAATATCAGAATTATCAGTTTTAAAAATTAAACATCAGTTCAGCTGGTTTTAAACAGAATGTAATTTCCTTCTGTTCTTTTCTCAATATTCTAAAATTGACTTTCAGCTATTTTCAATAAATTATTTTGTGTCATTGTTTTAAAGCAATACCAGAGAGTTTTACAAAGATTATTAATACAAATATATAGGGATGTGCGAATCCTTGATTTTCAGTTCGGTTCGAATCCTATTCGAATCCCTGGCAATATTTGAAATATGAATCCGATTCTGAATATTAAGCACAGAATAATTAAAAATAACTGATTAATTCAAAAATAATGTGTGTTCTCTTTTTTCTAACTGTAACTACTGGCAATTATTTATTACACTGAGATTGAAATGTTTATAATTATGTAAACTTAATTAATAATAAACACTTTAAAAAATGAAAACCAAAACATATTCTATTCTCTAACTTAATCGTAATAAACTGCACGCCACAGGGAAATTTCAGTTTTATAAAAGTTTCAAGTGAATCACATTTAAATTAAAATATGTTTAAACAAAAAAAGTTGGCTGTAAGCTAAAAAAAATACGTTTTACTATCTTGCTTTTATTGTAAAAAGATTTACAAAAATCTGCTCATTACCCAGTGTTACTGGGTACATATACATCTATTGCTTGATAAGGGAGAAGGTGGCTGGGTTTGTAAAATTTGTGAAGGAAGGAGGGAGGCATGGTTGTGTTGTGTTCGTAAATTGCATTCCGGCTAATTTGAATATTTTGTAATCAACTTCTGACAACCATTCGTGTCAACAAATCCACAAAATTCAACTGATACTCAACTTATCTTAAACCTGTTTCAAAGGACAACATACAAAGATAGATATACTCATACTGCAATGCCTTATTGACAGAAAGAAAGGACTTGGCAAGAATAAGTGTTCAGGTTAGCTTGTAACATACTATGTAAATATTTTAAACATTCTTTGATTGATTCTTGTCATAGAAAGATACATTTAAATTTTTTTTTTTTGGACATACATCATTGCTAGTTACACTTTATATCATAAAAAAACTTCAATAATGTACGAAAAGGATGAACATGCAAACACACAGGAAACATTTAATTGGCTTATTTTGGCCTTTTTTTTCTTTTTTTGGATATTAATTTTTTTATTTTTTTGGTCAATTATTGATGATTCTTATGACATGCAGTGTAACCAGCAATAGTGTTTGTGTCCAAGATTTTTTTAAATATTTAAACGTAGCACCTATTAGCGTGGTTAGAGGGTATGATGCATAAGGGCAGCAACTTACACAGTTTCTGTGTCACCATCAAACTTTATGGATGGTAGTAAAGCCTTGTAAGGATGCTGCTAGTAAGAAATATTAGATGTGACCTACCGTATTTATCTGAAAGTAACGTGACTTCGGATTTAATTCAACCCTAAACTTTTTGATTTATGAGTTTATGAAAAAGACTGGAAATCGCAATTCAAGTAGATAGCACTTGAAAATTATTTGAATTAGTGATTTTTTTTCCATTTCTGGTGCCACTTTTGTCAGTAGAGTGAATTACAGTTTTCTGACTATATTTCAAATGACGCCGTTCAGAAAGCAAAGAGTGCAGTGTTGTCTGGGAGGGTGAGGGACAAGGGGGAGGGGGTGCCTTCGCCAGCAGCCCCAGTGAAGAGAAGTGAAAGGAACCCAGTGACAAACTCCATTTGCACTCTCTCCCTCATTCTGCATCTCTCATCTGGCATGCCTGTGCAGAGGTTCAGGAAGTCTGGGATAAAGTGGCATGAGTGATGCAGTTTACGGGCAAAGACTGTAGTTTTTAAAGTAAGCGGAGATTCAGAAGGCAGTAAGTAATTGGCAGTTGACTAAAGTGACATAAGTGACACATTTAAGAGGCAGTTCCTGTAGTTTTACAACTAAGCTGTTCCCAATGGCAAGATACAAGTTTGGGGTTATTATGCGACCCCCAATTTTAGTTCAACAGTTTTAATAAAAATCTTCAGCGTATATTCAAGTAAATATGGTAAATAAAAAATTTTATTACAAATGTGCCATTGTGGGATTTTTTTTAATTAGAAATTAATCCAAAAGATTATTCATGCAAAATACACATTATTATTAACTGGTAGCATTTAAATATTAGAATGTTTTTTTTTTTTGTTAAGTTTGTGCATTTTGTAAATGTGTGTTCATGTGTGCAGGCCCTGCAGAAGAGAGAAGATCAGATTGACCTGTTGAGGGACCAACTGGAGAATGCAACGAGGGAAATGGAAAAAAGTGCAGGCCTGATTGAAAAATTGAAACCTCCAGCAAAATCAAAGTAAGCTGAGTTTTTTTAGAAACAAAATTCTTACAAAAAATTAACATTATTATAATTATTATTAAATACTTTTTGGTTATTGTTATTTTATAAAATTTTATACCACGTCTGGCAACTTTATGTGGTCCTGTAACATGTATTATGTTAATAGTATTCGTGCTTTATGATTTGTAGTCCTTGTAAAACAGTGTTTTCAGAAAAAAACATTTTTACTTTAATTAAAATATTAATCAAATTCCTGTTGGTTTTGTTAATGTTGCTTTAGTATGATTTATAATACTATACTAATTTAGTTTTAAAAGAATTATGATTGTAATGTTTTTGTTAATTCCTAAATTTTATTAAAAAGTTTTAATTTGAGTTGGAAATTAAATTCATCTATTAAAGTTGTGTGTGTTTTTGGGATTTTGGACAATCATTTTTTTGGCAACATTACATACTAATAATAATTTGTAATGCTGTGTTTTATTGAATCATAAGCAGATGATCTCAGAATAGCTTTGTGTCATTCACAATATAGTAAAAGGCTTGCATAAGTATTGAAATTGGTGGCAAATTTGTGAAATAGAGTTGCTTCATTTCCAGTCATTTTTAATGTAGTAATGTTGTGCAGTAACTACAGTAAATTAAAATTATTCATGTTAAAAAGTTAGACTTAATAACTTGGAAAATTTATTAAAGGGTTAAATTGTATGTATTAATAGGTCAGTTCTCATTTTTTTTTTAAATTATTAACAGAAAGTTTTTTGTAAGACTGGATTTTACCAAGAGGCTCTTACTGTATCTATTCAGATCAAGTTCTACTACCAAACTATATAATAAAGCAGAGTATCAAACTTTGTTAATTTAATATATAATTTATTTTTAATCTATTTAATTTTCTAAAACTATATGAAACTCATTTTTTTAGTAGGTTCTTTATTTTGAATTAATCTTCTTTTTAGTGTAGAACATTTTATGTTTGTGTCATTTAAAAGTTTATTAGTTTATCATTTGTAAATTAGTGTTTAATTGTCTGTTGTGTTTTTTTTTGTCTCTCATAAAATAACATAACTATTAGTAAGCACATGAAAAATAAATAAATAAGGAAATAAATAACGGTATCACACATAGAATTTCTTAAAAAGACACGTGTATTGCTTGGAAAACAAAAATGTCTGTACTAAAAGTATCATCATATTTATATTAAAATGTGTGTTTCCAGTCAATTTTGAAGGCAGTCTGAAAGTAGCTTTGAATATGTCTTTGAATGTTGTAGTAAAATTCATGTTAGTTGTTTTTTATTTTACTACTACTAAACAAGTTAGCTTTGTTTGGTTAGCAATTTAAAATAATTTGAAATGTTTCTAATGCTTATTTTAATATTTTTAATTGTGTGTTCTTCTCCACACTTATTTTCAAATTGTTTTGAATCCCATTACTTTTTTTTTTTTTGGGAATGTTGTTTTGAAGTTCCTGAGATTAAAAACTTTAAAATTTACACAAAAAGTTAAGATAGAAATTATGTGGTGTAAATAAACTGGTTTTAAAAGTGTTTTGAATTCCATTACTCTTTTGGAAATGTTGTTTGGATGTTCCTGAGATTAAGCACTTAGAAATTTACACAAAAAATTATGATAGATCTCAATGTTATGTAAATAAACTTATTTTGAACTGCAGAAGATAATATTTTTTATGTGGGGGTGATGATTTTAGGAAAAGCGTTATCCACGATGTGGATGCTGAAGCTGCTATGAAATTAAAGTTGGATGAAGCAGAAAAGAAGATTTCACAGCTTGAAGAGGAATTGAAAAGCTCTGATGAAGATGCCAGAGTGAAAGCTGAAGAAGTGAGCTTCTCCCTCTTTTTTTTTGTTCCTGTCCTGTGTGGTGGTAGCCAGGGCCGCTGAGAGAATTTGTGGGCCCCTGGGCAGCTGGGGTAGTAGGCCCTTCCTTTTTTTTGCATACCACTACTACGTACTACGTATACCATAAATATATATGGTATCGTAAAATTGCATCCTTCATTTGAACATACATAACGATTTCCTAGTTACGCAAAAAAAAAAGAGCTTTTGCATGTATTATCTCAGTGCACTTTTACATTGTTAATCACATCAAAATACAAATAATAATTAATTTTGTTGTATATATTGCAAAAAAAAATCTTAAATGGTACTTAATCAGAAATTGCATTATTATATGAGTGTTTAAAATACATACATATTCTGAATATAAATATTAAAATAATTTAAAGTAATAATAAATTTATTACTTTGAAAACATCAAACACATTGAACCACATTCATTACATTGAAAAATTTGTAATACATATTAATAATTTATACAAATTAATTTAATACCCTTAATCCGATGCATAATCATAAATGGCATGCATTTTAAATAACAATGATATATACTTTACATCCAACTAAAACATAATTCAAATGTCATATACTATATAAAAATGTCTAAATTTAATAACACTTCAAAATGTTTTACAACAGAATAGTCATTACTTCGTATCGAATCACTACATTCAGAATAATCATACACTGTAGTATATTATTTAAAATTTTAAACATATAATGCATTTTAAAAGATGCTACTCAGTAATATTGATTTACAAACAATTAAATAGTTCAGAAGTAATCACAACAAATCTGTTTTCCCGTGCCTTTTTCAAAGCAAAATTGTTAATTACGTCGTCAATAGTTCAATGACCGAGCGAGATCAGGCTCTAAGGCAAGCAAGGTGAGCCCACTAATCCTTTCCTGAGACATGGTTGAGCGATGTACATTTTTTATTTCCTTCATTTTGCTGAAGGACCTTTCGGCTTCGGCAACTGTCACTGTAATTGTGCAGAACACTCGAACAGCGATACACATGTTTGGAAATAAACTATCCAATTTTAATCTCTGTAGTGTGTTTAAAAGCTGGATTGGTTTCAACTGGTTTGGACCAATATTTGAAACATGAATTGATTTGAGATGTTTCATTTCATCAGATATCTCCATGACACCCCCTCCAGCCAGGGCCCATCACCGCATTCTTTACTTCAGAAAGGCGAGTCTAAATGGCACTGATCCCAAGTGGAGGGGTGTACGGGACCAAGCAAACCTATTGTGCTCGTACCTGGCGTTCCCATTTCTGCTACTACGCAAGTATTTTGGTGTGAACTGAATGTTACAAGTACTGCTCAGTTATGTTATTGGTTATCGACTGTAGTTTTAGGAACACACAAAACAAATATATATTGTACAATATGTTTTAATAGCAGGGGAAAAATGTTTTTCCAGCCATTTATTTTCCACTTTCCAGCCGGGCGCCCGGGCCCCTAAGGCTACCGGGCCCCTGGGCATTTGCCCCTTTTGCCCCCCCCTCTCGGCGGCCCTGGTGGTAGCACTTGTCTTCAAACTGCTTTACATTCTTACGGTTTGTCAGGTTTCTACCCACCCGTAGGCTTATTTTCATTTTCTGCACATGAATACATCATTGACTTACGAATTACCAGGAAAATTGTCAGAATAATTTTATGTAAACAATGACATAGGTTTTATTATCACAGCAGTGTGCTACAACATTTTATGGTTTGAAAATAACGTTCAATAAATATCTGGTGAGAAAAATTGCAAGTGCAAGATAGATATTGGAATGAATGGTACTTAATAGTGATGGCAAAAAAAAAAGAAATAACATGGTGTCCACACAAATCTGGAATAATATATCCCTTATTTTCCCCGACTTTCCCCATCCATATTTGCAAATTAACCCCTCCCCCCTTTTTTTTTTTTTAAAAATAAATAATTTACCGGTTTTAAAATTTTCTGGAACTCCAGCCTCCACCATTTCCATAGCTGGCCCATTTCTCACTCCGCTTTCTTCATTTCTTGAAAATTCAAACATTACCTTTCATATGCCATTTTACAGCATGGATGACTAATGACTATATAATAAAAACACCATATCAAAAAAAATTATGCAAACTGGAGCATGATGTTATCCTCATGAAATAACTTATCACTGGAGAATTTCTATGACTATTCCAGTGTTTCCAGTAAATTCCTTGCCTTTCCATGACCCATTCAAACATCCCGGTCTTTCCTCTATTTTCCCTTGCCTTTCCAGGACACCCTGATTAACCTCCTTGGCATGTGAGTGAGTGAGTGAGTGAGTGAGTGAGTGAGTGAGTGAGTGGTGATGTGGGGGCGCATCGGCAGCGAAGGCCATTAGCACCCACAGGGTGTGTTAATAGCGTAAAGACAAAAAAAAAAAGAGTTTAAAAAGTGAGTGGGACGGAATGACAGAACAACCATGTTATGGACAGACGAGAAAAGGACGGGAGAAAATGATAATAATAATAATAATAATAAAAAAACAGCCCACACAGGAGGAGAAAGTTACAATACATATAAAAACAGACAAAAGAAGCAAAGACACAGTAATAAAAAGAGGTATCCACTGGGGGGGGGGGGGGGGGGAACTTTTATTCTGATAAAAACACCCTTGGCACGTGAGGACATGCCTTGGTCCAAGGCTTCTCGAAGCATCGAGGTCGGGGGTCGGTTTGCAGCTGGCGATGGCGGTCGCGCGCCTGCGACAGTACGAGAGCGGGGAGTACGGCCTGGCGCAGGCGGTGGAGGAGATAAAGGAGCTACGAGCACAAATGGGGGTGCGAGAGCGGCACATTCAGCAGCTGGTGCAGGAGGCGAACCGCCTGCACGCCGCCCTTGACGAGCTGGAGGAGCGGAACTTCGCCCTGCGGTACGGTGGCGAGAGAGCTTTGTTCTTGCAGGGGCACCTCCTAGGGCAGGGGTTGAGGCGTGGTCTCATGTGCCGTGTCGACCAATTCATTTCTACGGCACTGCGCAGCTCCAGGCACATTTGAACATATCTCTCTCTTGCATTTTTTGTTATGTTAGCATGTCTTTAACAGAATATTCGCCAAGATCTATTTAGCGGACGTAAATAAGTTGTGCAAGTGTTCATAATTATCACCACCTGCGCAAATTTTTTACACCCGGTATATTACACTTAATATAAATGGACGGTCTCCGGGTAAAAGGTAACAAGTCAAGAATTCACTTTTTGCAGGAGAAACAAAAAAACTCTTAGATAAAAATTGAATTTAAAAATTTAAATACTTAAATTTTTCTTGCATTATTCTTTTATTTACCAACATATTTACCAACATAGTTGGCAGTGATTAAAAATGCATTACATATTCTATGTATTCTTAAGAGTTTAAGTGACTTGTTGACTAAAAATCACCAAAATGTGACTTGTTACCTTTTACCCGGAGACCGTCCAAATATGTTAAAAAATATTTGTGACAGAACAACAAATGCGAGAGAGGTATCGAGATAGATGACAGAAGTAACCCTCAACTAATAGTAATGATGAGACGGGGTGTGGGACTTAACCTTAATGTAAATTGCCTCCATGTGTAGCAACACGTTAGAAAAAACACTAATGCATTGCTGATGTGACATGAAATAGTATTCTTAGTTTAAGCTGCTTTTATTTTAGTTGCTTGTTAGATGTGCTGATATCTTAGGTGCTCTATAATCTTAAATGCTTTTCTTTGCGGCCCTAGAACAAAACTTCTGACTAATTAAATAATTACTTTGCAGTAATATCCATAGTTACAATTCTAGATAAGATTGCAAAGTTATTTGATTTTGTTAAGAAAGAAGTATGTTTTCTGGAAAGAGAAGAAAGTTATTTACTAGTATTTTATTCTTATATAACTGGAAAACTACACAATGCATATTAGTTATTCTTGTTAGTAAGCAGTGTGTTAAATTTTTTGAGCTGCTTTTTGAGTTAATATTTTTTTTTTCCCAATAACTAATACATGTGGTACATTTCAGTGAGAAGCTTGGTTTGTCTGCGGATGACGAGGTGCCGATAGGCAGCATCGTGTCTCAACGTAAGAAGGAGAAGCTTCTAATGCAAGTCCTCCAACAGCAGTCCGAAAGGCTACAGGATGAGAAACTGCAGCTGCAGTTGAAGGTTAATTAAAATTTTAGATACATTTGAGTGCTGTACTTGAATTCTTATACTCAATCTAAATTTGATATATATTATTTTTAAATAAATTTTGATATGGGGCAAGTGCA